>NC_091046.1:37146363-37509232 GCF_963966145.1 Tenebrio molitor | reverse complement strand
TTTGCTGCAATTGCACGGTTTGCAGTCGGGGTAGCCGTAATAGCCTGTCAGGCATAAGTCACAGCGGTCGCCTCCGTAACCCTCTTTGCAAGTGCACTGTCCGGTCTCCTTGTCACAAATGCCTTCCTTGGTGCCCTTGATGTCGCAGTTGCAATCTGGACAGATGAGTGATGGGAACTATAGACAATTGTGATAAATGTGTTCGCTTACAAGAACAGCTGGGGTAGTTGTAGTAACCGGCTTGGCACTCGTCGCAGTGTTTACCTCCAAAATTATTTTTGCAGGTGCAGTTTCCGGTTTCTTGTTCGCAGGTTTGTGTAACGGAACCCTCCGGATTGCATTCACACTCTAAAATAAAAATATCTTTGTTTATCTTGGAAGAGTGAAGGTTAGGTGTGTTCGCGCAACTCTTAAGGATGTCTGCAGTTATTGCAATGTAAAAAATATTTCATGAGAGAAAGCGGTTAAATGTCTTGCAGATTTATTTGTTCTAAGTTTTTTGCAAATCTTATTTTTAAGAGATCGAAGTTAAGTAAAACATGAAAACTTGTTTTTTAAAAATTACTTAAGTTTTCTCTCTGAAACACTATTTTAATAAATAAATCGATTAACAACTATAAGATGGCTCTGTTTTCTCCCAAGCTTATCTAGTGTTCAGCATCTTCTACACAAAAACAACCGAGAAATGTAATAAAGGAATTCTGATAGTATAGAAAAAGTATCGTATTCACTCGCATGTTATGTCTGTTGCTTATCTCGGGCGATTACAGCACTTGCCTAGGGCTCGTGCCGCAAGCTCTATCCTCGTTAGTAATGGCATCATTACACACTTATTGAATAATATATACAGGTGTCAAAAAATTGGCATAGAAACTACTTACCACCTTATCGGGGATGTTTAAATGTACATGAAAAAAATATGAAAAAAATGTTTCCGACAAAAAAATCAATTACATATTTTTATAAAACTATCCCACCTCCACCCGGCGGCACGGCAATTTTGCCGGAGTACATACACTGTTACGGATATTATTATCAAGTAATAGTGCAGTGCTTATCAACATAATTACCGACGTCTTGCCTCCGCATTTTGACTTTGTTGTGTATTATGTTCTGTGTCAATGTTAAGGAACTTCCTCACGATGTGACATGAGTACCTATAATAATATACCCTTTTGAATTTCAACTACCAATGTGTTATCTAAATCCGGAATTTTTAAATTTTTAAAAAGAGATTGCGGTACTATTCCCGTTGCTGAAATTACAAGTGGTAAAATCGATTTTTTTTCTAAACACCAAAGATTTCTCATAGCAACGGACAGCTCTAAATATTTATTAATTTTTGTGTTATATGTCTGTGTTATATTATGTGAATTTGAAACAGCTATATCTAAAAGATATGCTTGCTTTTGTTGTTTATTTAAAATTATAATGTCTGGTCTGTTATGCTTAATATGAATGTCAGTTAAAATTGTTCTATCAAAATATAACTTGTAACTGTCATTTTCCAAACATAAATTTGTTACACAGTCTAGGACTGGTTTACAAATCTATGAGGGGCATGATGACCAACTCAATAGACCGGGACCAATGGCTTAACGTGACTTCCGAATCACGAGATAGAATATAGCCTTTTTTTTTTTTTTTTTTTTTTCGCCCTGGGTCGGAATCGAACCCGCGACCCTCGCGTCCCTGAGCCGAAACGGACTCCCTTAGGCTATATTCTGCCTATATTATTATTAACGGTAATACAATGTAAACAAAGATATACTCGTATTCGTACATCATTACCTTGCAATGTTACCGTAGTGGATTTAAAATATTTTTTTCGATTTCCAAAGCTTCTAAATTCTCTGTTATGCAGGACTAGATATTGGTAGCGAGTGATCTTGTACTTTGTGATAATATGTACAATTAGACGTAGCTGTCATGACAATTTCATACATATACATATTTCAAAATAATTGACCTGTTTAGTGCCACTTTCAAAGATCGCCAAATCAACAAATAAGTCCAATAGAATTTTTGTAACATTTTTCTGACGTTTACGGTAATCTCTTCTACACCGTAGTGCACCGTTAGTACGCCATTTTTGGGACACCCTGTATATTATTAAATAATATTTTCCCGAATTATGAATAAACAGAAGCCGGTCTACCAAACCTCATCTTTTTTTTACGAAATGTTTGATTGATTATTATTGCTATTACGTAATTTATTTTATTTTTAGACTTTCGCATCTTTCTACGAAAATTTTATTCTTTAAAACGGGGAAACACTTATTTTTTCTAAAAACTAAAAATTTGACTGACAAAAGTAATCACGTGACTTCCTATACAGGATGGGGCATCGTATATGCGCACGCGAGAAATCGCGACTTCTAATTAAATAAAATTGTCGAAATTTTCATATCTTCCTATAATTATTTACGAAATCAGCCTAAAAAAACACCAATTAGATTTTGAATTAAACGCAGTTTTACATTTCAACTTTCAAAATAAATTTTTATTTATGACCTGCTACTTGTGCTGTCATAAATTTAGGTGACAATGGAAACTGTCATTTTTATGACAAAGCTGTAAGTAAGGGGCTCAAAACGGCAGGCTACTAGTGAATAGTCCTTTTGTTAGCAAATTACAGCATTGCGGCCATAAATCACGCGTCTGGCTTGCATTTAAATAAAAAATCGAATTATTTAGATAACCAAGTCAAAATTTGTAATTACATAGTTAGGTATATAAAATTTCGACAATTTTATTTAATTAGAAGTCGCGATTTCTCGCGTGCGCGTATACGATGCCACACTCTGCATACTGCAAATTTCACATTTAAAAAAAACCGAAAATGGGTTTTGGTTTTACATAAAACATATCGAAAAAAGAAAATGTATTTTGTATACATATTTTGAAAAATGGTTCAAAACAATCCTTGAAATAAAAATTATTGAGAATTTGTTTAAGGCTCATACGTTTTCAGCTCGATCAACCTGAAATTCAGTTTCGGAATTTTGATTTTTTTCTTAAAATAGGCGACTTATTCTGAAAATGCACGGTTTGTGGACAAAAAAAAAAAACTGGGACACTCAAAATTTCTTACACTTGTATCAAGCTTTTAATTGTCAAGATAAAGTCAAAATAAAACTGACTTTTATAGCCACTATTGACAGTTATCTTGTCAGCTGTAATGCCGAATCTAACTGAATTCCAAAAACACCTAATTAGACAACGGCTTGGGGAGGGTATTACATGGTATTACCATACGAGCAATTGCTAACGAGCTCAACGTTAGCAAAAATACTGTTTTGCTCGCCAAACAAATGTTTGTAAGTGTCACACGTGGCATTTTTGTCTTATGTCATCATACCATAATTAACCTATTTGTTTGCCAAATTTGGATTGGAACAGTTGTCATTTTTGTTCCAGTTTTTTTTGTCCACCGACCGTACTCTCCCGGACACGGAACCTTGGTCACAACTGACATTTAACTGACAAATATAAGTAAGTATGTGAACTGGCCTTTATTGAATATAACCCAACTTTTGAGTCGATAATGCTATTTCCCTGCTTTTTTGACGTCACAAGAAAAACTTCAAAGTGATTTTTAATAATTGTAATTTATTAATGACACTAATGATTGGTTTAGATCATTTTTTTTAGAAATGTTGGCCAAGATTCCAAGATTCTACAACTTTTTTCGATATATTTAACAGAAACCCATTTTTTTTCAAATGTCAAATTTGACGTATACCGGAATCATTTTTATTACCAACATCATTATTATTAAGTACTGACTAACTGGAGCAGTTAGATATAAATTATTAAATATTAAACTAATTATAAAAAAATATAAATTAAGTACTTACGTTTGCAATCTGGATAGCTGAAAAATCCAGACGCACACTCCCTGCAATACTGCCCTCCGAAATTATACAGGCAAGGACATTGTCCATTCAGCGCCTCGCACTGCAAATCCTTGGTCCCATTCAGGAAGCATTCGCAGGGTCTACAGTCCGGATAACCGTAATACCCGAAACTGCAACTGTCGCAATGTGGGGGTGTGAATTCCTTCCTGCACTCGCATAGACCAGAACCCTCCGCACAGTTCCCGGTGGAGAAAAAATGATTGCAACTACACGCTGCAAAACTAAAATGAAACAAAGAACCAAAGATACTGCAACGGCTTACGCTGACACACGTCGGTTTCGTTCCACGACTTATTATATGGCCTGTAAAACGTGGGCTTACACTTGTTGCAGTTAATACCCTCGGTGTTGTGCTGACAATTTTGACAAACGCCTCCGCCGTCAAATCTACCATGAATGTCGAGCGACATCCGCTTTCGATCGACTTCTTCGTCGTAGACGCACTCGTTGCTGTGCTGGAAGCAGTTGCAAGCTGCAAGAATGTTAATTAATTGTTAGTCTTGAAAAGGCGGGCTCCTGATTTACGTTCGCAAACAAACGGATGATTTATTTTGGACTGCTGCCATTTCTTCTGTTCAAATCCTGGACAGCAAGAGTCGCATTTCGCTCCGCAAGTATTGTGTTGACAGCGGCACAATAAAACACTGGGATCTTGCGAGTCCTGGATGTCGCAAGTGTCAGCGTGACCGTTGCACATGCAGCGACCCCCGATGCTGATGTCTTTGATCGAATAGAAATACTAGAACAGAGTTTGTTTACCACCGGTTCTGGACAGAACAAATTGGAATTACTCTTCTGGTGACGGTGGGATCTTGCCTGGCAACGGACATGAGATGGCCCAGCAAATTTTTGGTCCTCAAAAGTCTCAATCGTACGTTCGTGGCCCTCGTCCACTCTTGCAAGACGGTCGAATTGAAATAGTGATTCGCCGAGGGCCGATTGTTCAACAGCGAAATCGGTATCTACAACATTTTCAATCAGCGACGTGGAGTCATGGATTTGTTGACGCTCACTTCGCCTCCTTCGAGGGGCACGATTTTGGAGTATTCGGTGGTGCAAATAACGGAATCGTCCCTCGTGATGGGGTGCAAACTTTCCCTCCCGAAATACGTTTCGCAGTCGTCCGGAGAGTCTGAGAAGTACTGCCAAGGGGTGTAGGTTTTACCGTAGTCAGCTGATTTTTCCAGTACCCACAGCCCCGGTCTTGGCGAGTTTCCCATTCTTATAAAAACATAAGCCACGTGAAACTCCTAAAAATTCAACAGTCATGAAATTTTCCGCCCCACATTGTAAGCGAAAAATAAATGTTCAAGAATTTGAACGTTTCAACATTGGCAGCATTTTTATCAGCGATCTTGGTGGTATAAACAGGTGAATGATCGCGCTGAATCAGAAGCGATTCATGAATTACAAATATTTGTGATTTGAAAGGAAACATAAGCATATTTCCAACATTTACAAAATGACGCTTGAACCAAGACAAGAACATCCTCTGATAAGTGATATGAACCTTAGCATTGATTATTGCAGGAAGTGGACACCCACGTCGCATGTCTTGATATGATACGCGGTAGCAGAAATTCGTGACAACATGAAAAAATCTCTCGCCTGATATGAGATTACACATAGTTAAATTACATTTTACCACGAGGTTTCGCTACGCAAGCAATGTTTTACTCCGGTATTCTTTAGCTTATCAAAATAATATTAATGATGAGACCAAATTAAATACAACAAAGAACGCGATTTAAAAACAGTTCTCACCGAGACTGTTTGACGGGGGTCAAAACATAAAATAAAACATGTGTTTGCCAGATGCTCTTTTTGTGGCTTCTCGAAAGATCAGACGGTTGTGACGTCGAGCAGGTCCCAGCTTTATGAATCTATCGGAGTCGGCATAAACATTTCGTTCAGTTATCTCACAAGATGATCTAACACTGGCACACAGAATTAAAATTACAGCCGGGATGACAATATAATATGTATTATAAAAGACGCGCGTTTCTTCATTTGACTCATCAAAATCTATTCATCACGATTATAAATAATGTTTTAGAGTTGTACGAATTTCGGACAGTGTCCCGCTGTTTTCTTTGTTGACATTATAGCGTAATCTAATTTAGAAAGCAATTGAATTTAATGAGGAGTGGTATATACTGTGTGGATTTTTCTTTTGTCGCGTCAGGTCGGCTGGGTTATTCGCCAAAGCAAGAGAAAATTTCACTCAGTGGGACACTTGCGCTTCGACGCATTGTTATAGTCAATGGTCTGTTTTCTGAATGGAGAGGGAGGATCCAATGTTTTCAAAAGCTGAGAAAATCACAAGTTCACGTTTATTAAAGCTATTGGCAATCGAGTGCAAATATTCCGCCACAGGGCAGGATAAATCTGAATATCCACCTAATTAAACAACTGTCTATATTTATAGATTTATTTTATAGCTTGCTGGTTTGTAATTTTTATTTCCAGTAGCATTTATAGTGCTCTAGAAATAGCAACTGAAACAGTTCCGGAAGTTGTACGAGCAGGTATTTTTCGAAATGAGAGGTCGGTAGCTTGCGGTGTCAGTTGAAATCTTGACAAAACAGCACGGAAACAATATGTATATACTTACTTGGCCGAGATCAATGGTTAGATTGACCTCATTATACTTCATTCCTCTGGATAGCGGAGGGCTTTGCCACCAAGTCTCCATACCGTCCACCGCGAACTCCGGCGGGTGCATTTTGTCCGGTCTTGTTGGATCACAAACATCACAAAACTGGAATTTCATAAAAACTACAATAACACCTAATAATGCTAATTATTAATTACATATTAATGTAACAAGTCTGCAATGAAAAAATTGATTTAATTATTTTACACTGTTCTTACAGATTTCCGACGAAAATATTTTTTCTTATCAGGTTACATTTTTTCACAAAACAATTTATAATATATTTCTTCTTCCATTTAGTATTCAATTGTTATTCGCAGTTTTATGTTCCGTCTTTGTGCGTATTTTGTCTATATGAAGAAATAAACGGGAATTTAGTAAAAGTTCTAGACAAAATTAAATATGAGTACAGGACACTGGTTATAATTATTTGTATTTGTCATGGGTTGTGGTTCGATATGGTCAACAAAAAGGCTACACCTATGGGCTAAACGTGGGTTTCCTTATTTTATTGTTGAATGCAAGAGCAAGAATTTAGATTGGGTTCAGAAGGACTGCCCATATAGAAAATAGCTACAACCAACGACCAGGAGATTTTTGGCAATTTCTCCAGAAATGTTTATAAGCTGTAGTTTTAAAATGTGATGTGGCAGAAATTTTATTTATACTGTACGATCAAAACAAAAATAAATAATCGGGTACAGTTGGCTGCGATAGTTTAAATATTGCTGTTTTTGAGAACCATTAGATGTTATAGGACTTAAATATGTTTCTTTGACAACAGCAATATTTAAACTAGGTAGTGTTGTCAACTTAAGGCTGTTGCATAGTGGTTGGCTAAGCAATGGTAAAGATCACTATAAACGGATTTCCGTTATTTTTCCACAGTTTTAGGTACTGTCGCGAGCAAAAAAAAACTGGTCATCAAAATCATGTTTTGACGCAATGGAAAATGCTCCATTGTAAAACGATCGTAAAATCATAACCTATCATCATGTTGTATGACATTAATTGACATTAATTATTTAAATTTTTGACACTTTGTTGACGTGGGCATAATCAGGCAGGGATTTTTTTTTTATTTGTGACAATCTAACCAAATTTTGAAATGACATTGACGACCAGAATTTTTTGCTCGCGATAGTATGTTTGAAGATATGGCGACTACGGTATGATGATCATGGTTCACTGTTTTTTTTTCGATTGCACGGCACCATTTTTAATCATATTTATCCAAATTAAACACTAGAATAGTAAAAGAACTAAGAACTAGCCGATCGTCTTTAATTTTTTGTAAATAATGAACTACAGGATTTTTTTCTCTTGCGATACCTGTGCAACTTTGGTATCCTTACGGCTTTTTTGTCGAATACAAATTTTATATAACAATGTATTACAAAAACTGGTCCAACGGTAAACAACATCTGCCTCCAAATTACTTTTACAAATCGTTTTTAAATAAAATCTGTTTCTTAACTTTTATAGATTTCCATAAAACCTGATAGTGATGAACTGATCTCGATACCATCAAATACGATTTGTTTAACAGGAAGCCACACTAACTTTTATTGTGAAAGTAGAAATTTGTCAATAAGAGAGTGTTCAATACTCATATAGGTAAGTTTAATGAAAGAATTAAGTACGACATTATTTACTCTTAAAATAAAAAAAACTAAAATCTCGTGTGTCAAGCTCATTTTCATTTATTACGTATTAGGGTGTCCAGAAAGTTCTGAGCGTTTTTGTGGTACCTATTCTGTTTCACGATATAAAATAAATGTAAAATCAATTGGTAATTTTTGTTAGTTTTTTAAAATATGAAGTACACTTGTCCATAAACAATTTGACGTTTCTCACTTAAGTAATTTTCAATTGGTTACATTCTGGTAATTCGAAAAAGAACGAAATCGTAATTTAATGTTATACGGATTTAAATGTGGACATTCAGCGGCAGCAGCCACAAGAAATATTTGCAGAACTGAAGGTGCGGGGACGGTAAAAGAGTCTACTTGTCCGCGATGGTTTGCGAAATTTCTGAATGGGGAAGAAGGTCTTAGAGATAAGAATCGTTCGGGATGAAAGAGTCCATCTTCTATCGTCGTGGAATTGAGCTTTTGGGACAAAGATGGTTGGAAGTCATTGACAATAACGGCGAATATTTAGTTTAATTGTTGTTTAATTTTTTAAGTAGTGGGTTTTTATTTGTTTTTATCTATTTTTCTAAAAAACGCTCTGAACTTTCTGGACACCCTAATATATCTCAAGAAATTTTACATCAGGTAGGTAGGTAGGTATAATTTTTCCAACAATTTTAAATATGTAATCATATGTAAGTTCTATAAAAATAAAACATTCTTTCTCCAGTTGAAAGTAACTTAATTCCACTGTTACTGGATATTCTTTTATTATATACTTTTATTCAGTCCTGAAGAAGTCGTATTTAGTCTGTGTAAAAGTTCGCAGAAATTGTTGTGCGGTAAGTAGGTATGCGACAAAGAAATATGATAACAATAAATACTCGTTTCTCTTGTTCTCTTCAGGTTTTTATGATTCAAGTTGTTTTAAATTAAATCCTCTTCAAACAATGACATTTATTTCCAGAGTTAATTTAATTATTAGTCGTTACACATTTTTTGAACATTTAACAAGTCATGTGAACATCAACATTGGTACAGCGTAAGAATTGGGTTATTTTCTTAAATAGCAGCTTATCATAGTCTAAATATGTATTTGATAATAAAGCTAATTGAACCGACCGTGCGCTGTTTATCTGGGTTTAGATAAATTAGGAAATAGACCGAATTCGAAAGATTTCAATAATTTTTAAAACAAACGTCTTAGAATCAATTTACACGTCCCTATTTATCTATCAAAGAAGTTCAATGTTCGATAACAGAATGAAAAATATTTATACTTAACGTCTGTTTAGAACAACTTATTCTGTCATGACTAATAAATCATCACTGATCAGAACTATTACCGACTATTTTTGTTTGCCTTTCGAGATGCAAACGAAAAGGCCAAATCTTGGAAGTTCTGTTTTGGGAAATTATCTAATGTCGGCAAAATTCGCGAGAAACGTGAAGTTGTAGACGAGCGATCTAGTCTTTACCTGTCCTTGGATAACATTAACATTTAAATCATTTTCGGCATTGGCCCCGACGAGTTTGCAATAGAGTTCCGGTCCTTCGGTGTCAACTCCACACGTGGCCGTGGCTGTGGTTTTTCTGCCTTCGGCCAGGTTAAAATACGGCGGTGTTAGAGTTTCACCCTGCACTGTGTCAATCGTCCGAAGCACAAGGACGGCCAAAAGGCCCGTCCACGCGCTTACCACGAACATCGCAACGCTACTGAGACGCCGGCACAAGAATCAAACAGACACAGCATCTTTAGTCCGCAAATTGTTTAACCCTCAGGCAGGACCGTATCTCGCATTTTTTATTTGAAGCATCCAGACTGGTCATCAATGAGTCTCGACGGAAACGTTCGCTTGAATCTCGAAAATCAACGCCGATTCTTCCATTACAACTGATCGTAAATAATTTACGGCTGTGTAGCTATTTTCGCATTTTATTGGCTAATCAACTGTTACGACTCTCATGAATGCATCTACGTCACGGGCCTGTGGTTTTGTCTCGGCAACGTGCATTCATAATTCCCTGATGATAAAATGCTGCGAATACGTCTCTGTCGAACATGCTTATCCCTTCCATTCATGAATTCGACCACCCGAGACTCACGTTTGGCACTTCGCGGTGACATTTTTCCCATTCCTCGTCCTGACATAAAAAAATCAAAACTAACGATCGATTTCCAAAATATTTATTTCAACAATCAAACTGTAACAATCCTGCTATACAAAATGTGTTACAACTTAAAGTAAACGTCTTTTGTAATTATGTACTTAGTGGTTAGTTAGGTATACACATGATTTTTACGCAACAAGCAAAAATAGGAAATATTTGCGTGGTAAAGTTTACGAAGGAACGCAATTGACGAGTATTTTTTATAATTGTGCTAATTAAAATTAAATACAATCGAGGTCCGTTAGCGTATGATTTTGCTTAGAAATATGCAGGCGAAGTTAGGTAACTCTGAAAAAAGAAGATTCGATGACCTTTGCCGTGTGCATTTGTGGAATATCCGGCAGTGTAAACATAAAGCATGGCAAACACTATCACACCCTAGATCTTAAGTCCATTTTGCAATTTGCAAATTAAAAAATTTGATTATTTACAAACTACATATTTTTTTAAATTCTGAACTACTTTACAAGGAAGCTTTATTAGAACGATGTTAATCACAATGTGCTGGTTAGCAATTAATTTGGTTTTTGATTTTGCGGATTTAGTAACACCTATAAGATAATTCCTGCTATAAATCGCTATTTTGTTACAAACTTAAAGTAACATTAATTAAAATTAATTAAAAGTAACATAATTAATATGTACAGTTAATTTCAAAATTATAGGGTACACCTAATTTTCTACAGTGTAAAATGCACTTACATTTTTTGTCAATGATCAATGTCAATTTTGACAAACCAAATGCCTAATCTAACCGAAAACGCGAAAGTGCTCATTCTTTCCAAATTAGAAGATGGGTGGTCCATCCGAAGGGTAGCTCACTATTATAACATCGACAAGAGCACCGTGCAGAGGATAAAACACACTATTATGGTGTTCTAAAATATCAACGACATTTTATGTTGTCAAACTTACCTAACCTATATAAAAAATATGACACTTAAATTTCAAAAAGGCATCTTTACATGTGGAAAAAACTGTAATAAATTGACTTCTTGATTTTTGAGGTGTACTCGATAATTTTGAAATTAACTGTATATCAGATACAATTCTATCTATTTGTGATTGAATCTAAGCTTATAATATTTTACAGTTGTAATTTGATTATCAAAGCTATGTTAAATATTCAATCAAGGCGATCACATTAAGCGTAACTGGCAAATAAACAAAATAAAAATTTTAGTTTTATATCACGAATTGGAACAAAAATAAGGAATGTCAAAATCACCCACTATGTGATACAATATTAAATAAATAACCACCTTTGCTCTTCGCCAGAACAATTAGTAAAATAAAATTTGGAAGAGAAATGATAATAAAAGAGACGAAAATGGCTTAGTGTAATTTGATTATGTAAAGTTGTCAGCCTGAATAATGAAAGATGACTTCTGCAGGGTTGCGATTATGTATGGAACCGGCTCCGTCCTGCTAAAATGATTTAAGCTAGAACCCTGAAATTTTAAATGCGCTTAGGACTCATTAATTCTAAAAAATAAGCTTTTCAAGGATGCCCCATTTAACCCATGTTCCCATAAAAAAATATTTTAAAACATTTGAAAAGCAGCTTTCAATGAGTCCTAAGTTTGCTTAAAATTTCAGAGTTCTAACTTCAACCGTTTTAGCAGGACGGAGCCGGTTCCATACATAACCCTGTATATCTGTCTAGTGTACAGAGTTATGTTACAGCGTAAATTTATGACTAGGTTGGGACCTCCTAATAGATGTTTATTGGTCATTATTGTTACATGGTTTCTGATAAACCAATCAGGCGGCATTGTTATTTGGACTCTTTGAGCCAATTTGAATTGTAGAAGTCGTTTTTCACTAAACACACCCTGACAATAAACATACGTGAAAAATTGTCATCAATGTGTAAAATATTTCAGAGTTTATTGCACACAATCCCACAACTTCAACTACTGTTAACTACAAAATTTTGCAAAACGACGTATTGTTTATCTATAATTTTGTAAATAAATGAATACTTATTTCCAAAAATGTTTAGTATGTATAGTTTTTTAATTGACATATATTTAAACTTACAAAATAAGTTTGGGCAAAAAATATTTCCATTGGCACGAAAGAATAATAGATTTATAAACTGATTTTATCATTGACATACGTCATTAACGTATGTACATATACGTCATTAAAATATGTACACAGACATCATTAACGTATGTACAATGGCGCACAATAAATTTTGGTCGTTAGTGTCATTTTAAAATTTCCTTATATTGCCATCAATTTGAATTATGCCCTGAATTTATATCCAGTCTCAACAAAATGTCAATATGTAATTCATTGAATTCCCAAGAGTTTTTTTTAAGTTTTAAAACTGTTCAAACTAATGACCCCAATATATTTTAATAAAGTAAGAATCATTGTATCTACTAGTTAAATAATCTTGTTCAAATATGTATTTATACCTTACGTTTGATTTCATCAATAAAATTGAGAAAAGGAACGTAATGACGTACGTAATGTTGTACCGTGAGATCATTTAAATTTATAATTAAAGTAGGCTATGACTTTTAAATTAGATTGGCAACATTGCTGACAACTTGATTTGAATTGTCAAAATGATGCTTCAAAATTCAATACAAAATATGAAACGGGGGAGAGCATTTTCTATAGTGCTTGTAACTTCCTAAGGAATTCTGACTTAAACCCTAAATAAACCGAACATAGACCCTACTTAAAGAAATTTATTGTCATATTGTGCCTGTCAATCACTAGAGGGTCTCCGACAAATATTTTGAGTACTACCCCAGGTAATTTTTTTCTCGGAGGCCGGCTAGTGATTGACAGGTACAATATCACAATAAATTTCTTTAAGTAGGGTCTTTGTTCGGTTTATTTATGACTTAAGCCAAAATTCCTTAGGAAGATAAAAATACTATACGATTGTCAATAAAACTGTGTAATTTTCTGGTGCTTCGTTTCTTTTAAATTAAAACAACACAACAGTATTACCAATCTAATTTAAAAGTCATAGGCTCCTTTAATTATAAATTTAAATGATCTCACGGTAGACATATAACGGGTGTTTTTTAAAATTTGGGGTCGAAGTTGGGGTTGAAGAGTCGATAGTGAATGCACTATACGGGTAACGGATCACGGATTTAAATCTTGTAACTTACAGGAAATGCCTCTGCTGATTTTTCTCAAAAATAGTTAATATCAAGCAACTTTTTGCAGCAATCAACTCACAGAAAACAATGTTAACTCTGAATGACTTATCAAATTTTTGAATAGAAAATTAAACATTTATTTTAAAAAACTGTTTAAAACTTGAGGCGATTATATAGTAAAATTATTATATAGTTAAAATTATATGTGACATAAGTAAATTATTTAATAGGTAAGTATGATAAACTTTGAAACATAAATTTATATCGAAAGTGGTGACAACCTTTGACTCAACCTAATATATTCTTGCTATCAAGGGAAAGCTACCTAAGAAGAATCGTTTCACAACCGTTTTAGTTTGAACGAAGCAAGAATTTTTACCATTCCGAGGAGAACAATGTTTTAGGGTTTAGTTAAAATTTTCGTTTGAATAATTTGTTTAGTAAAACATGAAATGCGTTAAACGCCAGTTAAAAAATATGGTGATCAATAGCGCCAGATCAACACATTTTTCCATAAAGGGAGGTAGTGGAAATCAAAATGAGAGTTGTGACTTGAGTCCGCTTTTACTTGACATCTGCCAGATTTATTGTGTACACCCACATATTTTGGAACAAAAAAACCTT
Organism: Tenebrio molitor; assembly: GCF_963966145.1. Lineage (NCBI taxonomy): Eukaryota > Metazoa > Arthropoda > Insecta > Coleoptera > Tenebrionidae > Tenebrio > Tenebrio molitor. The sequence continues at coordinate 37,495,090 of NC_091046.1, read as the reverse complement.
CGGTTTTTCTGAATGATGGGTGAGTTTTTTACACTGGTGTTTGTGACTTTCGATGACGATTCCCTACTACGTTAGGTATTTGTGGAGATTGATTTTTATAAAGTTTTGCATAATACAATACCGAGAGCGTTTTAAAGGTGCACATTCACGATGAGATATTTTCATGCAATTTTGGTCTCACGATACAAAAATTTCACGAACAACTAAATTTCATTGTGGAAACACTCGTGAGAGACATGAAACACTGAAACATATAGCAGGAGACATTATCTCCTGCAAGTTGTTCGTGAAATTTTTGCATCATGAGACCAAAATTGCATGAAAATATCTCATCGTGGATTTGCACCTTAAGTCATTACATCATATTAGGTTATTCGTACAAACTAAGATAATTTGCAAATCGTTAACGAAACGGCAAATGCAATGCTTCAACAATGTCAGTTGTCATAGTTTTGAATTTGCAATGCCTTATCGAGCCTTACCGAGTTTCGTGAATGACCCCCTAAGTTACAATTTTCATTTTGTTTTTCATGGCTTCCCCTTGCGGAATATTTATTTTATTTATATTTTTTTATATCCTATTTATTAAATATTTTCCATTCATAAGCAAGATTTTTAAAATTTTGAAGTTTTAGGTTTGCGGTTGTAAAATTTTGTAGTTAACATTAATCTTTTTCTGTAAAAAAATGATCCATGTTAGTATTTGTGTAAATCTTTTATTTGAAATTGAACACTCATTTTTGTTACTAACATCCCATTTTTCTTTCAGTCTATTAGTTTTACTTCTTTACGAGTATATGTATGTACTTTGAAACAAATATAACAAAAACATCTGTCCTTAATGAATTGTATGCTAAGGACATTGAAATGCCGCTCTACACTTTTTTGTGCAATTCTTGTTTTATGGGTCATTTAAACAATTAGGTACATCAAATGTAAAATAAATCATCCGATTAAGCCTCATACGTATATTTTTGATTAGAAAAAAATTTGCGGAAAAACGTTCAACATGCAATGGTTGATTTAACCATTATTATATTTCGTACCTAGGTCCTTTAGATTGTCAAATAAAAGATCAACCGTAAGGTATTATGAAGTTTTCCATCATATTTTATAATCAGGTGAATTAGAATTCAGAAAGTGGGCTAATAAATAGATAGCTCATGTTTAAATAAAATAAAATATATCTGGAAAGTTAACTGGCTCAAGATGATTTAATTAAATGGAGTAATTGCAAAAATCGAAAGATTTCGAAATATGTGTCTGCTTTAAAAATCATTTATAATTTTTGTGGATCTAGAATTATTATAGACTTTAAATTGTGATAACGATGTGGATAATCTGTAGGTGCGTTATCAATATAGAGAACCATTCTAATCATCTCTGACATAACACACAATGAAATTCTTAGGTCTTAACATAACAACCAAAAATCCAAAATTTAATCACATCATCTTGAGCCTATAAAAATAAACTATACATATATTTACAAATATTGGCACTTATTTCCTGATCAGACATAATATAAACCTTACTTGAGCAAATTATAGTGAAATTGTAAATAATGTGGGAGAAGTTTTCTCTTAATATCAGTTCATGTGAGAATACGCAACAAAAATTAATATTTAATCTTTTTTAGGATGTTTGTATAAATAAGCAGCAACCATTACTGAAGAACTTAAAACGACATTGACTGTAAAATTTAAAAGGAGCGTTAAATCTGCCGAATCCATCGAAATCGTGAAAACGCGGGCTGAAAACAAATTAATTTTTCAAGTATTTAACATTTTATCATTTTTCACTTTTTTGAAAAAACAACAGATTTTTTTAAATTAATATACAGACTGATAAAAATGGCAGTAATCGACAATATTTTTTTATTTAAGAAACTGACTTATCATATCGACCCTTTCGTCATTGGAGCACATTTTAATTAACTAAAAATATGTCAGAATTATTACAAAAAAGAAAAATGTCAAGTGATTGTCCAGATTTCACACATTTCACAATAAATAAAGGTATTAAGTTATAACTGAAAAATGTGTTACTGGCTACATTTAAATTTCGTTAGGGTCGGAAAGTTATGTGAATCAGTCTGTATAAATTGGAATTTCAATGTATAGAAACTTATTTAGTTATTCCTGTAGTATTAAGCTTATGCAACCAACTCAACACATAAAACACAAAATCGTAAAGTTGTAAATTCACAATAAATTCTAATCTTCAAAATGCACATAAAAATTGAAAAAAATCGCATAAAATCGTCAAATATTACACCAATAAAATATAACAATGCAAATACAGTTCTGTAATAAATCAACATGCATATTATATAATTTCCTTTTTTTAATTATAACTTGAGTTTTAAAAATAACTTTGGAATGAAAATGTAGCTAGATCACTTCTTTGTAGCATCAATGAAAACATTTTTTAAGTTGTTGTATATGACCAACAGCCAAAATATAATTTAAATTTGTACTTACTAAAATTTGTAAATGCTGAAATAAACCACGTTAAAACACTAACTGATTCTGAATTTTTTGTTTTCAAAATCTCCATTAACTGCACCACCTTTGAAGAGGCTCCAATTGGCGTACAAAGAGGCTAAAACGTCATGTTAAAATGATTTTACATATTTTTAAGTAAGTAAAACCTACCACAAGAAAAGCAATTAAGCCTAATGGTAACGTTCCTAACAATAAACCTGCCGCAATTAGCGTGTAAATGATTGTACCTATCAAGCCATATATATTTAGGCAGTTTTTATAATGCATTACAAATATTATCAAAACGATTTCTTGTATAAGAATTATAGGATACTCCATGTACGACAGAAGAGCATAACCATTCCGAAAATTGTAAGAGAACATAATCGTATAGCTGAAAAAACTTGAACGTATTTTAGAAAGTAAATTGCAAGAATTACCTTGATAATTCCAACAACAAGCCTGCAAGATTTATGCCGTTTGCATTCTTAACCTTCAAAATGTTCAAGATTTGAGGAATTTTCAAAATGAAACATGTTGCTATAGTTATGATACTTAAAAGGTCCGAAATAAATTCTAACGCAGACGTTTCCTTATCAAGTCCCATTGTTACAACTTCAATTACGAACAAGAAATACCACAACAAAATTTAAAACTTTAATTATTAAATAATTATTAAAAAATCAAACGGTAAATGTCAAGTCAATTGTCACTTGTCAGATAAATCTAACCATAACCAAACTTTTCAATGTATGGCATTCCGTGTGGCTTCTAAGGGCGGGTACAGATCAAGCGCGCCGATCCGCGCCGTGCCGTGCAAAACGTTTGCTAACAAAATTCGTGTATGTTTGAAGAATTGTCCAGACTGACCAAATGCGCGGATGTTTGGCTGTGTTCTGAAAGGTTCCGAGTTTCGTACGTTTGTTTCATTCGAAAATACCGTCTTCCATTTTAACTAAATTAGAGATATCTAGACAGCTGTTTAATGGCTGTTTGCGTTCGCTCTTGACGAATTCACCGACAAACATAAAAAATCCGTCCAAATCGAGCGCGCACGAACAAGCAGATTTCTTTGATGTACCGACATCAGGCGGATAATGTTTGCGAATGCTTGTTCGGGCGCGTTGTTGCGCGTTTGTGCTCGGTAACCTGTCCAAACTGACCGCACCTGCAACGTTTTGCACGGCACGGCGCGGATCGGCGCACTTGATCTGTACCCGCCTTAATAGATTTGATCTATTTTATTCAAGAAGAAAATTAGAAATATTATCTGTAATTGAGCATATTCACCTATTCAATGTAGATTCAGAATGAATTTACAATCATTAATTGTAGGTTATTACACAAATGTTTGTTTTACTTTTGAATTGAAAATCTGTTGTAGAGTATAATCATTCCGGTACACAATGGATCAACTTGGATTGATCAGTGTTTCAATGGAATTTTAGAACAACAGCTTGCACCAGATACACAAATCGAGATATGTGTATGCAATGATGCCTCAAATGATAATACAGTTGATTTGCTTAAAAAGTGGAATATTCTATTACAGAATAAAATTCCGTTAAAAATTTATAATAATGAAAGTGGCAAACCTAAAGGCGGTAAGTTCACCATCATGAAATGTGAGAATTTTAACATGTTAACATTTAGTTGGATACTCCAAAAATAGAGCAGTTAGTATCAGCAGTGGTGCTTACTTGTGCTTTCAAGATATAGTAAGTATAAAGATAACACAACAGGGTTAAATATTTCTGGATTTTTTTAGGATGATATCATGCTACCGGTTCGAATATTGGAACAATATAAACAAGCAAAAATATTACCTAATAACACTGTAAGTGTAAGCAGATATTATTGACATACTTGTGTCATTTTGTTGTAATTTTAAAGATTGTTGGCTGCCAGTTTAAGAGAGCGCCTGAAAATTCCACAAAGAGATACACCTGCTGGGCTAATTCTTTATCAGAAGAAAAACTTCAGACACAGATATATACCTCTCATGGTCCTACCATAATAATGCCAACATGGTTTTGTCATCGGACTGTATTTGAAAAGTAACTTTGTAGAATCAACAGTTTCTTAAAGGAACACTGATTTTTTTTTAGGGTTGGAGGTTTTTCAGAAGAAGGAGCAGGTACCCCAGAGGATTTAATTTTCTTTTATAAACATCTTGATCTGGAAGGTAAAATATGTAGAATAAACCAGTGTTTACTAATTTATACCTATCATCCAAATGCAACAACATTCTCAATTGAAGAGTTAAGTTTATATAAGCGCTAAAATCTAATACTTACTAAAAATTACATTATTAGGAGTATAATTTGGCAAATTCGACTTGACAGATTACAAAGAATTATTTTAAATAAATGGGAAAAGTTCACCATATGGAATGCAGGAAAGCAGGGACGAAAATTTTATAACTCGCTATCAGAAGAACATCAAAAAAAAGTTTTGACATTGTGTGATGTTGATGAAAAGAAAATAGGCAAAAAATACATTTCTTTTAACCCGGAAACTCGACATAACGGCAGACCTCTTGATATAATACACTTTAGAAAGGCAGTTCCTCCATTTGTCATATGTGTTAAAATTGTAGGTACCTAAACAAAGAACTACAACAAATTGGCTTAACAAATTTATTTTAGGATCTTACAAATGGAGAATTCGAAAAGAACTTACTGTCTCTTCAATTAATAGAAAACGTTGATTATGTTTTGTTTAGCTGACGAAAATAATCTGCTACATTACACTTGCAAAGGTTATGGAAAAAGAAGACGGGGTTCCAACAAACTAGACCAGACACAATGAAATATGTTGTTGTTCAGTTGTTCGGGCTGTTCTGTGTCTACAGAAAATTTACCGAGGGGTTGTACACATTGTTCTTGTCCATCTGAAATTATGAATAATAATAGTATTGTTACCGAAATTGAAGCAAGTGTGTTTCTCAGTAAAAGTGTCAAAGACAAAACTATGCAAAAGTGCATACAACAGTAACATTTTTGAAGTAGTATCAAATATTTCACATTGTAAAAACTAATTTAAACTCGATAGGTTTATATTTAATTCATTATGACTTGATTAAATAAATAGCATTGGAAGTTCCATTTTTATCAGTAGTTGATAAAAAGTAAACGTTGATTGGATAAGGGCAAGTATTTGGAAAATATGTTTTAATAGTAATTTATTATACGAGTTTTATTAGACACCATTTTGTCGCACGCGTTTTTTAGAGCACGACGAGCGCAGCGAGGAGTGCTGTAAAACAAATAAGTGCGACAAAATGGCTTACAAAGCGAGTATAAAAATAATATGTTTTTTATTTTGCCCCTATTTTAAATTTTAAAAAAGTTCAAAACATAATGTTAGGAAAATTAATTTGGCAGATATAAAGGGTTGGTAACACTGGTAACTAGACGAACAATTGCAAGTTTTGAATTTAAAGTGTCATCAAGTGCAGTGATCACCTAGCAACTAGGTACTCACTGTGAGTCACTGCCAACATTAAAAATGTTGTTGTAAATGTTCCTGAAACCGGTATCGAAAACAATTCCTTTTCGAAACCCGTTTTGAGTGTTATACTGACTGTATTAAAGGTGCAAAATAGAAAAAAGAAATTCCTGTACTTTAGTTTACCATATTGCAATAAATAAAAACTATATTAAATTAAATACGTAACATGGGTGTTATTTTATTTTTATTATAATTCTGATAGATCCCTTCTTATCAAATGCTTTAGGAAAGTACCGGGTGGCTTTTAATGATCGAAATTATGTTTGTTCGGTTGGCAACAAATTTACGATTTTATATTGGTAGAGGTAAAGTCAAAACGAAACATGACATCACGTGTTTTGCGCAGAAGACGAATGTAGATCAGTTGAATTCAGCTTACGTATATGACAGTGGCGGAGTCAAAAATTTTCTTTTGTTTACGCTATAGAGAGTGTTAAGGGAATGTTCTGAAGATGAAGATAGTTTTTATTATTCTATTAGAGGTTCTACAACAAAAGTAGATGACCTCGGTGTAGAATTTCTTTCATCAGATGAAGAAGAAAATTGAGTTTTGGTTAAGTTTTTGCCCCTAAACTGACGATTGTATGATACGCCCCTGTCAGCGGTAAATTAGAGAACGCGCATTCTAAGCTCCGCCCTGTCATGTTTCGTTTTGACTTTAGCTCTACATTTGATTGTCAAATTCAGTCAAAAAATTATTCACTATGAATGTGATTTATTTTTATCATGTTGGATAACGTGACTCAGTTTTATATTTTTTCCTGTCAGAAATATGACATGACTGTTCCGACATTCAAATTTGAACAATGTTGTCTAATTTACGAGTAATTTCATTAAAAAATCCTCTTTTTAATCAAGTACGGGGTCATTATAAATTATTGTCTCATCGCAGTAGGCGTTGGTGACGTAGTTGAATGTGCCGCAAGCTTTATAACATGAGTGAGACTAGCATCGCCGATAGGTAGCGCTGCTGGCGGTAGTGTAAATTTGTCTACTTTAGTTTGTCTAACGTTGCGAAGCTAGCGGCACATCCCAAATTTCTGTGGGTTTTCAACGCCAACTGCGATGGGACAATCATTTATAATGACTAGACTTAGACGGAAAATAGTGAAAGCGACATCATCACGATCCAGTGCAGCGCGTTCGTATAATCAAACGATCCACGGTTCACGCTCGCAGCGAAAAAGATAGCGGTGCGGCGCTGGAGCAGACTGATGGGGGGCGCCAACTATTTTCCGCCTAACCCTAATAATGACCCTGTATTATTTAATGAAATAATTTAACTAATAGCTGTTTGCACCGTCGTAGTTTAAAATTAAGAAGAGCTTAAAACCTTGGTTACAATTATTAAAATCGTAGCAACAATTGTTTTTAAGCTTGGTTTAAAAATAAGGAACGTCGGTGCAAACGGCCAGTAATCAACCTAACCCAACACGAAAGCTATCAATTTCTAGTGGGCAATTTGATTTGTTCTGTAGTTACTACCAACAATGTTACCAGATGTCATAGCCACCTGTTATCCAAAGAGCGTTTTTAAATTCATCGATGGATCAATCGGTGGAATCAGTTTTCTACCAAAACGTTATATTACGGTTAGATTTATGTTGAGCTTAAGAAAACACGTTTCTTTATTCACCAAAAATTTCATGTTGGGCTCAACCAAAATTCACCTTTCCCATCTACAATGGTACAATGGGAGTTGGTTGTTTGGTGGACGAATAGTGGGGGAAATGTCAAAATAGTTTGTCGAAGTCAAACTGTCAATGTCAAAGCAAAGCGAGGGAAAAATTGGAAAGGTGCAACCGGTGCAACATTATTCACGTATCCTCTAATTTTTTCATGAGTCTTTCTTCTGTTTAAAATAATTTCTTCATCAGAGGAAGTTAATAAATCATCATCTAATGAATCTTCCAAAGGCATTGTAATCCGTTTTACCAATATTATGGTCCCAAGAAGACTAATGTCGCACATTTATTCATATAATAATAATAGTCGCCGAAAATGAAAAAATGTTTAGGTTATGTTTACACTTCAGGTGTCATGACATCAGCACCAGTCAGCACAGTCATTAGTTTTCCACCAAATCCGTTTCCCTATTCATCACATTTTTGCACAACATAAATGTTCAACACAAAAAAAAACTTATGATTGACAGTCCACCAATGTTGAAATTCACCGCAAAAAGTTGATGAATTTAAAAACGCTACCCCACATTCATCTTGAATAGACTGTAGAAAGCGAATCAACTCACTACTACTACTAGGCGTACCAATTATTAGGGAGTGCCAACCCACTAAATATGTCTGAATCATTAAGGGCCGGTTGCACCAACGTGAGTTAAATTTAACTATAGATTAAAATATTCGAAAACATTGTTATAACAATAGGTAACTAAAGTAACGAAACATTTTAACCTACAGTTAACTTTAACTGGCGTTGGTGCAACCGGCCCTAAAAGTTAGGAAGCAATTACCGTGTGAGCAACAATTACTGACTGAGTTGGCAATAAATTCTGGTGACTTTTGGTGACTTTTATGTCATGTTCTAACAAGAAAACCATTTTATTAATAAAAGATTACACAAACCAAGACGTTTAAATTTGAAATGTATGCCAGCTGTCAATAATGTCAATAAAACAAACCGAAATAGATACAATTCGCACTCTTGAAAATTTCATGTAAAATTTGTTATTGCCAACTGAAACAGTTATTGTTGCTCACCCTGTATTAAAAAATAGAAACAAAAAACACTTCTGCATACTATCAAAGACCAAAATGTTTCCGTTTTATGTTGCATTTCTAGTCGTCACTAGAAAAAAATACTGAGTCGTTTCAAGTTCGTAGCTTCATTAATTCAGAAACACTTGCGTATTTTAATAAATATTATAAAGTGCTTTTTTTAATTTGGCGTCGAAGTTGGCATTGGAGAGTCGATTGAGAAATCACCACTCGTGTAAAAGCGCAAGATTTAAACAGCTGATCCGTTATCCGTATAGTGCATTCAGAATCGACCCTGCAACGCCAACTTCGACGCCAAATTTTAAAAAACACCCATTAGAAACAAAAATTTAAAATTTCAGATATAGACGGTTGTGATTGTTGATTGTGATGATAATGTAGTCATAGCCTACACCTAGTATAAAATTCTAACACGTTGTGCAAAAAACATTTTGACTTACAAAAAACTTCAAATGTAATTTCCTTGTTCTCGGTTTCATAGCTCAATACTTTTCCCACTATATTAGAAGAAACTTCGGGTGTGTAACTTTCGGATATTCTAAGAATCTGCAAAATAAACCTAGTTATATCGTGACATTTCTGACGAGTGAATCTTACTTTAAACGCTATTATATCCCCTGTTCTTGGTTCCGTATTTTGAGTGATGGGTTGTTTTAATATACATTCATCAACTTTTTTACAATTGAAAATGGTTTCTGAACTTGGTTCAATGATATCATTTATTGTTTTTTTGGAATCTTCAACGTTATTGGGTGTTGAAGATTTAGGAATTTCTAGTTCTTTGTTAGTTTCGTCACAAATTTCATCATCGTTAAACTTAATGTGCTGTGGATTTTTAGGTGTTAATGTGTGAGGAACATGACAAACTGGCTCTTCAAAACTAAGATTATTACATTGGACATTATTTACTTTCCGTTTTCTTTTGCGAATTCGTTGACGTTTTCTTTTTTCAATATTTCCATCACTTATGTCGGAGTTGCAAGTACTGATACAACTTGTCTCTTGACCCGTTTTTAACACATCTATCGTGTCGGGTGGGTTATTTTCAGAAATTCTACACACATCATTATCCTGCACTAACTTATCTGAATTCTTAGTAAACAATATATCAATGTCAGAGTCATTTGGCGTATTTTGTTTATTAGAAATTATTATAGTTTTTACAATGTTAATTTTCTTCTCATTATTAACGTTTTCTTTAAAATGTATGGGTTTACTCCAAACATTTTTTTTATTTTCAAATATATCATCTATATCACTGTCTTTGCTGCTATCAAATGAATCTGGATTTGGTTTTTTAAATAAGCAATCATTTGCTTTGGTATTAACCACTGATCCATTTTCTAATTTTGTATGCTTCGAGTTAGTCGTCCTTAAATCAGTACCACAAGTGATGTCTTGAGATTCCATTTTTTCATTATCCTCAAATTCCATTTTTCCGTTACTCTCGAATTCCATATCACATTTTCGTTTCTTACCATGTGAGAATGGATTTTCTTCAACTTTGCAGTCATCCTTCTTTTTCTTTTTCTTCTTTTTAACTACCGGAATTTCCTCTGCCTCAATAACATCATCTACAATGCAATTATTTTCATGTAACGGTGCCTTCGTTTCACAATCGGGAATTGCCCTGTGAGCAAAGTAATTAAAATAAAGGTACAGTTGGATTTAAAAAACGGCAAATATCAACAAAAAATTATAGGTATACAACGAGTAGTCAAAGATTGTCGAATATTTTTGTGGTGGTGTCACGAATGGTCATTCGCTTTATGAACATCATGAGTGCGCAGCACGAATGGTGTTCGCACGTGTAATGACCATGAGTGACACCACCATAAAAATATTCTACTATCTTTGACACGAATTATTGTATTCAACAGACTATTTAATGAACCAAATAGTGGAATACCAAGTTATATTTTCACTAGTGGAATATTCGCTGGAATTTGCTGTTGCTAGGCTACTAAAGTAAATATTTGCTATTTTATTGGTTAATATTTGAAAAATGACAAGTGAATTGAATAGTCATATACAGTGTCCACAAAAAAAAAGACGAGTCCATAGCTCCCTTATTTATCGGAGGATTTTAATTATCTATACACCAAATTAAATGGTTGCTAATAGGCTATAAAATAGCCTAATAAATTCAAGTATAGCCCTATGGGCTTCAAGGGTAAACTGTCAAAATATTTTTTTTCAAATAGGATTACATACCTTTTATTAGTAATTCTGATAGAGACTTTAATTCTGAAAACAACAATGTATCACAAGTATAACTTCACATTAAAAAAAATAACACTAACTTTTGAAACAAATGACGAGCATCAAGCGAAAAGCTATCAAAATGCACTGCGTTACTACCAAATTAAGGTAGCTGGAAAAACAAATGACAAATAATAACATGTGGGATTGCGCAGATATGCCGCCAATGTTTAGCGCAAAAATAGACGATAGTAGCGTTTTTTACATTTTTTTTGTGAATTTTTGGTATTTAAGTGTATATTTGTGATACATTCTTGTTTTCAGAATATAAATCTCTATCAGAATTAGTACAAAAAAATATGTATTCCCATTTAAAAAAAAATATTTTGACAGTTTACCCTAGAAGCCCATAGGGCTATACTTGAATTTATTAGGCTATTTTGTAGCCTATTAACAACCATTTAATTTGGTGTACAGATAATTAAAATCTTCCGATAAATAACGGAGTTATGGACTCGTCTTCTTTTTTGGGGACACCTGTATAATACCACGAGTAATGCAAATTATGTCGATTATTTTTCAAACTGGTCACGAATGTCAATTGTGCTTGGGAATGAATCCACGAGTGCATTAACACGAGTGAGATTCGCAAGCACAATTGAATGAGTGAAACCAGTTTGAAAAATAGTCTACAAAATTTGGACTACGAGTTGTATTAAGCTGATAAGAACAGACACTACACTTTGATCTTAGCCATAAGGCCGAGAAGCTACGAGTTGTTCGGAGGACTATTCCATGAACCAACTCTTTGGATTTGGGGGCAAGTCGGGAGAAGAAATTAACGCAGAAATTGAAGAAAATGTTCCCAACAACACAAAAAACACACGTGAGTCCGTTTGGAAGCAATTCCATACATTCATTCAAGGCTGCATTCATTTGTTAAAAATATTCGATTTTGATTGGGCCTTTAAAACGCTCGTGCGAGTGAAACGAGCGTTTTAAACTGGCCCACTCGTGCCAAAAAAAACCAATTTACACACGAGTGAATGATTATTGCACGCGACCTGAAAATTGTCCCAAGAGCCGCAGGCGAGTGGGACAACACGTTAAGTGCAATAACATTTTTTGTACGTCTTGCATACGTCATGCTCATGACTCATGACCCACTTGATAGAAAGACTTTTGGATCGCACGGTATTTCCCCATGTAATGTTAGCTTTGTTTCCATGGTTATATTAAAGTGACAAAAGCCTGAATCCTGAATCATCACTAAACTATCTAGAAGGAAGGCAGCGTATGAAATGTATGTTGCCTAGAAACAGTTTACAGCGGGCCATTTACACTAGGAAAATATAAAAATCGCTCTCATCACTAGTATGTACCTACGCTATTTTTTTTAAATCAAGTGTACACTTCTGTTCAATGAAAAAGCATACACTTACATTTTGCTTGTGTAAATCAGATTTACGAGTACCTGATGTCACTGTCATTGTCAGATAATTGAAATAATTCGATTTCAGTCGAAGTAAAAGTCTACTTAAGGCCCCCTCAATGAAGTATTATTCTTTATGTTCAAGGTTTATTGTGGGTTCTTTAAGTCTGATATAATGAAAATTCGTTTGTAAATTCTTACCTGATAACTTATTATGTGTAAACAATTAAACATATGCGGCTTGCAATCGATCATTGATAAATGTAGGATTTGCGGAACTGAAGGGGAAACAATTGAACACATCATTTCTTCTTGCACCGTTTTGGCTCAAAGCAAATATAAGAAACGTCATGATATATTCGCTAAAATTATATACATGAATTTAGCTGTTAAATTCAATTTATTAAAGAATACACAACCACATTATAGTTATACACCAGAAAGTTGTTTGGAAAATGACAATTACAAATTATACAGGTGTCCCCAAAAAAGAAGACGAGTCCTTAACGCCGTTATTTATTGGTGATTTTAATTATCTGTACACCAAATTAAATGGTTGTTAATAGGCTACAAAATGGCGTAATAAATTCAAGTATAGCCCCATGGGCTTCAAGGGTAAACTGTCAAAATATTTTTTGCAAATGAGATTACATATTTTTTTTTTTTTAGTAATTCTGATAGAGATTTTTATTCTGAAAACAACAATGTATCACAAGTATACATTTAAATACCAAAAATTTACAAAAAAAAAATGTAAAAAAACGTTACTCTCGTCTATGTTCCATTTTGCGCTAAACATTGGCGGCATATCTGCGCAATCCCACATGTTATTATTTGTCATTTGTTTTTCCAGCTCCCTTAATTTGGTTATTACATTGTAACGCAATGCATTTTGATAGCTTTTCGCTTGGTGCTCGTCATTTGTTTCAAAAGTTAGTGTTATTTTTTTTACGTGAAGTTATACTTGGGATACAGTGTTGTTTTTAGATTTAAAATCTCTCTCAGAATTACATACTAAAAAAAGTATGTAATCCCATTTGAAAAACAATATTTTGACAGTTTAGTCTTGAAGCTCTTGGAGCTATACGTGAATTTATTAATCCGTTTTGTAGCCTATTAACAACCATTTAATTACTTGATAGTAATATCCGTAATAGTGTATGTACTCCGGCAAAATTGCCGTGCCGCCGGGTGGTGGAGGGTTAAGAACATGGAAACAAATATCAAGTAAATTTACATGGCCAAAAAATAGCAAAAACCTCTCCCAAGACTTGTATGCTTTTTCCGTGAACAGAAGTGTACCTAAATACATCACTTATGCCTGGTTTCTGAAACCGTCTCCGTCAAATTCCTGGAATGCAGTTGCTCGAAATCAATTGCTCGAAAATGAAATTGCTTGATTGTAACTTTTCTCGAAATACAAGTTCCTCGAACGGCAATTTATATGGCAGAAAATGTTTATCATTGGAGTGTAATTAGTAGTAATTATGGACTAATAGTAACACTACATATTCCTTAGTTCACGCTGCCTCAGTTCTGCAATTTGTAACACAAAGATAGATAGGTAGAACTTCTAATTATCAGGTAGGTTTAGATTAATGACAAATGATAAGAAATACTGCAAACCTTACTTTCAAAAGAAATTTTGAACAGTGGGATTCTTGTATCTGAGAGTGTTTGTTTTTTTGTCAATTCATTTACAGACAATGTTTACGTTTAAGAGCCTGCATCGAAGTGGAAGGACATTATTGCATAACCCTATTGTTTTATTAAAAAAAAAAAAAAAAAACGTTGTGGCCTTGGAGAAAATAGTGGAATCTCAAATGCCTGCACCCGAAGATCTCTAACGGGTGTAAATCTTAAATCCCACATCAAAAATAAAACCAATCTTCAGACTTTGAATATTGTTTGATTTAAAAATCTAATTAATATTTTTCTTCGTTAATTTCGCCTATAAATTTTAGAAATGAATCCTCATATATCAGTGTAAAAATCAGAAGTTAAAAATTTTGTGTAAAACATTTTTTTTTTTATTAATTTAATGCGGCCTTTGTAATAATAATAACAATCACTGCATTATCCTGAGTACATGATAATACACGATTATTATAAATGATTGTAGTCCAAGTTGGCGTAAAAACTGAATGTAAAATTTATGGTTGCCGCTCCATATAAAATTTGTCAAAATAATGTGAATAAGTGAATACACACCGTTCACACAGAGGAGTTAAACAACTCAGTATTGTTAGATTCAATCGTTAATTTAAAAAGAAATAAATAAAATTCTCATTACCGCACTTTTCACCTCAAAAATTACAGTGACAGTGACAAAAATTGACAGTTCACAGTGAGGCGGCAAAAACTTCATAACATGGGCATGGCTTGCTTCGACTACAATCATTTATAATAACCCTGTATTACCTTCGAGCAAAACATTTTCGAGAAATTGCCGTTCGAGGAACTTGCAATTCGAGCAAAGTCATTTTTGAGCAGCTGATTTCGAGCAATTGCATTCGAGCAATTTACCTAGATTCTCTGAAACGCCTCGATAACTTAACAGCCGGTTAAAGCAAGCGTTCTTGCTATAGAAACGCTAGAAAGTCACCAATCACATTACATGATTTTTGTATTTATCGGAGAGTTAACTAACTGGCCCAATAAAACTGTTTCCAGAAACCGGGCCTTAATGTTATGGCTTATGAGTTGGACCTTTAATACCTATAATTTTATTTTTGTTCATTAATTGTCAACCTTTTTTAATAAAAATCATCCTGTTTTACCTTGTTTGTCCTTTTTTGTCATGATGACGTCTGGTCACCCTATGTAAATACCCCTTAATAACTCAAAATGTAGCGTAAGTACATACCAAACAATATCACCATCATTCAGGACTCGAACATCTTCCGTTGGTGGTAAATAATGATTTTCCGATTTTAAGTAGAAATTGTGAACATTAAAAATGTTGCTTATATGTTTTTCAACATCCTGTATACACTTTAGGTTTTTATTTACATAGATTCTAACAAGGGATTTATGGTCATGAAAGAACATGCCTAAGTTAACAGTGATTCGCATGATTCTATAAAACACTTCACAAATAAAAACAGATTAAAAAGTTAATTTTTCTTCAATTTTCATTTCACGGAATCCAACAAAACTTTTAGGTTATTTTCTTTAAACGCTAAACGCTAGAGCAGAGACAGAAAGCAGTGGTTCTCAACCGGCGAAATGCGAGATACATGTGTAATTTAATGTAATTATGCTTTTTATTCTACATACGTAAAGTATAGTATTATAATTTTAAAACCTTTCTACTTATGGGTTTATTGGCAATTGATTTTCTTTTTATGGAATCAGTTTTTTGTGAACGACTATTATTTAAAAGTGGTTTCAATAATAACTTTACAAACTTTGTCTTTATGTGTATGACAGACAAAGAGGGAATTACAAATTAAATGTGGATGTAAAATTGTTACGAGTTGTTTGCAAATATTTTCTTGGGCCAAATTTGGTACAATTTCTGAATTTCTGTGGCTTGTTGTTGCTTTCCTTTCAATATTGGTAAATAACCAATGATCACCATAATAAGCCTGATTATCTGCCAATTCTTTTTAAAAGACTTAACAAACTGATAATTTGGATAAGTCAAACTGCCACGATTTTGAAGATTAATTAAACGTAAAAGAAGCCCAGGGGTTGAAGAAGATAATATAGGATATAATGACAACAGTCGCAGTGAAATTTTTCATTTAATTTTGTTTGTAATATGAAGTTGTTAATGGTGGCTTTCCGGACTGTTTGTCACCATGTAAACAACCTCATAACGGCCGGAGTCCGTTAAGGGTGTCCGTTATGAGCGGGAGCCGCCGTTATGAATGACTAAATAACTATAGCAACGTAGATTTAAACTTTATTTTTCAACTTTTTTACAATTGGTACAATAATTAATGTTTAATGTTATGGGACACACCTTGAATTAATCGAAATCCGTATGCCACTAGCAGATGTAGACGAGATCGAAGATGATGTTTTAAAATTTTAACACCAACACAAGCACGATTTTGCAGGAAATAACGATGACCTCACTTGCTCTGCGGCCATCCGGACATAGAGGAAGGAATCGGGAATATCTTGATCGCGATTTTTTATTGATTTCAATCGTTTATTTTCAACGGAAAGTTAAGTGTTGAACAAATCTGACAAACAGCAGCAAATGTAGACAAGCGCGAGTTTGCAGGCAATAACGATGACCTCACTTCCGGACATCGGGAATATCTTGATTGCGATTTTTTATTGATTTCATTCATTTATTTTCAACGGAAAGTTAAGCGTTGAACAAATCTGACAAACAACATTGAGACAATTTTTTTCACAAACAACGGTTGACACGACGACGTCCTCTGCACACTTATTAATCATTCGGTTTTTTCGATGGCGTTGAAAAAAATGTATTTCAAAAAGAGAATTGTGAACGAATCGTAGAGATATTACAAAAACTATTGTAAGTACAATACACGTCCGTTAGGGCCTTTACTGCCTCGCCAGTATTATTCGACTCGCTCTGCGAGCTCGTCTCACTCGTCTTGCTCGGCCGTAATAGTAGATTACATACCGAGGTGGGAAGTGTTTCATTCCTGTCGAGAGCTGAAATAGTTTACCAAGGTGTAGCCGAGGTGAACTAATGCTCGAGACAGGAAAGAAACACATTCCCACCGAGGTTTGTATTCTATTTTATTCGGAATCATTATAAACTAGGCAAAAATGAATAGGGAATTCCACAAATTTTCTTGGAAAGCAAAATAATTGCCCCAATCCTTCCACGTATTCTTAAACACTAAATAAATTTAAAATGTTACAAGTACTTGAAACATTACATTTAATCTGTGTATATTTATATTTCTAACACATTTCGTTACAAATTTTAAACTGTATTTATAAAAAATTCAAAAATGGAAAAATTCCCTATTCATTTTTGCCTAGTTTATTTTAGCAAATAAACAATTAATTTGGTGCAGTTTCATTTCTACCGTTTTTCGACAATTCGTGTACGCCACTGGAAAAACGTCATAACAGGGCGGAAAGTGACCTATTACTGACCAAGAGAGGGAAGAAAAGATAAAAAGGAATGGTTAACTTTCCGCCCTCGAATATGGTTAGGAATGAGACACAGGGACGGCTGGTGTATAAGTGCTGCAGAGCTGCAGAATTCTCCAAAAATTTTGTTATACATTCTAATTTTAATTTCAGTAATAAAACAGTGACATGATTAATTATTTTACGTTAAAAAAATTGAAAATGATTGCTATGCTGATGCTCCATTGTGACGCGCGAGACGAGTTCCATTAAGTCAAATGTTTTTATGGTCGGTGCCGCAGCTGGGCGGCTTTTATTGCATTGGGCCACTGGAGCTTAGCTGTGCCATTGTGCACCTCTTCGCAGTTCCTTCCAACCTCCCTTTCACCCCCACCCGCAAACGCGTCTACAATTCATTAGTTGGATTGAACGAGAAACTGAGCTGCAAAGGCATCAGTTCATGGAGTAATTTCGCTCGGTTGTGACGTAGCGTGTATTCATTCGGTGTAAAAACGTGCTGATTGTGTTAAAATTTTCGGAAATAAATACAGTAGGGCGTCGATTATTATCTAAATGGGACTGAGGATAGTGCCAATAATCGTAAAATATTGCTGAAATTAACAAAAAATGTATAACACACAGACTCAAATTTATAATAAATTCCGATGTAAGCGGTAATAATTTTAAATTAGGATTCAATGTTCTTATAATTAACATTCGGCTAATCAATACTTTACTGTAAACAAATTAATAAATTTGCAGAACACCCGCTTTATTTCACCACGAGCCGCGCGTGAATGCCCATATTACAATACGATTCCGAATAGAATACTATTACAATATACCCTGCTATGAAAGCACAGTATAGAGCTGTAAGAATTCTTACATGACATTCTCAAGCGCCATTAAAAAAACACTCATTTTGCGCACTTAATACAAAAATAACTATTTTTTTTTTGTGGTTCAGCTTATGAAATTTTTAAAAGTCCCGTGAAAAACAATCGGAATACAAAGTGCGGTAAATGCACGGAATTCTTGGTAAATGTCATCCAAACGTCAGCTTAGAAATTTTCATCTGCTTTTTTAAACTTTTTTTATTTAAGTATAAAATAACATTGCCAGTCATGCAGGATAGCACTGATAGCAGTCATGTTTCATGGGTGATTAAAATAACAGCTTTTGGTTAAACAAAGTTTATTATTGAACTAATACCACATATAACGAAAAAGGTTATATACCAAAAATGTAAGTATAATAATCACTACCCACCTAAGAACTTCTAAAGAAAATACACAACTACTATACTGTTTAAAGTGTAACTTATAGCTAAAACATCTATCAATCCAGCTTATCTAATAACATGTTTTCTGTTTAATCTCAGTTTAAAGTAAATATGTAACCTACATTTGATTGCAGTATTATTTAAACACGAACAAAAAGTGACCTATCGTATTTTATCATTAGATAACTGGACCTAACTCTGACTCTTACACGTTCCCACTCCGAACACACACATTTATTGAACAAGTTCACTTACAACCCTAGCTACATCATCATTATAACGTGCCAACAACGTAGCATTTAGATCTACATTCCAAAATCCCATATCCGCCAAGATGCACAAGTTCTTTGCGCGAGTGGACTCGGGATTCTCCGTGACCCAATGACCGTTTACCCACTTCCCAGGCTGAAAACAAAAATATAAAATGAACAATCTGCAGAAACGTGGCGCACGTTACTCACTTCAGCTTTCGGCGGTACGATCATGTTGATGACTGAACGAGCGGTATTTATAGCAGACGAGGCAACGTGAACTGCCCCGTTGACCAAATTTTCTGGTAAAATATGAACCGGCACGTTTTGGATGTGGGGATGATCTGGAGATTGCGTTGGTTGCTGCGGCGGAGCCGACGGAGTCTTGTCGTCTTTGCAAGGTGGCAAATTGCACGGCTTCGGTTTGTATCCAGACTGCTGATAATTGGGAACGTGCTGATACTGACAAGATGGACGTTCAGGAGAGCGGCAGCAAGTAGGGTGCTGATCGGAGTTGGTAGGTGTCTGCGACGGTGTTACGGTTTGATCCAGATGTCCGTACAGGTCGCTCACTAAATGCGGTGCGCAAGTATTATGAAAATCGGCGATTGTGTACTGAGAATCGGACTGTGACCAAGTGTAACTCTGAGAGGGATCTGCTTGCACAGGTTCTACCTTGTTGGTGGGCGAATATACTTTTTCCCCACTTTCGTATTGTTCGCCTGAAGATACGACTTCGAAACCGGGATTGTTTTGGGGGAAAATGAACAGTCTCCCGTTGGAGTTTACTTCTGAAAAACAAGTGCCAGCGGCTGAACAGTGCGACATGAAAGATTTTGCTTCCTGAAGATTTTGTTCGAGGTCTGCAACCTCAGCCTCTAGTTTGGCAGATAATTCTTCTTGAATGTTGGGTTTGGGTGTACTCGTTTCAATCCTTTTGTCTTCATCTTCTGGAACCAGCGGACCTGGAGCTTCTTCGGCGTGTGCCAAGAAATCGGGACGCAAAATATATTTCGGTACTGGCATCTTATTACCATCAATTGTGATATAAACGTATCCTGCAATTAACAATGTGACTCGCAAATACATTATTTTTCTCGCAATATGAATCTTACCTGAATTTTCGTCTTTGTCATCACAGTCTGGAGCGTTCAGAACATCGTAACCGCTGCTCAAATCGGAGGAAGCTTCACTGGCAATTTCAGAAATAGATTCTCCTGAAGAATTATTATTAACCGAAGTTGCGTTGTTATTATTATCTTCGTTTAAATCTGCATCTCTTTTTTGAATATCGTCGTCTTTCTTGTCATCATCCTCTTTATCGGCTTTGTCTTCCTCCATTTCAATATCTTTGGAGCTCTTTGACAGATCAACAATTAGATCTTTTTCGTTAATGCCGTATACGTTGGTTTTCTGCATTTGAACCTCCATCGTGCGATTTTCTTCGAAAATTCTTGGTTTTCCGTAAGACCACAGACTTTCCCAATCTGAATCTGAATCCAGATTCGGCATGCCTTCAATTTTTATATCTTCAAATCTTCTACTTAAATCTATCACAGCGGTGGCGCTATCTTTATCCAAATCAGTCTGTGTATTTCGGACGGTAGCAGATTTTTCTAGCCCTTCAGAAAAATGATCGAATGAAGAAGAATGTTTTATGTTTTCAACGTGGCTTCTGGGAAGTTTTTCCTCAATCACTTCAGATTTCGTGGTAGGAACTTCTTTTGGTGGGGCAACGTTTGGAAACACGGGTTGTTCGTTTGGTTTTTCTGGTGTACTTGCAGTGCGACTTGTACAAGTACGGATTCTATTTCCAGCTAAATCCACCCCATAGGGGAAATACAGAACTTTATTGGGACCTTGTATGACCGGTACGGTCTTATTCAAAATTTTCGATTCTTTAAATAGGTCACTGACATTTTGCACTGCTTCCATTTTAATTTTCTTGCAAGTTGCACTGTCTGTAATGTAGGTGAGTGGTAACTGAACCACAACGCAGCAGTTCAAAGCACGACCAAAGCGGACGTCTTCGTCGTAAAAGTTCCAGTAACTTTCATATTTTCCGGATTTTTCTGAAAGCAAACATGGAATTCAGAACTGTTATAAATTCAATGACATCATTTTTTAAACAAACAAACAATTGGATGCTCTCGTTTTAACTTTCAACACAATTTAATATAATTATGTTACATTTAGCAGAAGTTACTTAACCACCTACAACTTCTCATAAGTGCTATTGTTCCCGGGACCATTTACTTACTAGGTATTTCGAAGCGAACGGAAATGGTTCCTTTCTCTCTTGGCTTCAAGGGGGGACAACGGATGACATTGACGTGAGGCTTCATTTCAGCTGACCCCCAAGTCAAGCGCAATTCAGTCTAAAAATCGGTAGAAATAATTTACGTGAAACAAACACTAGCGTTGGGGGGACCTACTTTCGAAGTCCACGGCAATTTTCCATTATTCATCACTTCCCACTTATGGAGATAAACCTCTCCACCGACCATTTGTTGCAGGGTTGCTGTATCTGCTCCAGGCGCAAGACAAGCGTTCATGAGTGGTACACCATCGACGTCGAGTGCAATTTGTGGGTGCTTATTAGCGATGTCATCCTGTTTAACACTTCTGACTTTACCAACTGGTCCCTTCGCCTGTCGGCCTTCGTCCTTGGCTTCTTCGTCGATCTCGAGGTGGGCAAAACCCTCAGAATCAATGAACAAAAACGGATTTTTTGGTTGGCGATGTTCCTCATTATCGAGTTTGCTTATTAAAGCTTGCTTCTTTTCTTTTATTTTCTTTGTCTTGGCGTCCAGTTTGTCCAATTTCATTTCTAGTTTACGATCATACTTCAACGTCTTCAAAAGTTCCTTACTAAAATACATTTGCATGCATAAAATGCGATTTAAAGTCACGCAAACCTACTCAATCGGAGTTTCTCCGAGTATCATGTGTTTTCGTCCTCTTTTAGAACACTCGGGCTTGTTTTTCTTTGGAACAGAAGCGACTCCAACGGGTACTTCTTTCTCTTTACAATTAGCAATGTTGGAAGAGACAGCAAAAGTTACCTCTTCAACAACATCTCGTTTAAACTAAAACAATTATTACAAAATAAAACAAAAAAACTCTTTGATATGGGTAGTTTTGTTTCGAGTTTATTAAAAAAAGATCAAAATTATTTCTGTCCGTTTCAAGAAAACGTAACTTCTGAGAGCAACTTTGTGACTACATATTGATTTTATTTTCTTAAAGAAAAATACATTTTGGTAGAATTGAGTCAACTCCTTAAAAATGTAGCAAACATTTAAGTGATTTTTTACTGGAAATATACCACCTACACACGTTCCATCCTACATCTAGAACACTAAAAATTTTATTATTCAAAATTTATATTTACAAAGCATTTTTTGTAAAAGTATGTAATATTATTTAATATTCCGTTCAGCGATATGACACACTGTTTGGATGCAAGTCGTAAACACAATAGTCACTGATAAATCAGTTTGAAGTGTGGGTGAGTAATCAATGTTTATTGCAATGACTGTGAATCACGTGTTTTGTTGTTACTTAATTAATAAATTATTTTCAAGGGGGATATTCACAATCCGGCTTAAAAAAATGAAATTTCACGCAAACTTGAATTTGTCTTGTTTGACAATTACAAATTATATACCCTATTGTCACCAAACAATAGAGCAAAAAGATCGTGTTTGCATCGTTACGAACTACATGTCCTTGTATTCTGCATTTGTGTGTATTTCTCGAGCTGTAACAAACTGTGTAAACTGTAAACAAGATTAATAGTAACGCTCTTCGTTAACGTGTACTAAAACCTATTCGTTTTTAAAATTGTAACTGAACCCGGACAATTTTTCTAGTATCAAGTAAAGTGCATCTGGGCTGCATTATATTGTAAACTAGCTGACTTCGTACCGCCTCAGATTGATTGTCGATGCGCGCACAATGACAAACGACATAACCTTTCAAAATGAATTTTTTTCATAATTTTTTTTATTCGTGAATTTTTCCTATGTTTTAATAGTTATTCTGCTATTCAGGGCGGAGACAAATCGAACAATTATATTAGGTATAAAAATCTGTCCAGCCGTTCTTGAGTTATAAATGGGGCAGCTAACCCGACTTTGTTTTATGTATACAGTATGTCCCCGGATTGAGTTTACAAGAGGGAAAAAAAAATTTTTTTGATTTTACGCAAAAACTTCAGAGGAATAGCATTTTTTGCTTCATCTAAAACCCCCATTTCTGTTATTAAAAAGTCTTTTTCAACACAGAGGAAGACTTAACATTAAAATCAAAGAATATGCAGAATAGTTATTTTTATATTAAGTGCGTGAAGAGAGTGTTTTTTGTGCATGAAAAGGTCTTTTACGCCGAGACGAAGGTCGAGGCAGTATAAGCCTTTGAATGCACAAAAACCTCTTCGCGCACGAAATATAAACAATATTTTTTCTATAATTGATTCAAAAAATAGAAATTAAAAATTCAAATTTTTGAAGGAACTCTGAAGTTTCAATGCAGTGACCATGTTGCTAGGTAACTAATAAAATACAGTGCGCGAAGTGAAACACAGAAATAGTCGTGTGCGTGAAATCGCATTTCACACACTGTTTTGTATGGTTTCTATGGTTTCGATCTTACTAACAATGCAAAAAGAAATACACGTTAGAAAATGACCCACTTCAGGCACCGATAACTATGCGTGAATTTCAATTTTTTGAATCAATAATAGAAAAAAAATATTTTCCTTTTTTTTTGAAAAAATCTAATGATAATTGAATATAAAACTATTCTATTAACTATGCGCCGTTTTCTGTACATCATTCAACCCTGTATCGAAGTTTAAGCTTCTGAACACCCATGCCTGATACATAACTCTTGGGAAATTTTTCATTAAATTTTGTAATTATGTGACAAAAACCGGTCCAACATTGGATTAAATAAATTCTTTGTTCTAAAGACAACATTTTGCAACAGTAATAAGTTGTTTGTCAAAAAACCAGGCCAATTGTAATAAAATTTATAACATATGCAAAAAAATAGTGTGTACAACCAAGGCGGTCTCTATTTTAAAATAGAGACCGCCTTGGTAAAACACATTATGAAAGTCTCTTTTTTTCACTTATTTGCTTAATAGAATTTTGTATTTAAACCCCATTGATTTTAATACTCTGTATAAAGTAGTTCGGCCCCCTGTAAATTCTAATAAATTCTTCGATGTTTCCAGTAGAGTGTCTAAAGTAAAAAAACTCGTTTTTGCTGTTTAGCGCACGAATAATTTCGGTCAGATCTCTTTTAAAAAAATCATTTCACTTTTCTCATTTTCCTCTTTTTGTAGTCGTAGTATCCTCCAGGTTCTTTTTTGTAATTATGCAATATATAACAGATCTTCCCACCTATAAATACAGTTTAGGATTTAATCGAATACAAATTCATTGTTCTCACATTAAAGATGTCCATCAATCTATTAAAAAATCGCATCGTTAGGTACATACTTAGATCGGGCCTATCTCGTTTAAAATGTGTGTAGCACTTCAACACACTACATTGTCTCGAAAGACACAACTTTTGGCATTATGCACTTGTATTAAACCCTTTAAATTATTATTTTGTGTTGTTTAAATTAAAATACATTAGAAAAACGTCAAAATGACATTTATTGATAACTTTTTGTTTTAGAATCATCTTGCAACCTATATACCATTCACGATGTTTTGGCATAAGGGGAGGCTATGATTTCATTTTTTAACGTTGGATACATGTTTGATTTCTGTCATCTCTACTATCACTAAAGTGCCTGACATGCGGACCTATCAAAATGAAAGTAACATGTTGCCGCATTTACCGTAATCATAATTAAGCGACTTTAAAACGTATTGATGGTGTTTGTATTAGACTGCAGAACATATTTTCAGTAAGTTACAATGAAGTCAAGTTTTTTTTTGTGTATAAATTAAATCGTAGGTGAGTACAAGATAAATATGTAGCACGGATAGTGAAGGAAGAAACAACGACCCAATTGAAATGGCACAGGGGTTTTACAACTTCGCGATAGAGTTGTGAATTTATGGCTTGAGTCTATTTTGAAATGTACTCCTGAAATTTGCCAACATTTTTGTAGATATTGTAAAGAACTTATTTCGGAAGATTGGGCACAGTTAGTGTGAAATCTTTCATTTGAAAACGTTCTTCCTGTAATAATTTCATTAGGAGAATCTGACTCGGAATTTAATTGGGATTTTGATGCAGGTAATGATGATTCAGAATTTTCTAATGAAATTATGGAAGTTGAATAGTTTTGTTCTTTTTTGTCATAGACGATGGGTGTGTAAATATTTTGCAGAAAGATTGGAATAAAGTAAGGCTTAATAAGTAGGTAAAAGATTTTATACAATCTAGTTATAGGAATGTTTTGGTTAAAATGATAAATTCATTGAGAAGTTACTAACTGGTTGGTTAAGACACTGTATAGGTGGGTTATCTAAGTGGTGCATAAATTAACAGGAGCCATTTCATCTTTCGGTCCCGGTCCCTACTATTCTGTAGTCTGTTCAAGTCAGTTTCCTGTTTTGTTAAATTGGATTAAAAATGTGTGAGTATTTTATATTGCAAAGTATTAAAACTGACAACAATGCACTAGACAATGACGCAGTTTATAACCTCAAACTTAGAAAAAAATAACCTAATTCAACGGACAGCTTTACTGCCAACTTAAATGCACTTTTTCCATAGCCTTCCCTTATGCCAAAACATCGTGAATGGCATATAGCATTTCAAATTTAGTGAAAAAAGGTTCACAACCAAAATGAAATGAAATATGTAGACTACGTCCACTGATAGAATGCATTTTTTTAAATATCCTTAGATAACAAAATCTCCAAACCATAACATTAAAATACCGGGTGATCAAGAAGGGCTGTTTAAGTTGGTAGTACAATTAAGAAAATTTTTTAATTCGGTTATTTATAACACTGCAACTGGATATGTTTTGTTGGTTTATTTGACAAATATCTGATATATTGGGTGATTCAAAATGATTGTGGCCAAGTATGGCAACTATGTACGAACATTTATGTGGCAACTGTGTGGGTAGGGTAGAGTTGACATTTCCTTGACAGTTCATAGTCGCGCAATTTTGTAAGTTGTCAAATCAATGTGTAATGGAATTGAAAAAATCAAATGCACGCTTATGAAATGTCATACAAATGTCAACTCTACCCCATTCACACAGTTGCCACATAAATTTTCGTACATAGTTGCCATACTTGGCCACAATCATTTTGAATCACCCAATATATGCCGTTCACGATTATTTTAAACACGCAGGAGGCCCCGATATTTTTTTGTTAGATTGCCGTCAGGTCCTGTCATATGACGTTTCGTTTTTAAATATTCGCATTGTTGTCAATTCCGTCATTAATTTAGTTAATAAGAATTTACTCAGAACTGCCCCTACAAATATGTATGTTTCATTTCAATTACAATTTTACGATTATTGTTCCTAATGCGTTCAATTATTTAAAAAATGTAACAACTTGGGAGCAGTGTTCGGTTGAATTATAACCTAAAATAGATTTATTAAGACAAATCACAATACTGCCAACTAAAATGTCAGATTTTCATAGATAGTCCGAATTTGAAATAATCGTGAATGGTTTATAGGTATATCATTAATAACGACAAGCCACCAACAACCGGAAGTTACTCCTGTTATACGATTTAAAATACGATCCAGTGTTACCAACTTAAAGTCCTTCTTGATCACCCCGTATTAGAAAGTATCGTACAGTCCATTCAAAAATCAAAAAACCACCAACGTCGCATTTTCCTCGATAATTATTATCGGCAACGCTGTCTAGTGTAAAATTAATTTTTAGGTTAAATGTTTTCTTTTTCTGGCCAGTTTTCAGTAAAAATATGTAATAAGAATTAATAAATAAACGCTAACCAATAATAAAATAATTTGAACGAAATTGAAAGCAACTGAATTTTATATTGAATCAAATAAATGTAATAATTCAAGTTACCAATATAGTATGAAAAAATAACTGCCTAGGGTTTTTAAATTTTACCAACATAAAGCAACAGGTGGTGGTTTTTCGATTTTTGAATGGACTTTAGATTGTGTTGGTAATATCTTGAAGCATTCGCGCCACTGATTCTCATTGGTTGTTTAAAACCCACGCGAAAAATAAATTATATGACATTTCAAATTTGAAATTGTCAGTTCTGTCAAGTGGCATTTAGATTTGTGATTTTTCATCTTTAGAGCTTTGTTTTGCGATTCTCTGGTTTTAAAAGTTATTCGTTTTGATCGTGTTGCTGTTTTGATCTGTTCCGTTGAGATTTTTTGTTGATTTTTTAAAATTTGTGAAGTGAGTACGTGCCTCAAGAATCTAGCTCTATAGTCCAGTTTTTACCCTTTTGCGATGACGTCATTATCTAGTAACTTCACGTATGATTGAGCTAGGATCAGAAACAAATTTAAATTGATCATAAATAATTATAATGTTTCAAAGTTGTTGACAATTGCTTCGAAAGGTTATGTTTGTAATCAATGTAATAAGTGAAAGAAATTAAAAATTGTCAAATTGACAGGAGCATAAAATAACCTCAAAGTGACCATCAATAAATAAACGTGCCTTTTTTTTGTTTTTTTCTGTTTTTTTTCGTTTCAATAAAGAGAAAGCGAGGAAGAAAATCGTGACGTCACCTCAAAAGGGTAAAAATTGCACTATATTTATGATCAATTCAAATTTGTTTCTGATCCTAGCTCAAACACACGTGAAGTTACTAGATAATGACGTCATGAAATAATGGGTAAAAATTAGACTATAGAAGGTTACGTTTGAAACAGAACACTTGATGGATGCTGCACAATATCACATGTTGCAAGATAAGTTACCATTTGAAAGAATTTGCGCTGATCGATTCCCATGGCTTTCATTGACGTCATAAAAAATATAACATGTAACATCAAGTGAAGAACATACAGGTTATTTTTGAAATACATGTGCAAAAAAGAAGGGAATTGGTCGTGATAAGTAGAAGTCATAGAATTGAGCCACAAGCCGTAGGCGCGTGGCTTAAGCAAACGAGTGTGAAATCGAATTTTCAACACGTGGTATACACGATATTTTTCCGACGACCACAAAAAAAAAAAAACGCTAATATTCGGTATTCCTTCAAACTTCAAATATTATTCGACAGAGCTGCGGACAAAACATACATTGGTGGCCATTACAACTGTGTGCAATCATTTCATTGCGCACAGGCTAGAAGGTATCTGATTGGCTAACCAGTTTCATTGCACACGGGTTCGCTATTTGCATGCAATAGCCAACTTTCAATAATAGTTATTTGTGCGAATTTACGCATTTTTCATAGTGGTCGTCGGAAAAAAAATAATCCTATTTATTTAGCAACAACCAACAATGGTATATTATATGTATGACAAGGGACTAAAGTGCATCTTTTCATTCAGAGTCGAAGTTTACTGCACGAGCACACTGATTACACGAGGAATGCAAAGTTACTTTAGTCCCGTGTACACAATAATGTCCATAATCGCAAAATAAATTTGGGTACAAAGAAAAAGCAAAACACTACAAATTTGTGCAAAGTCATTACATGAGTAAATGGCGTATAACTGTCAACGTGACTTTATTCAGTGTAGGTGGGTGCAATCAATGTAATACGTAATGTTTTAATTTAAAGTAGGAGTATTAGATTTACCTCTTTATCAAATTTGATAATTAAACGAGGGTTCCCAAACTTATCGTTTTTTCCATGCATTTCAATAACACTGTATACATACATACAGAGGTTAACAAACACAAACATTTAGAATTGTTTACTTTCGGAATATTATCTGTGAACGTTTTTCACTTTGAGATTTCAATACTTTTAAATTCACTTCTCTTTACTCAGAAAATTAATACTCGTGAGTTAATTTTATGAATATTTAAATCTTTATCAAACTGTTCCGGAAGCTTGTCAAGAAAACAATTTATTGTGTTCACGATCCATTGAGTTATAATATAGAGTACTAAAGATGAATCATCTACTTACATAATTATATACAATGGCGGACAAAAAATTTCGTCCACAACTGTCATTTCACTCACGTATGCTGTAAAGCAGCCTTTACGAACAAATAACCTCACTTTACATGTTGACACTTGACATGTGTCAATCAAATTGTGTCTATGTTCTTATGGGTGACAGTAATAAATTTGCAAACGTCAATCAGAATGACAATAAAGGTTAAACTACACTCAATTTTTGTGAAATGACAGGAAAAGGGTATACGAAATTTTTTGGCCGGAATACTACAGTTGCGGCCAAATAAAAGCGACCACTAAATTGACATTTTTGTCATCTTTATAAGTTTTGGTAATTTAGGCTTTTAAAATGAAAGTTTCTCGGGTAACAAGAGACCCATACCTGTGGCACAACATAACACTGACGGATGATGTCAATTTGAAAAATAGTTAATTATTACAATAGAAAAAATTGCTGCCCAGTTTTATTTGGCCGCAATGGCCGAAATGACAATGTTGTTTGACCTAAAGTATGTTCCGTTACTCGACATCTGCAATCGAATTTCTGGTTAACTGCAGTTAACTGTTCCGATACTACCAGATTCCTGAAATATGGATAGTTACGGAATGGCTGTCAACTGAAGATGTATCTAACTTATCTGTCACCAAAACGACTGGCGAATTTAGTCCGGTCATTTCGGTTAAAATATATTTTTTACATAATGCTTATGACAATGTTAACTGATCACTACTATTCATAACTAAAGATTCTTTATAATTGTTTTCGTGCCTCCGGCCGGAATTCGGTAATTTGTAGATCTCGAAATCATCCAGAAACACATGCCTTGCCGGCTTAGTCCGGCAAAACGTAGGGATTTTGAGTTGTCACTTATCATCGGTTTCGGTTGGCATGTGTTATCAGAATTTCTGTCAAGTGTCAATGATAATTCTGTGCATGGCTCGTTAAAAATGTTTTTTATATTTACAATAACGTACAAACTACAAAGAAGCAATATTTAACTAAAATTAATTCATTAAAATTACGTTTTAAGTGTTTTGAGCCACTTCTTGAATATGGGCTTGATGTATTCATTACACCAAATGTTTCAGGAAAATGTCCAAAAAAAAAACAAATTAATTAAATTTAATAAATGTCAGGAATCAAGAGCGATGTTGATTTTACATTTTAAATGTTTGTGTTGCCAACACAAAAAAAAGTCCCTAATACCAATTATTAAGATAATAATTGCTTTAATTTTTATTTCACAAAAATCCCCAGAAGCCGGCAAAATTTTTTTGTGGATCACACGTCTAGCAAACCGTACTCATAAACGTACAGTTTCTGGCCTTGTGATACAAATAACTATTAATACCTTTTATCAAGCAACTTGATTCAAAACGAAACAAGAATCCGTAAGTATTTTACAACAAATTTAAATTTCGTGTCAAAAGCATAACCAGACCATTCCTTTAGTACTACGCCGGCCAAAAAATTTTAGCCGTCTTTTTCTGTCATTTCAAAAATAAAAATTGTAATCCATACTTTATTGTCATTATGATTACCGTCTTGATTATGATTGGTATTTTTTGGGTGGTAAATTTCAAAACTCGAAATTATTTTGGCATTTTCTGTACACAGAACGTTTACCTCAGGTTATCTATGTACGACTGCTCTAATTTTGTTCACTCATGTCGGATTTTTGGAATATGGAGCTTTAAACAGTTTTTCTTTATACCATACTGTTATTAGGATTTATCAGTACTCAATGCTTGATTGATATGACACCTATAACAGTCTAGGCCGTTATTTTTGCTGCCGTTGCTACGGTCACGGCACAAATGACAACTAAATTTAATTTTTGAAGTATAAACTATAAAACAACATACGGCCGATATGAATACATATAACAGACTCGGTTGATTATAAAATCTCGGGTCCGCCTCGTTTTTACAATATCTCAACCTCGTCTGTTATATGTGTGGCGGTCGTGAAAAAGTAGGTAAGTCAAATAATTTCAAAAATGAGTTAACGATGTTTACACCTTAATAATAAATCATGGAATTAAATAATTCAGATTTTCACAGTTTAAAATTTACTTATATTGAAAGCAAGTACAGGTAGAAAGAAGTTTCTATTTAATTACAAGATTTTAGGAATGATGTGGAATTTTGAATCGTTGCCCTGAAAAATTAACATTTTCGACTTACCTACTTTTTCACGACCGCCACAGAATAACCCATATCGGCCTAATACCGTTATATACTATTTCCGTTGACCGCTTGTTAATTTCAATATTAATGAATTATTTTGTCTAAAATATAGTGTATTAATGGACCTCATTAATACACTATTTTTCATTAATCAACGATTTTTGTGATTTTGACGTTTTGATGATATTTTGATGTATAAACAACCTCGAACATGTATTGTTTGCACTTACCAACACTGCAGCAGGGTTTTCTATATTTTATAGCTCCATAACTGCACAATTACGAATTCACTTTTTCAAAAGTCGACCTTTTTGGTTATAATTGGCATGTCATATTTTTCAAAGGTAACTAGGTTTTCTTAGCAACCGTGATTTTTACGTGAAATTGAATGAATTCTGACACTTTTTGTGGAAAAGTGAATAGAAAGTGTTGAAAAATTTAAAAATGGCCTACCCTGGGGACAAAAAAGGATGAAGGTATTTTATAAGGTCTCATCTTTATCGAAAAAGATGAAATTGCTTTTGATTTGGCTTTAATTTGAAATTTTGTCACAAAAAAAAAAGTTTGCGTACAACGAAAAATTTTTGTAATCAACTCTTTTGTTAATGGGCGATTAATAATCTCAACTATTAAAGGCACTCACTCGCTACACTCGTTCGTGCTTTAAACAGTTTCGATTATTAATCGCCTTCATTAACAAGCTATCGGGCCTTCAAATAAATATATATTTATATATATATTAAGAGTAGGCCTAGGCGACATTCTAATTCTGTTAACAGTGTAAAGTAATTTTTGTAGGTAACCAATTATTCTCCGGAGTTACACAGGTTACATAGTAAGCTTTTTCCCAATTTCATATTGTCATATTCCGGGGAGGGGATATAGGGAAAATGCACTACAAAAATTAAAAATATTTTCTAACCTAATTTTATTTCGTTAAAATGTCAGACGTTTCTTGTGTCATTTTCTACGCTGGAAAAATGTTGCAAACAATTGAATTTCCATAGGTTGCTCTAAATATAAATTTATTTGAAGGCTCGTTAGTTTATTAAATAACTATAAATTTGGTGCGATTCTGTTTTAAAATTTACCAATATGGCTATATAACAAGGTTGTAGTTGCTATGATATGAAGCTGTTGATTGGTTGTATCTATGCAAGATCAATGTTGTTCAATAACAATATTGCTAAATTTTGAAACAAAATCGCACTAATTGATTGACAGAATAACAATGTGTGTTAAAATGACAAGAATCGAAAGTGGGGTTACGGGGCCCTAAGGTTTATTTACACTTTACGTGAATGTCAACATAGTGACGGCTAAAATTTTTTGGCCGCCATAGTACCTAGACCTACCAGATTTTCAGTAACCAAACTATCAGCTGTCATCGAAATACCGGTTACTTACCGACTGGAACGGGATATAGGTACTCCTAATTTTCAAAAATTGTATTTGAAAATTTTACTAAATTTCGTAATAGCAAATAAAACGTGCCTTCTAAATCACAAAACTGAACTGAACACCAAAATAAAATAGTACATATTTTGAAATTTCAGCAGACTAATTTTGCATTTTTCTTTCACAAAGTGTAATGGCAAATTATGACTTGTTAAATTTTATTATTTGCATCTATGCAATTGCATTAAAAATTCAAAATATAGGATTTCAATGTAAATATGCAGTACAAAAATAAAAATACAGCCAATGCAATGCAGAAAAACTGAGGCTTTTATAAACGTTTTGTTGTTCATTTTAAAATGTAAACAATTTACTGACCCTCTAATCAAGAACAGCATTCAAGTATTTATTTTAATATGTGATGTTTCCTTTAAGTTAAAGGCTAAACTGTGAGTCACAAATATTGCATAATGTTATGCATGATCAATATTTCAATTATAATTCTCAAATTATGATCAAGTTACCTGTTTCATGTAGTTAATAAACCACTCAGGGGGTACATCTGCATTGCTGTTGATGGAATTATCGAATTGCGTTTCCACATCATTCGAATGTTTTCTCCCCATCTGACTTGAAATTTTGTCCAGCTTGAGGAAAATGATTTCTCCCAATCTCGCCTTCAGACGAAACGCACTCAGAGCGATC
The DNA here is from genome assembly GCF_963966145.1 of Tenebrio molitor. Classification (NCBI taxonomy): domain Eukaryota; kingdom Metazoa; phylum Arthropoda; class Insecta; order Coleoptera; family Tenebrionidae; genus Tenebrio; species Tenebrio molitor. Next base: position 37,461,741 of record NC_091046.1, on the reverse strand, counting down.
TCAAACCACTCTTGGGAATCAATAACCCACTCCTGCCCATTGTCAGTGAGATACGTAACTTTCACGTCATTGTCAGCAACACCGGAATTTTTCAGCTGCAATTAAACGCCATGTTGGACTACTTGTTTGGGAATTAATTATTAAAACACTCACCAAATACGATTTGAACATCTCGAAGTTCGAGGTGGTAGTTGGGGTGTCATACATGCCGATCACGTTGGATTTGTCGCCTCCATTGTCCAGTTTGTGTCTCCATTGTAAGTTAAAAATAAGCTCGGAAGCTTTCTTTTTGGTGCCCATTTCTGGCAAAACTGTAAGTGTTGATTGAGAAAAACTAATATATTGTAAAATTCACTTGTCAAGTTTGTTTGCGAAGAAGATATCGCGACAACAATTCTTGTTTACACAACACCGGGTACTTCCCTCTGTTGCACTTTGCAATCGAATATGAAATATGTCCGGAGTTGAATAAAAACAATGACCTGTCATAACATCAACCTCGTTACAGAAGAAATTATCCAATGAAAACAATCGGCGTGAGCATGCGCCCAAAAAAACTACGCATTAATTTTAGCATTTTCATCCTGAACATGGCGTCATGTGTGGCGGCAAGTTTAAAATTGGGCTTAACACAGTATGTAGAATTAACATTGTGAAATAAGTGTCAAAAATGTACCAATAATTCCTGACATTTTAGACACCAGATCTATTTTTAATGATGAAGTTTAATTTTATTTTTTAGTAACACGATATTGTTTCTTTTCGTCATAGATACAGATTGTGAAAAACAACTCATATCTCCCTTGGGATTTGTCAAATTTTTTCGCCCTCCACATTGTTGACAACAAACTCATGAGAACGAAACTATAGCAACCACATATTCACGCAATCTTCCCTGCTAAATATTTTTAATAAAATTTTAACTTTTAAGTGCAGAGACTAAAAAATAAAATATTGTATGCACCACGGGGAATATTCATGTTTTCCCCTCGGTTGACTTATAATTCCTCGGGCCAAGGGCCCTCGGATTATAACCACGTCAACCTCAGGGAAAAATCATGTTCATATCTCCCTTAATGCATAAATATCTATTTAGTTTCTCTTTGTTTACAACTGTGCAGTAAATACCTATAAAAGCTAGTATGAAGTATGTACAATATTTAATATTAAACTTTAATTAACGTCTAAACCCGAGTGTTTAATTTAATTGTGCCTAAAACCAATATCTGTTGAACAGATTCTCATTTTGTTCTAGAAATGTTTTGCTTCCTACACACGTGACTTGCATAATGTTATCTAGGCATAGGCAAATGAGATTGTTCAGTGCTTTAAATTGATTTTCTCAGCTGAATTCGTTTTTTAAACATAAATTGGTATGATTAATAAATGATTCACTAAAATTTATGAGATAAGAGTTGACAGTTCACAGAGATAATTTCTCGTTTTCTATTTCTTGTTAAGCCAGTAGAGCATTTTAATCAAATCAAAACATAAAATTAATCATTCTTCTCTTGATTTTATCGTACCTATTCTGACGTGTAACCTAGTGTCATTCCGCGTGGAGATAATGAAATGAATGATTTAGTAATGCAACAAAAAATTTTTGGAAACATGTATTTATTCGGGTGAAAACGTGATGGTAGTTAGTTAAGTTATAATTTTTATCTTCAAACGTCATAAAAGTAACAAATTGTGTCACTCAAATGACAAGGTAAAAGTGTCATTTTATGTGATTAAACACATAAAATAGCAAAATTGACTATTTTATGCCAAATCACATAAACTACAAAAATCAAAAAGTTCAACGAAATCATTTATTAATATGTATTTATTGTGACAAATTGTATTAGGTATTATTATTTATCATGAATAATTACACAATACTTATTAATAATTTAAATCACTAAAATTGCCTTCTAATGGTGTTATGGTTTTATTGCGTTTGAAGATAAAATAGTACATATGTTATTCGGAGCAAAAATGGTTTTATGTGCTTTGGCTGGTTTGTCTGCCTCACTGCTTTCGGCAGCCAATCAACCAGCCGCAGCACATAAAACTTCATTTTTGCTCCTCATAACATAATATACTATTATTGAATGATTGACTCGATGAAAAATCTTCACTTGTCATACATAATAAATAATAATTAACGTCAACAAATATTAAAGAATAGGGTAACCTATAATCGTGTCAAAAATAAATTACTCCCTAGGATTTAGGGATATTCCTTACTATAGGTTGCCATACATTTGGTTAGGTTGGAGGCTATGTGTTTTCTGGTGACAATTTGTGATTTCAAAATGACATTTAACGGGAGCCCCTCTTTTGAAACGAAGTTAAAAAGCACAAAAAGGTGTAATATTGGTTGATACTTATTTATATAATCAAGCGATTAAATCCTTGTTAACCCTTGCAATACCTCTTTATTAAATTTTGCAGTGTCTAGTTTCCGTTGTTTTTGTATTATAAATGCATAGATGACAAAAAAATGTTTTGTTAAAAAATAAATGCTAGTAGGCAACCAACCATGCAGCATGCACCGTACTATGCCGGCCAAAAAATTTTGGCCGTCATTGTCTGTCAATTCAAAAAAAAAATTGTAATCCGTAGTTTATTGTCATCATGATTACCGTCTTAATTATGAACCTTATTTTTTGGGTGGTAAATTTCAAAACTCAAAATTATTTTGTCATTTCTACTACACAGAACGTTTACCTCAGGTTATCTATGTACGATTGCTCGAATTTTGTTCATTCATGTCGTATTTTTGTAATATCTGAGCTTCAAACATTTTAAATTGATTGTCAAACTGACAAGAATCGAAAGTGGGGTTACGATTCCTAAAGGTTTATTTACACTTTACTTGAATGCCAAAAAATTTTGGCCGCCATAGTACAAGGGCCGGTTAACGCCAGTTAAATTTAACTGTAGGTTAAAAGGCTTCGTTAGTTTAGTTACCTATTGTTATAACAATGTTTTCGTATACCGTCTGTCCATTCTCAAACTCGAACATAGGCAATTAACATTGTATTGAACGTTTTTGCTGATTCCTGCTCGCCAATTGAACTTACAGGTAAGGTAATGGTATCAACAGAAAGACAAAATTATTGCGCTTAAAATGATACTAATAATAAGATGAAAGGTGCTATTTTTATTTTAAAATACTAATTTAAAACTTGGCGATTTTTAAATATGACATGCCATGATTTTCAAATTGGACAGCATTTGTCAAAAAATTTAGTAATTTGTTGGGTTAAGTCAGCGAATTTTGGTAAATTACTGTCAAAATTATTTACGGAAAAATGAATAGTTGCTCCATACAGATTAAGACCAATTTCTCTATTTCTTTTGAAGTAAGTTTATGTAAATCGCGGATACTGAATATCCTCAGGAAGTACAAATATCATCCCTAAAAGACACAGTGTCATCAACAGATTTTTGCTGTTGATGAAGAAAGTAAGAGTGAAACCTGTTATGAAATACAGGAGCGTGCTAATGATCGTTGCTTTCTGTCGACAATCTGCTTCACAGACGAGTCTACTTTTACACTAAATAACGAACCAAATGTTCAAAACACGCGATATTGGACTCAAGAAAACCCTCGAGTAAATATTCCTACTAGAACTCGGTATCCTCAAAAAATTCATATCTGGGCTGGGATTTTTAATAACATTTGAAATAAAGGGAAATTTAAATTCAGCAAATTATTTAGATTTATTATTAACTAAGGTAGGAACTGCATTGTAACTTTTTCAAAGAATTTATAATAAAAACTGCTTAAATTGTTAATTACTTTAATATCATAATTTAATTCTTTAATACATATTATTGATGTATCGAAATAATGGCATAATATCTATCAACTGAATGCACAGTGTTAATTGCCTATGTTCGACTTTGAGAGTGGACACCCGGTATATTAATCTGTAGTTAAATTTAACTCACGTTGGTATTACCTGCCCTTACAAAACAAAACAATGCCTTGAACTACGAATGCGGACGGCCGGATAGTTTATCGTTGTATCTAGGAGGCCGTGCTCATAACAAGGGTGAGACTAGTATCGCCGATAGGTGGCGACTGGCGCTACCGGCGTTGTCACAACATATTTATCTGTGAGCTCATTATTTTCGTAATGATAAAGCCATTCCGACTAATTAGGTGACAACTCTGACAGTATTTTTGATTAACGTCCATGCTCATGTGATTTTTTTGTCAATTTTAATTTCTAACAAATCAGCGCAAATTTGAACAGGACCGGTTTCAAAATTTTCAAACAAATTTACTTATTGCATCATCATTGCCGTACACATTTTACTAAGGTGATTTTGGCTAAAACTTTTTAGAACAACTCATACATGTTAAAAGAAACGCCTCAACTTCGAAAACACCCTGTATTTGTCAGTGTCTATATAATATGTCATACCAAAGTTAACCTATTTGTAATAAAGCCGTAATTAAACAATGCAAATTTGTAAATTTTGACTTATGTGATTGTCATTTTTGTCCCAGTTTTATTTGTCCATGGACTGTACACCAATACGGTTTTCTTGTTTTAAAGCATATTTCCTAGAGATTACTTCGCATTGGCGTACGTTTTATAAAATGTGATATACAAGGTGTATTTATAAAATGTGCCGAAATTTTACCTACGAGGTTATGGCACAACGTAGAAGACTAAAAGCAGTTAAAAAAAAATTACCTCAAAAATTAAATGTCAATTTATTTTTTTTAAGTTGCTCCAAAAGCAGCGGTAGATTTCCAAAACACACTAATAGTTATTTGTATAGCAGGCTGCGAAATCCTACTTTGACGAACCGAGAGAAAAATTGTCGTCAAGGCCGCTTTGCGGCCGAGACAAGACAATCTCGAGGTCGTCAAAGGATTTCGTAGCCAAGGTGTACACAACATTTTGTGTGCAACCCGAAAATTTGTAATTATAAAATGAACAAGTAAAATTTCCTTCACTGTCAATAAAAACAAAGTCGGCCTACATGTCGCCATGTCGCTATGGAAACGACATAAATAAAACAATTCATTTTGAGAAAAATTGGAAAAATGTCACAAGAAAATTACAACGTTTTTGTTCCGTCTACTTCCCCGGAGTTAAAAAATATTGCAGATTGTGCAGTGTCCAATTTAATACCAGAAAAGTCCAAACGGCAGTACGATAAGTGTGAAAACGGTGTCGGAGAATGTTGTTTTGGCTTATTTAATGGAAAAATCAAAAACTGTGAAAAGTTCAACTTTATGGAGCACATATTTAATGTTGAAGCTCACGCTGAACATACGGGATGGCATTGGTGTTACGAAGTTTCTGAAATTGGTACCTTTTTTGAAAAAAAGTCAGGTGGTTATCAGGCGAAAAAGTCTAAGGTATTGACACGAGACCAGATCAATTTGCTGAATAATCTGCCCTTTTTAGGTAATTTTAATCATGGGAATATCAGGAGCCATGCGAAGAGACGAACTAACCAAAATGTCTATCGATGACATCAAGGATGAAGATTCTATATTAATAGTGGCCGTTCCTGACACAAAAACTGGCATAAAACGAACTTTTACCGTCACCAATCCAGAATTTGTAAGATTATACCGCAAATATGCAGCTCTTGTTCCGTGTACTCATCCAGAGTTAAAAAAATATTATAAATTGTGCAGTGTCGCATTTGAAACCTGAAAAATCCAAACAGCAATGTAAAAAATGTTACAGTGACTTTGAGACTGATGTAACAAGAAGAATGTGAAAACCGTGTCGGATAATGTTGCATTGGCTTACCTATTTACTGGAATTTATTTATTGTGGCAGGTAAATGTTAAATTCTGTTATGATAAGTTGTATCTTTCTGTATCATCTGCTCCCTTTTAGGTTATTTTAATCGTGGAAATATCAGATGCCGTGCGAAGAGACAAATAAACCAAAATGTCTGTTGATGCCATTCAGGATTCAGGATATGTTACTAGTTACTAGATATTTCCCTTTTTGACCGGTGAAAAATTAACCTAATTAATACGTGTCTGTTCTAGATCGATAATGGGGATTTTTTTACCGACTCGTCATTCATGAGGCGACCACTCCATTTGAAATTGGCGGGAACTTCAAATTGGATGAAAATTCTGTACTAATAGCGGCCGTTCCTGACACAAAAACTGGCATAAATCAAACTTTAACTGTACCCAATCCAGATTTTGTAAGATCACACCGCAAATATAGAGATAGATATGTTGTAATTGTGATAATAAATAAATATTGAAATGACTTTTACTTTTACGGCCGTCGTCAAGGCAACGGCTGCGAAATTCAATTTCTTCTATTCATGTTAATTCAACTTTAGAACCAAACGGACTGTCTCGGGATGACGGAAAACGCCCTGATGGGATGACTTTAGTACCGTGGATTAAAGGTCAACCTTTGGTTTGGGACGTTACTGTTGTAGATGCACTTGCAGACAGTTACGTATTGAAAACATCTGAAGTCTCAGGTTTTGCCGCTGAAATGGCTTGCAAACGCAAACATAGCAAATATAGTTCAATTATTTCGTCAAACTACATATTTAAAGGTTTAGCCTTTGAAACCTTAGGCTCTTGGTGGAAGGAAACCATCGATTTCATTAATGTCATCGGAGACCGACTTATCGCGGAATCAGGCGATTCAAAATCAAAGAAATTCTTTTTAAGAGGATTTCCCTTGTCATTCAACATGGAAACGCTGCAAGCATTCGGGGCACTTTTCCAGATTCCGCATTATTATCGGAAATTTTTGCATTGTAAATAAAAAATGTTATGTAATTATATTCCACCAGAAATACTTATATTTTTGCAACAATTTTTTTTTAAATATTTTTCCGTGTTCTACATGAAGCCAGTAGCTCGCGATTACAGTTTGGCAGGACATTTTCCTAACACCTTGTACATGTATTATGTAGGTATTCCAGGAACTATTTTTGGGGAGGCTTAATCTTTTGGTAGGGACTTTCGGAGATCCAGTAAGGTAATCTTCCTTGTTAGTATATTTTCTTTTACTAGAAATACAAACATAAAAATACTGTTGGAATGGTGCGTTTTATGCCCCTATTCGTTTAAAATCTTATACTCGTTTCGTACAGAAACTCTAGTGGAATTCGGCTTTTGTTATAAATTTATGTTTATCACTTGCAAAATAGAATTTTTTGCTGCAGCAATAATCCTACTGATAAATGCTAATGAGGTTCGTCAGTTTGGGGTTCGCAACGTTAGCTTTAGGCAGGGATGTTCCAGGTAGTGAGTTGTATTTATTACAAAGGTTATTACTTGATGATAAAATCTTATTCTTCGGTTGTTGTTAAATTTACAACCAAAGTCGAATTCCACCAGAGTTTCTGTAGGACTATACTGTCGCGAGCAAAAAAAACTGATCGTCAAAATTATGCTTTCATGCAAAGAAAAATGCTCCTTTGCAAAACTATCGTAAATAAAACTACATATCATCATGTTGTATGACATTAACTGACATTGGGTCATATGCATAAACCATTAGCAAATGCTTTTACTTGTATTAGTGAGAGATAGAAATACATGGACTCTATTAGATAGAAAAAGACAAATATATAGTATAAGCAAATGCTTAGTCTTATGCATACTACCCATTGATTAATTAATTTTTTTCACACTTTGTTGACACGGGCGTAATCAGGCAGGATTTTTAATTTTTCTAACCAAATTTTGAAATGACATTGACGCCCAGTAAAATGCACCCACTTTCGGTTTGAAGACGGAAATAGCCACATTCCATGTTCCACTGATACCGTTTTCAATAAAACGGAGGTTAAATGTCATATAACAGGCCTGGTTCGTTTTCGGTGGTCCAGCCTGTATATGGGAATTTGAGGAATTCGAGGCTTACTATTCGCATAATATTGGTCCATTTCTGTTTTTGTATATTTTTTAAAAATCCAGTCTAGAACCAATTGCGAAATACTGATTAGTTTCAATGGCATGATGTGGCTCAGTAACTATTGAAATAAAAAGATGAATTTTACTAAATTATTTATTATATTTAATATTGTTCAAAACACAAAGTCAATACAGATATGTACATAATTATTGAAGGGTATTACTAATTGTTGTTTGTAGAATTAGCCGTGTTTTTTTGTGTTTCAAGGCCTGGTGCTGACATTAGCATTCTTATTAACGATTCTCGACGTACTTATATCTTCGTGCCAGATATACAAATACGCCCAAAAATGGCAACATTAATCCGCAAGAGAAAAAATTTCTAACTAACTATAAAAAAAATAAACAAAGGAAAAATAATTTTGAAAAGTTTCACCTGGTTTCCAATGAAAGGAATGGCGTTTATAAGTCCAGCGACGCCGGCACCAATTGACGTGACTAAGAACCATATAGCCATGGTTGTAGTCTTCATGGAGGTCGGGGTTTGGGTATATATAAATTCGTAACTAGTAGGACACAATAAGATTTCGGCAATTGCAAAAAAGATGAATTGGGGAAGTTGCCAAAATATGTGTACACGATTAGATGGCGTGACTTCGTGAACTTTAATTTTCTGTAAAAAGCAAAAGTATATATCTTCGGAAGATCAAATGATTCGCTCATTTTTCGATTCTTCTAAAGTTACTGCGAAAACTTAGTCATTTATTTTCAACAATTTTTTTTGCAGTTTCTCATCGATAAAGCAAAAGAAAGAACGAATACATTTTGTATGTAGATCGGTTATATACATATTATAAAGTGTCAATATTACCCATATTTGTGTTTCCACGAATATAACAAGGACCACATAAACTCCGCCATTTTTAAAATGTGTTACTTCATCAGATGACTTTAGTGTATAAAAACCATCCTTAACGTTATACTGAGAAATGTCGTAAGTGCTAATGTTCATAAGTAAATCGTTTTTTTCTAGATAAATGACACTCAATATCTTATCCTTGTCGAGACGGTTTCCTACCAAAGTCCTAAAAGTTACTTCTGTACAATTTTTCTTAGAACATCAAGTGATATAAAAAACCTAATTCTTGCATATCCGTGCAAATGTTTTCTTGTATCATCCTCAAAGCGCATCAAACCATTGGTGGTTGTGAAATATCCGTAAGACTTTTTTTCAGCTAAAAACAGCTTTTCTCCAGGAATAATCGTAAACATCTCTTTGCATCCTGTGATATTATATTCTACAAAGTATCTTCCCTTTACATTCTCGGCTTTGATGAATTTATATTCCAACGTTCCGAGTTCTAGATTTTCAATGTATGGTGGCGCATTAATTTGAAGAGTACATTCGAGAGGATTGTAAATTCTTAAATGGCATTCTCCTGCTTGTGGTAGAACAGGCATGTCTGATGCTATAATTAAAGATACAATAGATGCCATGAAAAATGCTAAAGCATCAAAAACTAATCCCCAACCCATGCGTTGAAGTGGTGTAGTGATTAAGTTATATTTGTCACAAAGCGGATAAATAACCAATAAAAATATTGGAATAAAAATTAATAGTAGCACTGAATCTGCTGATTGCGTGTATGCAGATGAAAGAGTTAGATCTGCCCTGATATGACGATTCATGAGGCTTGCTTGGTACGGCCAGTCGATCGATTTCAAATCATAAAGTGTCCAGTAAATTATAAGTGGGAGGAAAAAAATCATTACTCCTAGGGTAATTTTTACATCTTTGACGAACACACCGCCAAATTTTTCTTTAGAATGATCCAGCCAATGATTAACTTTAGTGCGAGATGTTATTTTTTCTTTGATACCTTTCTGGAGGAGTCCCACATTATTACAGTTGCTATTTCATACAAAAAAAAATCTTACCGCTATACACATTACCAGTTGGATATGTACATGACGTAGTGGTTTTACCATCACGTAAATTTTTTTCCCCAGAATAAAGGCAACTGGAATGGAGGATTGCTTTAAAATAAGTTTACAGTTTTCAAGTATAGGTGCTCACTTGTAGCAAGAGTTACGGAAATTGCGCAAAATCCAAAAGATACGGAGTAACATACTTCTGTTCCGTAACAATCACTTTGTACCAATGGGGGTAGTGTAACAAAGGAAAGACCGCCCCCTAGATTCATGGCAAGATAAAAATAAAGAAAATAGGTGGATAGGTGTTTCTTTTGTTGTGGTAAAGTAAACTGGTCACCACCAATTGTTGTTATACTAGGTTTGATGCTTCCCATAGCAGCTGCTATGAGGACCAAGCTCAACAATGAGAAACCCAATGCTGGTGAACTTCGGAGTGGTTCAGTTGCAGATATCGAAATAATTATAGTTCCAATGACGTAGACAGCACAGAATATAAAGATAGTTTTGAATTTTCCGATCCAACTGTCGGCAACAATTGCTCCAAGTACTAGAAAACCATTGGTCATACCTCTGAATGCATGCATGAATGTTTTTGCCCAATCGATGCTATGTTTTATCGACTTCAAGAAGAGTGCTTCACTAAGATATGGGACAAGAGTCACTAAAATAATACGATTACAGAGAGACTAACATTCAAATTTCAGCAAAATAACTTGCTTTGAATTCCATAGAACGTAAATCTTTCCAATAATTCATGTGTGAGAATTAAAAGTACTTGCTTTGGATACTGGTGTTCCTGCAATGCATTGAAATCGTTTAATAAAAATATGCCGATCAACACAAAAATACTTTTACGAATAATGTTCATTATTTCAAAAATTGTTACTTCTCTATTTACCTGTGCAGGGTCACTCATTATGCTTTATTACTTAAGAGAGAGGATTTTAGTGAACAATTTATAAGAAATATTTGGACGTTGAAATTGTCACTTTGACGCTATTGTTTATAATTCTACTTACCTACTCGACAATATAAGTAATTGTGTAAGAATTGTTTCCAATCACTTAAGAAATTATAATTATAAAAAAAAGGCTATATTCTATCTCGTGATTCGGAAGTCACGTTAAGCCATTGGTCCCGGTCTATTGAGTTGGTCATCATGCCCCTCATAGATTGATTTGTAAGCCAGTCCTAGACTGTGAAACAAATTAATTATACTTAAAAAATTATACTTTACACAAATGCTTTAACTTTTTGCTGTTCACAATCATAATTAATAACAATTACAGACCAATGAAAAACTAGAGAAAATTTGCAAAACAACTGCCAGTAGTTTTGACATTTTCCTACATAGTTTTACTCTGGTGCACTTAGATATTCCAAGTAAATACACGGTGTCCCAGAACTGGCGTCCCAGAGAAAAAAGGAGAAATCCTCATCAAAAGTTAAATAAAAATTCCTAAAGAAAAAAATTTGTAGCTTGAACGGTATTTAAAATAAGAACATTTTTATTCTACAAGTCAGAGCGTTGTAAGCCATCCAGGTGTAGTTCTCAACATTGTTGCTAGGTGATTGGTTTTATTACGTTTTCGATAAACTGGTCGGCTATGAAACTTTTGAGAAACGTCAGTGTCAAGATTTCGTTCGAATTCCTTCAAATCGATTTAGTACCACCTGTGCTTTTTAAATTATGTATTCTGCTGCGGACTATGTGGAAATGTTGTTAATTTACGGAGAATGTGGACGAAATGCTAGGGCAGCGGCAAGGATGTATGCCCAACGCTTTCCTAACAGGAATCATCCCAATCACAAAGTGATTCTGAGTGCTATCGCACGAACCATCGAGGCAGGCCACATTTTACCAAATAGGAAGGAAACTGGTGGGGCTCCCCGGACTGTACGCACTGTTGAAAACGAAGAGGCTATTTTAGATGCCTTTGAAGAAGGTACCGAAAGCATTAGAGAAGTTGCACAGGAATTAAATATTTGGAAAACTTCTGTACATCGAGTGATGAAGACTGAAAGACGACATCCGTATCATTATACTCGTGTGCAACATTTGCAGCCAGAAGATTACCCTGCCAGATGGGACTTCTGTACATGGCTTTTAAATCTAGAAGAAAACACCCCAAATTTTGTTTCTCGGATTTTGTTTTCTGATGAATTGACTTTCGGGAGACAAGGATGCTTCAATGCGCATAATTGGCACATCTGGGCGGAAGAAAATCCACATGCTCTATTTCCAAGAACATTTTAAGAAAGATTTTTCATAAATTTGTGGGCAGGTCTATTAGGGAATCGTGTAGTATGTCTGCAATAGAAATTAGTTTACATGTCATCGAACTTCCCTCTTTAGGTAGGACCTTTTGAATTTTCTGCACGGTTAACAGGAGACATTTATGCAGATTTTTTGGACGCAGAACTTCCAAATTTGCTTGAAGACATTCCACTTGTTTTCCGTATTAACGATTGGTTTCAACACGATAGCGCACCACCACATTTCAGTCGACGAGCTAGAGAAATTTTGGATCAACAGTATCCTGATCGATGGATAGGTCGTGGCGGTCCACGAAACTGGCCTGCACGGTCCCCCGATTTAAATCCGCTGGATTTCTTTCTTTGGGGCTACGTTAAAAATGTTGTGTACAGGCACCCTATTGATACAGAAGAAAAACTCAGGGGTCGCATTCAGGAAGCTTTTGCTACAATTACTCCTGAAATGGTTACAAATTCTAAACGGAGTCTGTTGCGGCGGGCACGGTTATGCTTGCAAATGAATGGGGGCCACTTTGAGCACTCGCTCTGATTGTATTTATTTTTCGTTTCGTGATTCCTTTTGGATATGTTGTTTTTGTGGTTATTATTATGTTATTATACCATTACTCCTGTTTTTTTAACATAAGTGCACGCGTTATAATAAACAAGGTTCTTTTCAGAACCGCCATTTGTTGTTTTATTTAACAAACTAAAACTTGATTAAGATGATGGCGAGTGTGACATCTTGAATAACATCTGCCTTAACCTAACATACTGATGTTGACACTTTAGCGGACATGACATTATTTAATTGTGACAATTTATAAACCTAGCAACCGATTTTATTCACATTAACACCTCAGAGTTCCGTTTCTGGAATTGGTGGATCTTAGATGTCTCATAATTCTCTTATGCAAGCCAGTAATTGTTCTTCGTTTGCATTTTTAGAATCGAGATTGTCGTCGGCATTTGTATGTTTTCTCTGGGGTGCGAGTTCTGGGACACCTATATTAAATAGTCTTAAATATGTACTTTTTGATTTATTTTTTCAATAAACAAAATACTACCGGCACATAAACCTCATTGCCAGAGACCGGCGAAAATAGCTATTTACGTTACAAGACCGGTACAAGACTAGTAACGTTTTTATGGACGAGCTAGTGAATTACAGGTCGAGCCCGATAGGGCGAGACTTATAAACTAGTGAGGCCATAATCAAGGCGCCATAATGCGTCTACCGGTCGTGTGACGTAGTACAAGATTTTTTAGTATACTGAGACAATTATTTAAAAGAAAATTAATTTAAATAAAAAAAATTGGCTCTGAAAAAGATTACTATGCCTTGTTACTATGATAACAAACGATTCATCAAAATTCAGTCTGTTGAAGTTTTTCATGTGATTTCTTTCATTTGCGCTAACTTCCTTTAATAAAATGAATTCTCACAACCGAACCGAAGCAGAAGTCAAGTTTTCTTCCCAGACCACCTTTTGGAGTAGATAGTACGCGATCAAACTTATTGCTCCAAAAATCATCGGGAAGATATTTGACAGAGTACAGGTACAGGTACAGGTTGTTCTACAATTGGAGAATACAAAATAAAGTTGTTTGGATTGATCAAAGGGTAATGCTTGCCTTTAGAAAACCATTTCAATGATATAAGTAATTATTGTACACTTAATTTTTCTATAAATAAAATCCAATAAATCTGACAAATTATTTGACATTTGCTACCGGCCGCCGTAGAAAGTAAAACGGACTAGACCATAAACATGTGTAAATCTGACAAATTATTTGACATTTGCTACCGGCCCCCGTAGAAAGTAAAACGGACTAGACCATAAACATGTGTAATCTGACAAATTATTTGACATTTGCTACCGGCCGCCGTAGAAAAAAACGGACTAGACCAGGGGTCTCCAAACTACGGCCCGCGGGCCAACACCGGCCCGCGAGCACCACCAATCCGGCCCGCGGTAGCGGGCCGGTCATACCCTGTATCCGGCCCCCATTGTAAAATTTACTGCCAAAAGCGAAAAAAAAACCAGCAAATTTATGCAACTGATCAATCTTTGAGTGATGATGCTTTTTGGTATTTTTTTTTGTTCGACACTGTCAGAATTTGAGAATTTTCTCCTGTGTGAACGGATTTTGATAAATTTGACAACTTGTCAAAACAAAACGTCAAGCTAATTTGATAGATTTTCAGCGATTTGGAGCCTTTGGAGGGGCTCGTCGAACAAAAAAACGTTGTATTCAACTCGTTCTTGTGTAATTTGGGCTTTTTTTGGCACTCGTGGACCTTTAAAACTCTCGTTTCACTCGACTTTTAAACTGGCCCATTCATGCCAAAAAAAGCCCAAATTACACACGAACTCGTCAAATAAACTACTATTCTTTAAATATTTTCTTTTGAAGTTCTGGGGCAAGGGTTTCTATATCGGCGTTAAAAGGATTTTGAAAAATCTTGATATCGTTTGCAATTGCATCAAAATCTGAAAGACGAGACTCAAAATTTATTTTTTATAAAAGATAAAACAAAACGTCGGCTCCCACAAGCTGCCCAAAATGGCCATGCATTTTTCCAGGGTAAGATTGCGACAAGTTTTCCGGGAATTCTATTCATCTGACACAAAACGTAAATATATGGCATTGAATAGAATCCCCTTCACTATCGTCGTATACGTATAGTTATACAAAATTTTCAAAATGGTGGCAATTTAAATTAAAAAATGCGAATTTGGCCATTTTTTTTCTGAGTAAAGTATGGATTAAAAATGCAAAAATTAATTTACCAAAATAAGCCTCCGTTTCGGCATATGTAGACCAAATATGAGCAAATACAGTGCTCAGAATGTGTGTTGCAGTTTTTAAAAAAGCGATTTCGTTCAAAATTTTAAATACAATGACTTACTTGAAAGTGGTTATAGCCAACTTCGGACCCTTCAAAAGTACTGAAAATGAATTAATCGTAGAAAATCCTTCTACAGGGTGAATTTTACATACCCCTCCTAGATTAGAAATACCGTGTGAGCAACAATTACTGATTGAGTTGGTAATAAATTCTGGTGACTTTTATGTCATGTTCCAAGCGGAAAACCTTTTTATTAATAAAAGATTACAAAAACAAAGACGTTTAAATTTGAAATGTATAGCTCTGTCAATAATGTTAATAAAACAAACCGAAATAGGTACAATTCACAGTTTTGAAAATTTTATGTAAAATTTTTTAGTGCCAACTGAAACAGTTATTGTTGCTCATCTGTATTTAAAAAAAACGATTTCTTAAACCGACAAAGGTAGAAGAGTCCCTTAAAATGCGTTAAACATTTTTTGTTCAATTACAACTACAATTTTTTGTCGAAAGGAGTGTATACATCAGGCAGCAACTGGTTTTCTCCTTGTAATTTTATATCATTTATATATTTAGTCAAATTTACGCGTAATTCAAAACTACACTATGTTGGCATAATGAGCTAGCTAGCCCTTGGCCCTTGGAACTTAGTGGAGGAGTCAGTGTGGCCCTTGGGTTAAATAGTTTGGAGACCCCTGGACTAGACCATCAACATGTGTCTACCGGACTCGTCGTCAAGGCAGTAGACACCTACTACTTCTGTGCCTACTACCAGCACAAGACCCTCAGTGTCGGCGCGCTCTATTAGTGGAGTATATAGTGAAATTTTTTTAATAAACAATTGTCAGTGTCAAAATGAAGTAAAAAACCATACTGTACCACCCTAAAATTTGGACATATGGACTAGCTGTATAACAATTTGACACCAAATCATGGTTAAGGTTATGTTCACTTCACTTCCCGTACCTTTCTTCCGTGAATTAATTTTCAAAACAAATTTAATGAAAAATCAGCAGAAACCTTTTCGAATTTGAAATAAACTCTTGCTCGTTAGGGCGCAGGCTCAGTTACATAAAAAAATGTTGACACTCAATGTGACCAATCGAATTATCATGAAAATCACAGTTTGGCTCATACCAACAAGACAACGTTTTGACAATTGTTTATTAAAAAAATTCAACTATAGTCTATTTTTTAATCAAAGAACCACAACACCGCAATTTACACCCAAAATAGAGCTGACAACATTGTACACTTTTGACATAGGGTGAAAAATCTCATCATAAAAGACTGAGGTTATTAGAGATATTAGTAGCGCAGCATGTTAATAACGTTAATAACGACTAATAACAACTCATTTGAGAGTTTAATAAATTTCTTACTTTGCGAGGCATTTTTAATAACACATTCAAATATTAGCTGCGAGTTTGCGTACTTTCAAGGACATTAAAAATGACAGATGTTGGCTGGTATAGCCAATAGACATCATTAAATTCCCTAAATTTAGTAAAATTTTATATTTACAAACCTAAATCAACAGGTTGTGGTTCTTTGATTAAAAAATAGACTGTAGGTAAAATCGAACTGCAATTACGACTCTTATTTATTGGTGATTCAAAGCTACAACTAAGTGAGACCTATCCAATCTTGTAGAAGACAAGTTTCTTGTTTATATGAGAATGAGGATGACGAAGAAAGCATTTAAAATAGGTAACTTTTAGCAAAAATACAATGTTCCGGGTTATTACTGCTCGTCGAATAAAAAAATATTTTCTCAAAAAGTACACGGGCTATCGACTTAATTCTTTTTTTTTTAACTTTTCCCATATCTTAGTTACATTTGACTCGCTGCATGTGTATCGAAATTTTCAATATTTTACATAGGTCCCAGCAGAGTGAAGTTTGCGATGCGCATTTTTGATTAATCGAAATTTGCGGAATTTCCAATTCACTGTTGGAAGCGCTGTATTTTTTAGTATAAATATACGGAAAATCAAAATTATAGCTTCAATAGTTGAATTAACACAGCGTTAAATGTTAAGAGAAACGGAGTTTTTCGAACTACACCTCTACTACGTAGTTATAAAGGCCGTTTTCAAAGTTCGGTCCTATTAAAAAAAAGTTGTAGATGACCATTTCAGACAAAAAAGTCAACTATTGTTATTACTATTATTAACGGTAATGCAATGTAAACAAAGATATACTCGTACATCATTACCTTGAAATGTTATCGTAGTGGATTTAATAGTAGTTTATTTAACGAGTCCGTGCCAAAAAAGGCCCAATTTACACAAGAACGAGTTGAATACAACGTTTTTTTGTTCGACGAGCCCGTTAAAGGCTCCAAATCGCTTAAAATCTTTAAAATTAGCTTGACGTTTCGTTTATATAATTATAAAAAACACATATGCGGTTTACAATTGATCATTGATAAATGTAGGATTTGCGGAACTGAACGGGAAACCATTGAACACATCATTTCTTCTTGCACCGTTTTGGTTCAAAGCGAATATAAGATATATTCGCTAAAATTATACACATGAATTTAGCTGTTAAATTCAATTTATTAAAGGATACACAACCACATTATAGTTATAAACCAGAAAGTTGTTTAGAAAATGAATATAGAATATAGCCTAAGGGAGTCCGTTTCGGCTCAGGGACGCGAGGGTCGCGGGTTCAATTCCGACCCAGGGCGAAATTAAAAAAAAAGGCTATATTCTGTCTCAAGATTCGGAAGTCACGTTAAGCCATTGGTCCCGGTCTACTGAGTTGGTCATCATGCCCCTCATAGATTTGTAAACCAGTCCTAGACTGTGTAACAATTTTTTTTTTTATCGAACAGTTTTAACTGACATTCATATTAATCATAACAGACCAGACGTTATTATTTTAAATAAACAAAAAATGCAAGCAAATCTTTTAGATATAGCTGTTCCAAATTCACACAACATAACAGACATATAACACAAACATTAATAATAATAATTAATGTATTTAGAGTTTTCCGTCGGTATGAGAAATTTTTAGTTAACGCAAAAAAAGTAAATACGACAAAACCCAGGCGGATAGGTCTTGCAAAAACTTACTGACACAATTTAGTCACGTCCTTCACCTGTATGCGGCCGTGTTTACAATTTTATTGGAAAGTGAATTTCCCGTAATTATCGTCAAAAATGGTGCAGTACACTAATCCGGAGTTAACAGACATGGTGCTGATCTACAGGGAAGCTTTATCGAAGGCTGGTGCAGTCAGGCGTTTGTAGAGATTTTCAGGTCGCCAAGTTCCCTGTGAACGTACCTTTGTGAATGCTGTCCAGTATTTAAGGGATTATGGTACTTTTAGTCCTGTCAACCGAAATCGAGGCCGTTCAAGATGTAGGCGTGTCTTGGACTTGGAGCCTGAAATTCTGCAAGCTGTTGAGGAAGAACCGAATGTTAGTTGCCGACGACTTGCATTACGAATGGGTGTTTCCTGTTTCACAATTTGAAGAACGCTGCACGAACAAGGATTACATCCTTCATCTTCAACGTGTCCAACACTTAAAACCAGAAGATCCACCACGTCGAATTGCATTTTGTCAATGGCTTCTTCAAAAAATCGACGAAGAACCCAATTTTTTAAGCATCGTCTTAACCACAGATGAAGCAGGATTTACTCGAGATGGAGTTTTCAATTCCCATAATACCCACATCTGGTCAGAAGAAAATCCACACCAAATCCGAGAACGTGGTTTCCAACAAAGATTTTCGATTAACGTGGAGACAGGTATAATTGGGAATCGTTTGATCGGGCCACATGTCTTACCTCCACATTTAAATGGTGAAGGATATTTAAATTTTTTACAAAATGAGCTGAGTGACCTTTTGGATGACGTGCCGTTGCAAGTTCGGAGGGATATGTGGTACTTACATGACGGAGCGCCCGCTCATAGTGCACGAGGTGTTAAAAATTGGTTGGACGCTAATTTAGAAAATCGGTGGATAGGTCGTAATGGACCAGTTTTATGGCCAGCTCGTTCATCGGACTTAAATCCTTGTGACTTTTTTCTATGGGGCCATTTAAAACAGATTGTGTATGAGACTCCAGTTAACACCGTCGAAGAATTAACTGTGTGAATAATGCTGCCGAGTCAGTTCGACGAAATTCCGACATGTTGGTGAGAACTCAAGCTTCTATGGCTCGAAGGGCACAAGCGTGCATCGATAACGGAGGGGTCATTTCGAACATTTAATTTAAAGGTTAGTGCCCTTGATCAAGTGTGGTGCGTAACTTGAATGTCACTCTCACTTACTACGAATAAAGAATTGGTTTTTGCTTGACTATCTAAGTTTTATCTTCTTTCGCTTTTAATGTACGCAGGGAGACATTGGCGGGTACTAAAATTTAAAATTTTTTTAATTAAAATTTTGTTTTGATGAGTTCTATCACCGTTTAAATTTTCTTAATGCATTTCAATAACATACTGTATGTATGAGGTATATACAGAACATATCAATCAAAGACATAAGTTTAAGGAATTTTATTAATTACTTCACATACCAATGTATCGTGAACAAATAAATAAAATACAAAATCAAAATTAAAAAAAAAAATTTAAGTAAAATTTTGAAATTGATAAAAGAAGTAATATATCTCGTATTATATTATTTTAAATCATTTTCTTCGTTATCGTAATCGTCGACATATTTGTACTTCTTGGCTGAAAGCGCAAATAGGGCAGTAGCGCACAACATTGCTCCACCAAATAAAAAACATTCGTTTGACTAAAAAATTGAAATACAAAAATGAATATAAAAACAGCCTGTGAAATATGTGACCTGCTTCTTGAATGCATGTATCAGATGAAGAATAATAACTAAGACATTACCAAAAGACTTCATTAGTAACCAGACAGCAGTCATTGTGGTTTTCATAGAAGGTGGTGCTTGGGTGTAGGCAAATTCATAACAGGTGGGACCCAACATGACTTCCCCTATTGAAAAAAGCAAATAATGTGGAAATTGCCATAATATGTGCAGGTTATCTCGTTTTGCAATTTCATAACTTCTTATTTCCTAAAATGCCCTTACCGATAATTCCAATTTTTACATACAGTGATTTAAACTGAGCGATATGGCTTTACCTTTATTTTGCCATTTTCGAAAAATATTAACACAGTATAAATTCTTCCTCTCTGAAATTTTAATTCTATCGATTCATTCTTCCCTATCACGAAAGTGCCAGGCTCCAAAGTGAAAAGAGAAGAGTCATTGGTCTTTCTTCTAGTTTTTGTCAAATTCTGATATTTCAACTTGTAAGTCAGTGTATCTGGTCCTTCGTTGGGGTTTCCTACCAACATCCTAAAAAATGTTCGCTTATTGATATACCGTGCGATCCAAAAGTCTTTCTATCAAGTGGGTCATGACAGTGTAAACGAATGCCGTTGGGCTGCATTTGGCACATATTTAAATGAAAATTAAAAATATGTTTTATTAGTTTGTCCGTATCCTTTAATATTTTTAATTTCACATTTTTTTAAATTTTATAATGTAATTATAATAATGTCATGGCTCACTTGATAGAAAGACTTTTGGATCGCTCGGTATAGATAATAATCAAATGCGACTGACCTAATATTGGGATATCCAAGTGACTGCCTCTGTAATGCGTCTGTGTATTGAATCAACGTTCTGGTAGACAGGAAATAACCTAAAGTTTCCCCTTCAACAACAGTAAAATCAGGATCTGATGTGAATGGTATTAAGTTTTCACAGCCAGATAATTGGCAATGTACAATATTTATATCGTACACTTTAGGAACAATCATGAATTTGTATCCCATCGACTCGAGTTGCAGATTATTTACGTATGGTGGAGCACTAAGTTTGATGGTACAATTGAGCGGATTATAAATTCTTAAATGACATTCTCCTTTCGATGGTATAATTGGAACGTTTGATTCTATGATTAAAGACAGAATACCGGCCATCAAGAAAGATACTCCAATAAACATTCCTCCGCATCCCATCCGTTGAAGAGGTGTAGTGATTAAATTATATTTGGCACATACAGGATAAACGACCAAGCAAAATAAGGGAATCAGAATTAATATGAGAACAGGATTTGTGGCGGACATCTGGTTGGGTCGAATATTGTACCCATTGCCAATTTCACCATTCATAAAACTACCCTGCAAGATCCACGCCCTGGGCCTTAACACGTCAAGTGCCCAATAAAATATTAGAGGAAGGTAAACAGATACCATTCGGAAACTGGTTTGTATGTTACGAACAAGTTCTCTTCCATATTTTTCTTCGGAGTGGTCCAACCAGTTGTGAACATTTTCTGTAGCTTTTGTTTTCTGTATAATAGCGTACTGAAAGAATTTGTGTCAAGGGTGAATTGCAAACAGAAACGGTTGTCACCCCCACGCAGCTGAACCAATGGATCAGAATACTATTTTCAGGTTTCAAAATTGTGAAGTGACGTTTGCCGAAGAAATAGAGAACTGAAATGAAGACCTTGTAAAGTGTATTATGTATGTAATATGAAAAGAACCCTTACCGAAAATAGCCGCTACGAGTATTGTACCAAGTCCAAAACCGACAGAATAACAGTTGAGGTGTCCATAACACTGCATTCTTGAAATTTCTGGAAAAACAAGTGTTCCAGTAAAAGCTCCAAGATTTATGAAAAAATAAAGGGAGTAAAAGAATATGTGCAAAGTCTTCTTTTGTTGAGGTAAAATAAACTGGTCACCGCCGAAAGTTGGGAGACAAGGTTTCGTAATTCCATTTCCTGTAGCTATTAATATAAATCCGATTATGTACAAAGCCGATAAAGAAACAGAGCGTTGAATAGCAAACAATGATGTAGTTAATATTCCACAAAAGTAAACAACCGAGGCACAAATAATTGTTTTATATTTTCCAAGCCAACAGTCGGCAAAAATTGCTCCAACCATTGGAAATGTATAGCTTAAGCTCACAAAGGCATGATATATCATATTTGCTGTGTCTTCTGAATAGCCAATAAAGTACTTTGCATAATTAACTAAAACACCTGAAATCATATTATAATACACTATCAACTGTACATGTATGCGTTCCTTTTACTTTTAAATCCGTAATAAGTGAATCTGTCACACAACGCCGACACAAGTATTAGAGATACTTGTTTTGGGAATTTAGGTTCCTGCAAAAATCGTGAAAACTGTTTGCAGTTTCTTCATTATTCATGCTTTGTTACCTCAGAAGGATTCATTTTCTTTGAAGAAAACTGAAAAATAAATTATCGACGATTTAATCTGAAGTTAATCGTAATAATTGACATTAGAGGAAAACTGTCACACCAACCAACTTTAAATTGCGCTGTTTTATTTTTGGTTTGGAAATTCCATGTTCAAAGATAAAACGTGTTTTATAAATCTTAATTAAATGTTTTATACAGATTATAGAGTAGAAAAAATAGTAGATTATATCATTAAGAGTAGAAGTCAGTCTTTTTGTGCCAAGCCCAGAGATTGAAGACCGAGACGAAGTCAGTCTGTGGAGCTCCTAGAATTTGAAGTGCTTCAAGTCCGGTTACAAAAGAAAAGCCACTTCAACCATTTCTACACAGGTACACAAGAGCGCGATTTTCGACCTGTTGAAAATAAGATAGATATTTATTATTATTATGCAAAATAGAAGCTGAGACCGAAGTCTATTTAGCTCCCAGATCAAAACGGAAAAGTAAATAACTATTTCCGTAATTTCAATTTCAATTGATCGCATGTGCTTCGTCATCGAAAATGTGCATCAAGTTTGTTTTTAAAGATGTTGGGGATGGATGCGTTTATAATTTCGTCACTCAAGCCGTTCCAGTCGCTAAAAACCCGATTCGGAAGGAAATGTGTTCTGACACTTGTCTTAAAATTTTGAATTTTCAGTTTAAGTCGATGACCGCGCAGATGTTTGTGTTGAATTCAAATAAATTAAGTAATTCGTCAGATTCATTGTTGGTCAATATTTTATGGGCCCATATGAGATCACCCCGTCTTCTGCGGCGTTGGAGAGTTGGCAAGTCTAACATTTGCAGTCTAGTTGCATATGGAATCGATCTAAGTCCAGCGACTCATTTAGTAGCCCCTCTTTGAATTTTCTCACGGGTGTCAACATCACGTTGTAAGTGAGGGGACCATATCACATTCGCATATTCCAGCAGAGGACCTATATAAACTTTATATAATTTTTTGAAAGTTTCAAAATCAAGACGACGAAAAACCTTGAACATTAAATAACTAGATCTGTTGGCACGTTTTGTTATGAAACATACATGGTCGGACCACGACAAATTCTGGTTCACAATCACACCCAGATCATTATGGGACTCAAACTCTTTCACATTTTTATTATTAATAACGTACGCGAGGTGCGGGTTATTCTTACCCAAATGCAAGACCTCACACTTTTTAATGTTTAGGTGAATCAACCAGTCACGACACCAATACCAAACTATCCTGGATGGACTGAAATTGCGAAGATGGGTTACCGTATAATTTGCCATCATCAGCAAAGAATACATGATTAACGTCGATAATAGAGTTGAGGTCCGAAATACACATATATAACAAAGAGTAAAGAGCCTAAAACCGAACCCCGAGGAACACCCGAAGCCACAGTGCGATCATATGATTTGGAATCGCGCACTTTAACAGAGAATGTTCTGTTTGAAAGAAAAGCTTGAATCCACCTCAGCATTAGTCCGCGTACACCAAAGTGCTGTAACTTAAGAGGCAATCGTCTATGAGGGACCCGGTCAAACGCCTTCTCAATGTCCAAGTAAATAACATCAACTGATCTCGAATTGTCTAAATCCGATGTCCATTTGTTTAAACAATGGAGGTGACAGATGAACACTGATTTGCCTGAAAGGAAACCATGTTGTTCTTTGGGAATGACATTATGATTCAATGCAAATTCAGTAAGCTGTTTAGAGATTATTCGCTCCATGAGCTTGCAACATATCGATGTCAAACTTATAGGACGGTAATTAGACGCCAAACTTTTGTCTTTTTTTTTGTAGATAGGGGTTACTAGAGCTTTTAGCCACCCTGAAGGTAAAGACGAAGACTGGAAAGAGAGTTTGAAATCAGCACAAAATTTGAGTCTTTGCGGTTATATTGTCAGGACCAGGAGCACTGTTTACATTAATGCGGTACATTTCTTCAAGTAGTAAGTTTTCGTTTAATATTACAGTTTCTAGAGAATCGTGCACGTAAGGTCTATGGATAGTATGCGGAAGAGATGGCGGTTCTTTGACAAATACGCTTTCAAAAAAATTGGACAAGATATTGGTTGTCTCTAGGTCAGATTCGCTGAGTGATCCATCAGATTTTTGTACACGAGGAGTCGAAACTGTGGAAGACATTTTTTGTCTTATATATTTGTATATGGATTTATTATTTACTATTAAGTATTGTGTTTTCGTACAAACATTTGGCCTTTTTTAAATCGCAGGATAATTTATTAGAAAATTTACGATGGTTATGATAATTAACAGGAGAGTTAGAAGATTTAAACTTCATCCACAACTTTTTTTTCATTTTATCACGACGACGTAAATTAAGAGATATCCAGGGATGAGAAGGGTTGACCGTGACCACTTTAGTAATAGTTTCTTGAGAGACTGCTGATGATAGTAACTCGTTGAAGTAATTCCAAGAAGATGTTGAATCATCCGCATTAAAAACCAAGGACTAATCAGTAGACTTCAGTCGTTCATTAAGATTGATATAATTAATGATGTTAAGATGTTTCAGAAATTGTTTAGGTTTGTTGTCTATTAGCAATTGGAGTTTATATTCAATTACTACATGATCAGATTTACCAATGGGAGATGTTAGACTGATATCATAAATTAAATTATTTTCGTTACATAACAGTAAGTCAAGGAGAGATGGACGTTGGCCACAACGGTACCTAGTAGGTTCTAAAATAAGTTGCTGTAGATTGGTATTCATTATCAAATCTGCAAATAGAGAGTTACTAGATGTATTTCCGATTGTTGTTTTATTGGCCAGGTCAACTGAGGGAAATCACCAGCAATCATCAAATTGCTGCAATTTGCACTTAAAGACTGGAGTTCTTGTGTTAAAATTACATCATCAATTATGACTGTGTTAGGAGGTTGGTAGATACACCCTAAAGTAAAAGATAGATTTGAGTTGCTGACTTGTAGAAAGATAGATTCAATATGAGGGAGGTCCACATTTAAACGTGTAATTCTAAAATTGCAAAAATATTTTTTATTCAAGAATATGCATACGCCACCACCCTTGCTGCTTCTGTCGTTTCTATATATGTAAGTTAGTCGTTTAGATCTAAGACAGCATCATCTATAGAGGATGACAACCACGTTTCCGAAATGAACACATAGGTTTCCATAACTGGAGGTAGAGCTGTAACGCGAAGGCAATTTGGCTGTTATGGATGCAATGTTAGTATACGAGTACATACATGGGAGATCGTAGACAGTAATACATTTGCTTTTTTTCGACGCCGGGTGATACGAAGCACATTGTGGTTTTTGCTTTAATTGCTATTGTTTAGGCAACAGGTCTTTTTTGAGTTTCTCAATTGCGCGTTGGTACATAGGACAACGATTGTCCCAAGCAGCATGGTTTACATCTAAATCCAGTTTTTCGTTTTTTACCAGACTTACACAGTTAACACATTTCAAAGTTGAAGCTTTACATTCAGCAATAGTGTGATCCAGCTTCTCAGCAATACCACAACGAAGACAGGACTTTTTATTCTTACAGCTCTTTGACGTATGATGGTATCCATTGCAATTGTAACATCGTAAGTCTTCGACCGCATCAAAGGTATAGCAATAATCATATCCAATGAATAATTCTCCCGCTTGAATCAGTTTATCATATGACGGACGATCCACCTGAATCACGGCTTGGTAAATTTTAGGATTTTTTTTTGTAAGCCACATTTTAATAAGTTTACATTCAGGGTTCAGTTCTGTACCAGTGTAATTATAGTTAACTGAATGCTCAACAAAATCGACGATTTCAGTTTCCTTATATATTTGCGTCATACCGATCAACCTTTATTCTCGGCAAGATACCCTTCACCTCATGTATGTCATAATCTGCACCAAGCTTTTCGACAGCCACCCTTTTAAAACGAGCATTGTCTTCCTTTGAGGAAAAACCTATAAGCAATCCACCTTCGTTGACAGTCTTTACTTTAGTTACATTCAGTTTGGATTCGATCGGATTGATCTTCGAATTGATATAAGATTTTACAACAGATACATCTCGATTAGGCTTTTTTGGTTTGATAATGACAGCGTGGTGCCAAGGTCGCCGGAGTCGCCGCAAGCAACTGAAGTGGTTTTAATTTTTCTTCTGCTATTTTAATAAAGTCTGTTTTTAAAGTCAGGAAAATTGCATTTAAGTTTTCAAGCATATCTGAGTGTTTTTCCTCCAGAAAAGAATTTAGACCGGCTTGATCGATAGTAAAACACTTTTTTTCGCAATCTAGACATCTCCATGAGAGTCCCGAAACAGATTTTATAGAGTTAAACAGCTTGACGGTGATACCTGTACACTGAATGTGGAAATTTCTGTTACAAACTCCACGACACTGCATTGATTGTTGGTTGGCGTCAATAACTGATATCTTCAAGCGGTCTAAAATCGCGCCTTTGTGTATCTCCATAGAGACGGTTAAAGGGTCTTTTTTTTCTGAGCGGAGTAGAAGTACTTCAAGTCCTAGGAGTAGAAGTGTCCCACAGGCCGCGCGACAGGGTCAAATGTAAAGTCATTTGAAATATTTGTCACGATTTATTTATCAATTGCACGAAATATGTAATAATTAATTTATCCCTATTAAAGAAAAGCCTCTAAAAAAGCGAAATAACGAAATTATTATCCAATATTTAATCGATTCGACTGTGATTAAAGACGAGCCGCCCGTTGTGGGCGTGGCCACAGAGTGGATGGGATGTCAGATGCCATGATGTCAAAATTAAAAAATAACGTAAGATAACCCCGTTCACTGTTGAAATGTAAACGTTTTGATAATTTTTGTTATATTTAGCAATAACTGAAGTCCGGTGCTGATATGAATTTTACTCCCTGAAAATTGACGCAGATCGCGGCAAACTACCTATGTAGGATCTAGTCCTACCAAAGTCCCGAAAAGTATATGATTAAATTGTGTATGTATAATAATGCTTCACGAATCACGGCTACAAAGGTAAAATTTCTGAGTTCCCTAGACAAAGAATTATAAATTATTGTAGGTTATGTCCGCAGAGTTGTCTGACCGGAGCTTGTGATGCGATGAATTTAGCAATTTGACAATAAGAGATATCGAAGAGCCTAAGCTCTGGTATCGTAGTAAAAGTTCAGGATACAAAAAATTACAAATCGCGATAATTCACCATTTTGGGAAAGTTTTATGTGGAAATTTGTAGAAAGTAGGACTACTTCGGATAGATTGAATAGCATTGTAGACTTTACTAATATTATCGAAACTTCAAGCACCAATAACAAGGGAAGTAGAAATTACTAGTGCCTTAAAATTTGAAGATTGTAACTGCAGAAAAAGAAAAATAAATAAGTGAGTTTATGTTCGACTTTTTTTTTGTGATCCCCTTGAAGCTAAAATAGTATGTATCATTCAGAGTATTCTTTTTGTGCCTCGCTCAGTTGTTGGCCTCAACTGCGTTTCGGCCTTCAATTTCTGGGCTAGCCACAAAAAGACTCACTTCAACTCTTAATGATATAATATACTATTATCCTAGAATGTTACTCTGCTAATAAATCCTTAGCGACGAGTTGCGTCAAAATGCATTTTTCGCGCAATCGTGTTATAGTTACTTACAATTGTTGTTGACACAATCTGAAAGTTGAACTTAACAATCTTAATGCTGTAAGTAAATAACAACACCGATACCTACTGAGGTATCGTATCCTGTCAAAAAAATTACTTCGAAGGCATTTTGTTTCGTATAAGCGATTGCGCTAAAAACGTTATGGGATATACGGTTAGTAGGTGCCATAACAGAATCTCGGAAGTTGAAAAATCTCGACTTTGTCTCGATTTTTCACTCTTTTATGATTTTGTTATAATGCACTTCCTAACTTTATATCCTAATATACTATAACAGCACTAGTGTTGTAAAGAAAATCTTAACACTTAACGAAACTTAATTAGTATGTATTTAATCACATACATAAGACGTTATAAGACATACATAAGACAGCTTCGGTACGTATCCTGAACTATTATGCTTCATAAAAGACTTGACCACTGGATAAGAAGAGATGTCTACATTTTCGTACTATCGCGGCCAAAATACATTGGTCGTTAATGTGACATTAATGATATTCAATTGTAAAGCAAGCTTTAGGATGGTTAACCTTATTTTTTACTGTTGTCAAAATTATTTTAATCTGTCAGTGACGTTTTACTAAACCCGTTCTTCACCACTTGTTAACTAAGTACCGTGCGATCCAAAAGTGGGTCATGACAGTGGAAACGAATGCCGTTGGGCTGCAGCATATTTGGGGCATATTTAAATTAAAATTAAAAATATGTTTAATTAGTCTGTCCGTATCCTTTGATATTTTTAATTTCATATTTTTTTTATTTTATGGTGTAATTATAATAATGTCATGGATCACTTTTTTGTTGCATGCTGTTGCTCTCGAGAAGCACCCAGTTGGTATAGTTCTCCCAGAGCTGCAGCGATTTTATGGCAGGGTACCATTGTATAAACGTTAACAACACCGACAAGGTTTAAACCGCAAGTACAACCCCTAATGGTAAATTCGTCCAAGTACATACTACCCTGTAAACTGACAGGTATAGCACCAAAATGATGATTGACAGGGATCTGTTTATGTCGCTTATCGGCATCTCAACAGGCGTAATAATTACTATTACCCTGCCATAAAATCGCTGCAGCTCTGGGAGAACTATAATTGTAAGCGTTATCCCCTAAATTTCTCCCGGAAGATCTAATTTGCAGGCAATCAATTAATTTAGCAAATTAGTAGCCATCGTCTGACTCACGTGCGTCCATTTTGTTTATTGTTTCTTTCGCCAACGTTTTCTAACGGCACTTTACCCGCCATTTTAATTTAGCGATTGTAACATTCGTAGTCACCGTGGCGTTACTTATGTTGTTTCTGATATTTATTGTATTGTAATTTTTGTTGTTTGTTGCATTAAATATTGTTTTTTTCAATGTGTCACTAGGTTTCGAATGAGTCAGAGTTTAGAATGTTCTAGGTACGACCCTATGGCGGATAGGTGACATTCAGGAAGTCGGGGGGTTTTCTAGTAAATTTCTGTGGGATCAACGGTTAGTTAGCGAAGGCGGACCTAATAGTCGGAGAGCTGATGACGAATTTGGAGAAGGTATTTTAGGCAATCAGAAATTTAAAAAAATGTACTATTTGAATGTTAGTGAATCTGGAATCGCCAGTCGCTAAGGGCGTTTGCGGTTATTTTACTACTGCGCAACATATGAAACTTGCAAAAAAATTATACCATAAAACATACTTGAGGCAACTTGAAATTATACTGATTTTTAGTTTAGCATTTATAGATTACAGAAATAAAAATGCCAGATTATTTGGACGGTTTTAAAGTACAACCCGACTGCCCCAAAGTCATTATTTTAGTATACGCAAAAAATATACTTTAGGCAGTCTGAAATTTTTATGGCAGATTTATTAATTGATATTAAAAATATGTGCAAAAGAACCAGACTAATACGAGGGTTTTAAATAATAACCCGACGCGAATAAACATTTTAAATAAGTGCGACAAAAAAGTCTTATGCCTTTACATAGGTACGAGAGAGATAGTTTATCGATGTCTGCCAGCAGTAGCTAAGGGCGGCCCCGGCTCGTTTTTTTAAAATAGATTGTTAAACAAATCTTTTCTTCAGCAACGCCTTTCTTTACTATAGAGCTTATACGTATGTCTGCTTAGATATTCTATCTAAATAAATGTGATATTAATAACCTTAGGTAGAAAGAATATAGCCTAAGGGATTCCGTTTCGGCTCAGGGACGCGAGGGTCGCGGGTTCGATTCCGACCCAGGGCGAAATTTAAAATAATAATTAAAAAAAAAGGCTATATTCTGTCTCGTGATTCGGAAGTCACGTTAAGCCATTGGTCCCGGTCTATTGAGTTGGTCACCATGCCCCTCATAGATTTGTAAACCAGTCCTAGACTGTGTAACAAATTTTTACAATTACAAATTATATTTTGATCGGACAGTTTTAACTGACATTCACATTCAGCATAACAGACCAGACATTATTATTTTAAATAAACAACAAAAGCAAGCATATCTTTTAGATATAGCTGTTCCAAATTCACACAATATAACACAGACATATAATACAAAAATTAATAAATATTTAGAACTCTCCGTTGCTATGAGAAATCTTTGGTGTTTAGAAAAAATTTCGATTTTACCATTTATAATTTCAGCAACAGGAATAGTACCCCAATCTCTTTTTAAAAATTTAAAAATTTTGGACTTAGAGAACACATTGGTGGTTGAAATTCAAAAAGGTATATTATTATACTCATGTCACATCGTGAGGAAATTCCTTAACATTGACACAGAACATAAAACACAAAAAAGTCAAAATGCGGAGGCGAGACGCCGGTAATTATGTTGATAAGCACTGCACTATTACTTGATAGTATTATCCGTAATAGTGTATGTACTCCGGCAAAATTGCCGTGCCGCCGGGTGGAGGTGGGATAGGACCTAATATTAAAAATTTGCTTCAAATATGCGAATGAATATTGTTATATGAAAAAAAAATCAATAATTTCAGATTAACAGAAACAAATTGCTATGTTTAGAAATAATATTTTTCGAATTTTCATTCATAAATTTACGGCTTTTATATTAAAATTAGTTTAGTTCGTAAAGTTCGGAATAAATTCGATAGAACTGTAGTTTGGGTGTTTAGGTAGTGAGAAGATCTATTAGAAAAAGGAGAAAAAAGTGGGACTTGTCATTGAAAAAAAATATTGATGACGTCATTATTAGGAGATGAAAAGCTGTCAACATAAGTAAAGTACTGAACAATATGCACTTTTTACAAACAAAGTTGACCTCTTCGATGATTTTTCTCAGATATTAATAGTTACAGTTTTATCGGAGCCGAGGGCTTCCTTAGCTACTGCTGGCAGACATCGATAAACTATCTCTCTCGTACCTATGTAAAGGCATAAGACTTTTTTGTCGCACTTATTTAAAATGTTTATTCGCGTCGGGTTATTATTTAAAACCCTCGTATTAGTCTGGCTCTTTTGCACATATTTTTAATATCAATTAATAAATCTGCCATAAAAATTTCAGACTGCCTAAAGTATATTTTTTGCGTATACTAAAAAAATGATTTTGGGGCAGTCGGGTTGTACTTTAAAACCGTTCAAATAATCTGGCATTTTTATTTCTGTAATCTATAAATGCTAAACTAAAAAATCAGTATAATTTTAAGTTGCTTAAAGTATGTTTTTTGGGATAAATTTTTTGCAAGTTTCATATGTTGCGCAGTAGTAAAATAACCGCAAACGCCCTTAGCGACTGTCGATTCCAGATTCACTAACATTCAAATAGTACATTTTTTTTAATTTCTGATTGCCTAAAATACCTTCTCCAAATTCGTCATCAGCTCTCGGACTATAAGTCTTGCTGTACGCGGGCGGCTCTGGGATGCTGACGTGAAGTCCCGCGGCGGTTATAGAGACCTCGGGGTTTGTCGGTAAACGGTTGGTTGGGGACGGCGGACCTAGGTCTTGCTGTATGCGGTTTGGGAATGCTAATCGTACATAGTTCGACGCGCGTTACCCCGAGTATCTATAAACGTCGCTGATCTAAAAAACTTTAGATACATTTTTTGTCGTTCACTGATTGTTAATGTACTATGGCGGACAATAAATTTAGGCCGGCAAATTTCTGACATTTCAAAAAAGTCAATGCAAGCGACCATTTATTGTCATTATGACTGATGTGTCAGTTTGTCAAACTGAAGGTTTTCAAGCTGTTTGGCGTTTCCTTCGCCTTTTTCGTAACTTACAGATCATGACGCACTAGCATAACTGATTTGTAGTAGCACTTCTCTCTGGTGCACGGTTCTTTTCCCAATTTTAATTTTGATTATCGCTGTCACGATGACAAGAATGAGAAAAATCGAAAATGGGGTTAGTTGAACATAATGCCAGCTTCACATTTTGATGTCAACTCAATGACAGGCCGGCCTAAATTTATTGTCCGCCATAGTATTCATGCGATTTTCTTGCCGAATATCCCTCTGCATAGATTCATATCCTAAAAATTTTATTTTCGTGCATTGCTGACAAAGTAATCGCCCTCGTCTTCTATTCGGGCGATTAATAACTTTGTAAGCAATGCACTAAAAAAAAAAATTCGGATAGAATCTATGCATCGGGATATTATAAGTGATAAATCAAACAGTCAAATGGGACTGTCAATTTCATTCGTATGTGATGTGTTATTTGCCTTACAAAACGTTTTCGAAAATGGCTCATTTAATAATAGTATATTATGTTATGAGGAGCAAAAATGAAGTTTTATGTGCTGCGGCTGGTAGATTGGCTGCCAAAAGCAGCCAATTGATTTTTGTAGTTTATGTGATTTGACACATAAAATAGTCAATTTTGCTATTTTGTGTTTAATCACATAAAATGACACTTTTACCTTGTCATTTGAGTGACACAATTTGTCACTTTTATAACGTTTGAAGATAAAAATTTTTAATTTTGATTGTGTGCTGGGATAAAACTAGATAAAAGTAAAACAGGAAGAATTTCTTCATAGACTTGCTTATTGTCAAGAAGCTAGGGGATGGCAATTCGAACATTTAATTCCATAATTTTAAGTACTTAGTAACACAGTTTTTGACTTGTTTTTGTTCGTTATAGTAGTATATTATGATACAAGTTTATAAGGAAACCTTTAAAGCACGCGCGACGAGTTTAAGAGCACGACGCGTAGCGGAGTGCTTTTAACGTCGCAAGTGTTTTAAAGGCCCTTATGAACGCGTATCATACGCTATTTTTTATTATACCTGCACTACAATCTGAAAATTATAACAAAAAAAAGTAAATTGAAAAACCTTTTCCGAAGTACTTAATCTGTGTCATTAATCGTTGATATAGAAATGGTCAATTGTTGTTATTTCGTTGCTATCATAAATTGTGTATAAATGTCTATTTATCATTGTTCAAAATTTAGGTGAATTTGTTGTTACCTAAGCAACCCTTAAAGCTTTAGTGTTTTAAGGGCCCTTTTTCGCACGCATTTTAATGTCAAAAACAGGGATTATGATTCAGATATAATAAAAAATGTATTTTTTCCAACTTTTTTTTTTTCTCAAAAATTTCCTTATGTAAGATAACAAAATTTTTATATTGTCGTTTAGACAATTAAAAGGGCTACCAAAATCAAGAAAAAAATAGGGGATTTCCATTAAAAAAAATATCGATGACGTCATCACTCGAAAACAAATGACTGCTTGAAATTTTATTTTGTATTAAGATATGTATTTTTATAAACTAAAAGTAACCCGTTCAAAGATTTTTTGAAAACAATTTTCTTTAATGTGTATGTATAGTGATGATTCGGGCTTTTGTCACTTTAATGTAACCGGAATCAAAGCTAACATTGCATGGGGAAATATTAGGTGTACGCTATTTTTTTGAAATCAAGTGTACATTTAAACATCCTCGATAAGGTATATATAGTTTGTCTCAATTCTAAATTTCCACCACCTGTTGAATTATGTTGGCAAAATAAAAATATTTCTAAATTGGGGATTCTTAATAACCAAAGTTGGCAATACAGGGTGTTTCCGAAGTTGAGGGGTTTCTTGTAACACGAGACACTATACATTATTCTTAAGAATTTTAGCCTAAATCTTCTTAGTAAAATGTTTGTATTAAGGGAGATAATTGATTGTATATTTTTATTGTTTTCTAAAATTTTGAGTCCGGTCCTGTCTATTTCTCCGCTGTCCTACATTAATAACTGACGTGGCCCAGGATGGTGTCTTTCTGGAAATCGCTCTGCGTACTCTCTGGACGCCGCAGCTGCATTCTGATAACGTGATAACATTGCCCATACATTAGCAACATATCTGTGAGCTCATTATTTTCGTAATGATAAAGCCATTCCGACTAATTAGATGACAACTCTGACAGTATTTTTGATTAACGTCCATGCTCATTTGATTTTTTTTGTCAATTCTAATTTCTAACAAATTTGAGCAGGACCGGTTTCAAAAATTTAAAAAAAATCAACTTATTGTATCTTCATTGCTGTACACATTTTACTAAGGTGACTTTGGCTAAAACTCTTTAGTACAACGCATCCTATCACAGGTTAAAAGGAACACCTCAACTTCGAAAACACCCTGTATAATTATTTCACAAACATGATTCGAAAACACTAAAATTAGTTCATAAGTTTATTTTGCTTTTAGAATTTGATTTTCCACCTACTTACTTACTGCATTTTAAAAAAGGTTTTCGTTCTTTTGTTTATTCTAAAATTTTGAGTTGTAAAAACGGAAATTGACATTGACATTGATGATAACCTAATAAATACAATCTGACGCATTTTTCACCAAACAGTGTTGTCGGTTGTATGTCCAACGTAGAATGCAGTGTTGGTGGAAATTTAGAATTGAGACAGACTTTAAGTATACAGGGTGGTCCCGATATAACCTGCCAAAAAAATTCTGGGTCATTAGAAGGATCTAACAAGTCCAAAAAACCCCTTTTCATTAGGTCCAAAATAATGGGGATAAATTAACCCCTATCCACACGCATTCGACGCTGCTGACCACAAAATTACGTACCTACTCAGGAATTAATTGTTGGTGTTTGTAAGGATGACAGTATCTAAGCAACATAGGTACCTGAATCGTTTATGACAAATCTCAAATCTGACAAACTAAATCAAATTAATGACATTTATTGAAAACGCTGTACACTGTGTGCGTTAATTCACCAGCTTATTTAGGTACAAAAGCTGATTTTGTGGACTGAGATGAATGAGTAATAAATAAAGTAGAGGTAGTGTGTGCAAAATTGTGGAAGAACTGTAATAAGAGTATCGTCTTAATTGTGGTTAAATAGCCAAAATAATGTATGTATTGAATAAATTTATTTTCACTTTACATATTCGTACTTTCAACTCTAACTGAGAATATCTACTAACTAATGAAAGGTAAACTAGACTAGAAAAATTATTTTATAATAAATGTTCTGTGCCTTCCGTTGGCATTTAAGCACATTTGAGTACGTCGGTACCAATTTTCATAAACAGAATTCAGCATTTCTGGGTTTTTACGAATCTGGTTCGCGGCATCTGTTACGCGTTTCTGGAGTTGGCCTTTTGCATTTATTTCAACTTCGTATACCAAATCGTTCGTGTGTCCCCAAAAATTAAAATCCAGAGGGGTTAAATGGAGGATCGGGGACACCATCGTATTGGAATCAGTCAGACCCAACCTCACATAAATGCAGATGTAGTTCCACAAAAGTACAACGGGACCGAAGGACTACTTCAGGAAAACGCTCGCCGTATGGTCGCCTTGCCGGTCTTGAATTACCACGTGTTTCGCCATAGAGGAAATGCAAATCGGCGTATTCTTGTTTTGTGAATTTCATAACTTTTTGAAGGATTCGCAAATTTAAAATTAAACTTGACAAATGTCATAGGTGTTACAGGTACCGTTGCTAAAGAAATTGCAGCCAAGTAACCAGAATTACCTTTTTAAAACCGATTAACTCATTAGCGTACAGCAAATTTTGACCAAATTTTCCATTATTTTTATCTCGAAAACGAAAAGACTTTTATTAGAAACATTTTTTGTGTATGAGTTCTACTCATCGTCACCTATTATAGGATTTCTTCTGGCAGGTTATATCGGGACCACCCTGTATAAGTATAGTAAGTAGTTAGTGCGCGAATTTTTGGATACGCTGTATTTGAAATTGATAAAAGGAGTAATACAGGCTGTTTGATAAAAAATGCCTCAACCATGCGCTACGAAGCAGTCATAAAATATATTTTTTTTTGGCGTTATTTTCAATGGCTAACGATAGTCAACTTTTTTTTTATGGACACATGTAATTTTTTAGGCTCAGTCTGGTAGAGCTTTTTTTTTCTGAATCTAATGATGTATTAAAAGTTATCATGTGGTCCCTAGCTAATTGAAAAAAAAAATAAACAATTTTTAATTGTGGTTCTTAATAGCTATTTGCAACCTTCGGTTAATTGATAACACTACGCCAATTATTTTTTAGAAAATTACAATAGAAAAATAATGTAAACTGTTCCGTGGCCGCAAAAGGCTCCAGTGGAGTAAAATAAAATTCCAGTTTCGAAAGTGGGTTGTATACTCTGTAAATTTTGACGGGTGTCAATCAATTTGCCGGGGGTCCTTCGAGCAGAAGTTATGGTCATAAAATGCATGCATTTTCTGTCAGGTAGAAATGCCGACACAGGCCACGGCCGACAAACCCGTTCCCGTTATCCCATAAACCATTATTTCGGAATACCGACACTAGAAAACAAAGCGAAAAATTGGAGCACATTATCGGGTTGAATGTTAAAAGTTGTGCCATGTTTATTGATAAATATAAATCATTTTTAGCAAAGACATGGATTAATAAATTCGGATGCAATTCTTGAAATAAAGTACCCATTTCCCCCACGTGAAGTAATAATTGAAGAAGGTATCAAAAATAAGATTAATGATTTATTTAACGATGGATCATGAAAACCATATGAAATTAAAAACATTGCATCCGTATTATTAAACGTTGTTGACGTTGAGTTAACAATCTCAATGTCAAATAATTTAATTTTTTGGCTCTGTAATTATGTTTTGTAAATAGTGACATGTAGCTAACCAACATAATGCAATTTAGCAATGTTCAATTCAACGTGAACGGTGTTTACCTGCATGTCACTATTTACAAAACATAATTACAGAGCCAAAAAATAAAATTATTTGACCTTTAAATTGTCAACTCAACGTGAACAACATATACATAACGGGTGACTATTAAAATTTTCACTTGGAGTTGGCTTTGAACGAGTTTTTATTTTTTCTGTTACTTTAGACACACGGAAGAACGAACGACAAATGTCAGTCAGTACAATTGAAACATAACCAAATTAAGAGAAAAACATTTATTGAAATGTCAAACTTGTCAGTGTCTAAGGTGCAACGGGAAACAAAGAATGATCCATAGCCAACCCTAAGTGAAAATTTTAATAGTCACCCGTTATTAGGTACAAGGATCACAAATATCACCAATCGTGATACTTGTTACTTCGTTGTTTATACTCCTACCAAAGAAAAAATCAGTTCTGATTTAAAATATTTCATAATTTAAAGAGATAATAGATTCTGGCATGAAATTGGAAAAGGAAAATGCTTAGAAACATTTTATTTTGGGACTTTCTTCCCGAATTAGGGGATCCTAGACTTCAGAGAGGTGAGCCAAATACTAAAAAATAGTTATAATTTTGCATTGTTAATATTTTAAAATTAAGTCAATTCGGATTTTTATTCATTTAGATAAGGATAAGATAAAAACATATTTTTATTAAAATTAAAAAAAAAATAAATTATACTCTAAATAATATAAGAAGTGTTGTCAAACGTGATAGTGGCGCTGATGCATGTGTAATTTCATTAAAAATCAAAATATTGAGTTAATAAAAGTTTCAATTTGTAACAGAAATGAAATGTGGATGTCAAATAAAGTAGTTTTGAATGTTCCTACTTTAAATTTTTAAGTCGTTACCGTAAATGTCCATTAATCCATATTTTTGCCGTGGGACTTCTTACATTATTTAGAGTATAATGACAGTTGATAAGTTGATTATCTGAAAAAATTGTAGTAAGTAATTACTAATAACAGTATGTCGATATTCTCTACCTTCTTGTTTACCTGCAATTTTTTTGAGAAACATTTGGAAGGGTCGTTTCACTTTATTATACCTGAATCTTTCATATTGTAGGTAAAAAAATATATTATTTGTTCGTCAAGTTTTGCATTTTGTCCTGTGCACTAAGAAGTTACTTGACTATTTACAGAAAAATATTGATAATCTTCGAGGGTTTTAATAGGGTCCATTATGGTCGTATGAATCCAGATATTTCCAGTAATTGCTGGCTTAGAAACCACTGGAGATTATATTCTGCAAGTTGTCTTGAGGGTATACGCTTTGATACCTTCTAAGAAAATGCTTACTGATTATTAATATGTGGTGGGGGTCAGTCAGTCAGTTTATACAAAATTTCCAAAATATTTTACCATTTGATTTGTGACTCTCTTCATCTGAAGTTGATTGACAAATACGAGATACTTGCTTTGCTTCTGTCGAAGTTATCTGCTGTAGCCCGCAATATTTTAAACTATATTTTTTTTAATATAGGTTTTTTAATTTAAATTTAGTGTAGTAGGTACTATTAGTGTATATTAGTGGTAAGTTTTTTTTTTAGTAATTTAATACAGTTTCGTTTTAAAGTTAGTTTTAGTCGGTTTATTGTTTAGGAGTAGATAATATTTAGCATTCATCTTTTTTGACAAAATGGGGAATAATAGTAAATTATCTGTTTCGAAAAAACGAAAGAGTAGAAAACAAGGGGCACGCGATTTGTGGAAAAAACAAAGAATAGGTTCCCAACGTGATAGTCAGCGCCACGAAAATATTATTGCTCGTGATTTTAGTAGTTCGGACGATGAAGTTTTTCTTATTGAACAAGATAATAATCCAAAAGAAAGTTTTGTTCCGGGAGGTCGGAGGGTTGTTGACATAGGTCATTTACTATCAGCTTTGAAAAATATAAATCACAAAATTTATGGATGTGCTTTTTCTAATATTGATATTATTAACGAAAAACATTTAGGATTTAAAAGTATTTTTAAATATAAATGTAATATGTGCGGTATTGTGGGAACTTTTAGTACGGAAAAAGAAAATATCAATATCCAAGTGAACGAAGCTGCTGTTTGTGGTACAGTTGCCATTGGTGCAGGATATACGCAACTCACAGAATTTTGTGCAGCCTTAGACATTCCAGTGTTTAGTCGAAAGACATATTTGCGAGCGGAAGAAAAAATTTTGGACACAACAGAAAAAGTAGCTTTGGAGGAAATGTTGGCGGCAGGTGCGGAAGAGCGTGCTCTAGCAATAGATGCCGGTGAAGTTGATAAAGATGGTGTACCCTATATCACAGTTAGTGTTAGTTTCAAAAATCTTTATTAATCATTGTCAAAAATTTGCTAATCAATTTCGTTATGATAAAAATTATAAAATAATCCAAAACGACTTTCGTACTTGTCCCGAGCCTCTTCTACCTGCGATGTCGAAGCCTGATTAACTTGTTTGAATAGTTTTTCACCAAAAAGTTTGTATTCGGTAAGTAATACTTTCGAAAAAAAAGTTATTACAAAAAATGTTATTTTCAGAATTGAAAAAAGCTGGATAATGGTTTTAGATACTTCTGGAATACTTCCTTCAAAATTACAAAATTCACTCATTTCGCAAGACCACTTTTCAGAAAATTATTTTACAAGTTCTCAAAAAACTATATTTTGTAGGTGTGCCGTGCCATTCCCATCAGTTTTTCGTTCAAATTCACAGTGTCACAAAATAACAGTTCTTACAGACAATTCGAAGATTTTAATTACAGAAGTTGTGATTCCTGATCTTGAAGTTGTCCCAGAACGTGCACATTCATCAAAATTATCAGGCAAAGTGTTATAGGTTTTTCAACGTACCAAATTTGTGAACTCAATCTCAGAGAAAAGTTAATCTATTACATGGATCGTTATAAGCGAAAAACAATTTCAAAATAAAAAACTTTATAAGAGAACTAAAAATAATGAAATAAAATGTTTGGATAATTGTTTGTCTTTGTTTTTTTTTTTTTTTTAATAAATAAAACCATAATATGAAAAATAGGTAAATAAAAACAAAAAAATATGTCCGTATGCAACTTATTATACATTTGATTGCAATAATTGAGGAATATGCAACTTATTATACACCTAGTTCGGCCCTACGTTAGCGCGTCGCTAGTATTGCGCGTCGCTGAAATTTGAATAGATCTAGACAGTCTTAGTCTACTATGTTTAATTGTCTGTGGCGAAAACTCTCTATTGTTTGGGGTGGTGTATGTTCTACGGCTCGTACCGATTTGCATGTTTTTCCCAGAAGCACAGTTTATGTAATAGATATCCTGAAACAATATGTGGTACCATTTGCCCAATTTATCGGGGATAATTTCATTTCATCCTCCAGCATAATAATGCAAGACCGCACAGTGCCAGAATTGTGTCCGAGTATCTGGAAAAAGTCGGTATTGCTTCTGTGCAATGGCCAGCAAGGAGTCCGGACCTTAATCCGATAGAGATTGTGTGGAACATGATGCGGCGACGAGTCCGGGCTCTTCATATGTCCTGTCCACTATTAGCAGCATGGGGAGACGGTGTGAAGCCGTCATTCATGATAGAAGAGGTGGAAATAGCCATTTTCTCTAGTTTATTTTGTAGAGGCAGTTGTGACAAGTTTTCTTTTTTTTTAATTATTGAATATATTTTATTTTTTTATAAAATTCTTATTGCAATTTAAAACACCCCCGAATAAGAACTGATTTGTTGTGATTTATTTGCAACTATAAATTTTCACATTTTCCAGTGTTGCGTTAATTTCTGGGAACAGTGTATTTGAAACTGATCAAAGGGGTAATACATCTCACATTGAAAAAATGTTTTATTTTTTTTTTATTTTAAATCAGTTTCTTCGTTATTATAATTCTCGACATATTTGTACTTCTTGGCTGAAAGCACAAATAGGGTAGTAGCGAACAACATTGCTCCACCAAATAAAAACAATTCGTTTGACTGAAACATTCAAATATAAAAATGAATATGAAAATAGCCTGTGAAATATGTGACCTGCTTCTTGAATGCATGTATCAGACGAAAAATAACAACTAAGGCATTACCAAAAGACTTCACTAGGAACCAGACAGCAGTCATTGTAGTTTTCATAGAAACTGGTGCTTGGGTGTAGGCAAATTCTAAAGCGGTGGGGCCCAACATGACTTCCCCTATTGCAAAAAGCAAATACTGTGGTAATTGCCAGAATATGTGCAGTTTACTTTGTTGCGTAATTTCATATCTTCTTATTTCCTAAAATGCCCTTACCGATAATTTCAATTTTTACTTAGAGTGATTTAAACTGAGCGATATGGCTTTACCTTTATTTTGCCATTTTCGAAAAATATTAATATTGTATAAGTTCCTCCTCTGTGAAATTTTACTTCTGTCGATTCATTCTCCCCTATCAAGAAAATGCCAGGTTCCACGGTGAACAGAGAAAAATCATTAGTCTTTCGTGGAGTTTTTCTCGAAACCTGCTTTTTCAACTTGTAAGTCAGTGTATCTGGTCCCTCTTTGGGGTTTCCTACCAACATCCTAAAATATGTTCGTTTATTGATATAAATAATCAGGTGCGACTGACCTGGTATTGGGATATCCAAGTGACTGCCTCTGTATTGAGTCTGTGTATTGAATCAAATTTCTAGTAGACAGGAAATAACCTATAGTTTCCCCTTCAACAACAGTAAAATCAGAATCTGATGTGACTGATATTAAGTTTTCACAGCCAGATAATTGGTAATTTACAATATTTATATCGTACACTTTAGAAACATTTATGAATTTGTATCCCATCGACTCGAGTTGAAGATTATGTACGTATGGTGGAGCACTAAGTTTGATGGTACAATTGAGCGGATTATAAATTCTTAAATGACATTCTCCTTTCGATGGTAAAATTGGAACGTTTGATTCTATGATTAAAGACAGAATACCGGCTATCAAGAAAGATACTCCAATAAACATTCCTCCGCATCCCATCCGTTGAAGAGGTGTAGTGATTAAATTATATCTGGCACATACAGGATAAACGACCAAACAAAATAAGGGAATCAAAATTAATAATAGAACAGGATTTGAGACTAACATCTGGGTGGGCCGAATGTTGTAGCCATTGCCAAGTTCATCATCCATAAAACTACCCTGTAAGATCCACGCCCTGACCCATAACACGTCAAGTGCCCAATCAAATATTAGAGGAAGGTAAACAGATAGCATTCTGAAACTGGTTTTTATGTCACGAACAAGTTCTCTTCCATATTTTTCTTCGGAGCGGTCCAACCAGTTGTGAACATTTTCTGTAGCGTTTTTTTTCTGTATAATAGCGTACTGAAAGAATTTGTGTCAAGGATGAATTGCAAACAACAACGGTTTTTACCCCCACGCAGCTGAACCAATGGATCAAAATGTTATTTGCAGGTTTCAAAATTGTGAAGTGACGTTTGCCGAAGAAACAGATAACTGAAATGAAGCCGATGTAAAGTGTAATATGTATGTAATACATATTAATACATAAAGAACCCCTACCGAAAATAGCCGCTACGAGTAATGTACCAAGTCCGAAACCCACAGAATAACAGTTGCGGTGTCCATAACACTGCATTCTTGCAATTTCTGGAAAAACAAGTGTTCCAGTAGAAGCTCCAAGATTTATGAAAAAATAAAGGGAATAATAGAATATGTGCAAAGTCTTCTTTTGTTGAGGTAAAATAAACTGGTCACCCCCGAAAGTTGTTATACAAGGTTTCATAATTCCATTTCCTGCAGCCATTAAAATAAATCCTATCATGTACAAAGCTGATGAAGAAACAGAAAAGCTTTCAATAGAAAACAATGATACAGTTAATATTCCACAAAAGTAAACAACCACGGCACAAATAATTGTTATATATTTTCCAACCCAACAGTCACCAAAAATTGCTCCAAGCAGTGGAAATGTATAGCTTAAGCTCACCAAGGCATGATACATCATTTGCGCTGCGTCATCTGAATAGCCAATAACGTACTTTGCATAATTAACTAAAACACCTGAAATCAAATTATAACACACTATCAACTGTAATGTACATGCATGTATTCCTTTTACTTTTAGATCCGTAATAAGTGAATCTGTCAAACAACACCGATACAAGTATCAGAGATATTTGTTTTGGAAATTTTGTTTCCTGCAAAAATCGTGAAAACTATTTGCTGTTTCTTTATTATTCATGCCTTGTTACCTCAGAAGAATTCATTTTCTTTAAAGAAAACTGAAAAATAAATTATTGACTATTTAATTTGAAGTTAATCCAAATTCCATATTCAAAGATAAAACGTGTTTATTCGGAATCATATTGTAATATGCACATTTCTAACCTTATACGAGGGCGGAAAGTTAATCATTCCTTTTTATCTTTACTTCCCTCTTTTGGTCAGTAATAGGTCACTTTCCGCCCTATTATAAGGTTTTTCCAGTGGCGTACTTACTGAAAGTCGAAAAACAGAACAAATAAAACTGCATCAAATTAATTGTTTATTTGCTAAAAATGTAATGATTCCGAATAAAATTGTAGTATACAAACCTCGGTGGGAATGTGTTTCATTCCTGTCTCTAGCATTAGTTCACCTCGGCTACGCCTTGGTAAACTATCTTAGCTCTCGATAGGAATGAAACACTTCCCACCTCGGTATGTAATCTACTATTTTTCCCTATCGGTTAGTGCTGTGGATACCTCATTTGAGGTGAGAAAATTCAACTTTCTCGCTAAGGTAAGAAAGTTAATCATGAAATGTTTACGGTAAAACTGTACCAAAATACAAATGTCAAAAGTGAAATAAGTTATTGATAAATGAAAGCCAATTCAATAAAGCAAGTTGGTAGATCAATCATATAATCTGGAAAATAAACAGATAAGCTAGGTAGGTAGATTACTTTACCCTGTTTATATCAAATTTTCGAACAAACGTCAAATCTTCAA
This sequence comes from Tenebrio molitor, assembly GCF_963966145.1. Lineage (NCBI taxonomy): Eukaryota > Metazoa > Arthropoda > Insecta > Coleoptera > Tenebrionidae > Tenebrio > Tenebrio molitor. The sequence continues at coordinate 37,417,849 of NC_091046.1, read as the reverse complement.
ATGCGATGACAAGTTAATTAAACAAATAACACAGCCTACTATTCAATTCTCAAAATTTTCGTTTTAATCAGGAATATAACCATCTTTTTTGACTTTTTCAACGAAGTTGTGCCGGTAGGGAAAAAATAGTATTCAAACCTTGTTAAGAAAGTGCCCTTGCAGACCTTAGGCACTTACAAACCTCGCCTACGGCTCGGTTTATAATCTTTGCCTGCGGTCTGCAAGAAAGCACTTTCTCACCTTGGTTTGAAATATACTATTTATAAATCTTAATTAGATGTTTTATACAGACCAGTGGAATGGCCCGTGCTTACGCACTAAAATCAATAAAATATTAAAATTCTACCCTCATTTTCGATATCTCTTTCTTCTTGGCTTCTGTGTTCCCGCCTACGTCTTTGTCGCTCAAGTTCGTCTACATTTTCCATTATTGTAATTTTTTGTTCGACACCGTCAGAATTTGAGAATTTTCTCCTATGTGAACGGATTTTGATAAATGTCACCACTTGTCAAAACGAAACGTCAAGCTAATTTTAAAGATTTTAAGCGATTTGGAGCCTTTAAGGTGCTCGTCGAACAAAAAAACGTTGTATTCAACTCGTTGGTGTGTCAATTGGGCTTTTTTAACCAAAAACCCAATTTACACAAGAATTCGTCAAATAAACTACTATTTTTTCTTATAAAATTAATGACAGGTTTTACTGTCAAAAGGGACGTGTCATAGCAACACAGTTTCGTAGGTATCGCCATATTGTGACACGAAATGGACACCTATTGAGTGATTCAAAATGATTGTGGCCAAGAATGGCAACTATGTACGAAAATTTATGTGGCAACTGTGTGGGTAGGGTGAAGTTGATATTTCTTTGACAATTTATAGTCGGGCAATTTTGAAAACTGTCAAATCAGTGTGTAATGATATCAAAAAAATCAAATGCACGCTTATGAAATGTCATACAGATGACAACTCTACCTCATCCACACAGTTGCCACATAAATTTTTGTACATAGTTGCCATACTTGGCCACAATCATTTTGAATCACCAAATATTTGCGTTATATAAAAAATTTGTTTTTACAATGATGTAATCAGGAAATTAGCCTTTCTGAACAAAATCTTTTTCATTTTAGAATCTCAAATTGTGAAAACTGTATACAGTTTCTTCATTATTAATGCTTTGTTACCTCAGAAGAATTCATTACTTTCAAGAAAACTGAAAAATCAATTGACGATTTAATTTGAAGTTAATCGTAATAACTGACAGTCGAACACCAACCAACTCAAAATTGCCTTGTTTCATTTTCGGTTTGGAAATTCCATATTTAAAGATAAAATGGGTTTTTATAAATCTTAATTACCATGCAAGACCGTTACTTAGAACTTTACATGTGAGCATAGTACCTAACGAGCGAGCGATAGCGAGCTTGCTATGTGTACGAGCATGTAAAGTTCGGTAACGGTCGACCTTTGTAACTATTGGGACAAAATACTTTGGTCGTCATTTTTCTGTCACTTCAAAACAAATTAATGTAAACCAAGCATTAACGTCAATTCAATAGTGATGACAATTTCAAATTATTGACTTTTCTCTTGTCAAAAATATGGCACCATCCACCATTCAAAAATTTAGAATCATCTTCCTTGATTCTGGGGGATTGTCCATGGGCCAAATTGCCTTGTGGAAACCTTTTCAATTTTTTCTCCTAGGAATATCTCCTTCAGTTGTCCATTTTTCGATATTTAACATTTTGCAATGATGAGTTTGACAGTGACAGTGGTTGACAGTAGTAAAAAATAAGGTTAACCGTCCTAATGCTTGCTTTACAACTTTATGTCAGTCAAGTGACTTTGACGACCAAAGTAATTTGTCCCCAATAGTACAACGTTTTACGGTATACCTATTTGGTCGTAAATCCTTTATAAAATGTCTTGCATTTTGTAGGGTAGTGCAACCATTGAAAATATCTGATGAACGTTTGTATGGCAACGTTAGTATATATGTTAGCATGGCAACGCCCGGTGAAACACAAATGCAAGCCCGTTATAGTATATTACATACTGAGGCGGAAGTATTCCATTCCTGTCGAGAGAACAATAGTTTACCGAGAGGCAGGAATGGTACTTTCGCCGAGGTTTGTATACTATTTTATTCACAATCAATCATTTAATAAAACAAGCAACATTACAATCATAAAAAAAATAAATAAAAACCAACTTTCATAATTATCGTTTTATTTTATTTTTATTATCGTTTATTTCGGCAAAATATTATAACTTAGTTGGCGCGCACGATTGAGATTGTCTTAAATTTTAGTTCACAAAAGTCAAACCAAATTGACATTTGCTCAGATGTTTTAACAAACAAAATGTGTGATAGTGAAATAGAGTGTAACCCTCGTCAGAATTGCGGGAATTCGCACACCAATTAACACTCAATATCTTACCTGAGAAAAGCAAATTAGGATACCGAAAAAACGTACAGGGGGTCAATTCTTGACTATGATCGTTTATTTGCGAATTCGCATTTTTGCGAAGAATAAATTGCGAATGATGGAAAGAAAGCCTATTCTGGACAAGTCTTCGGAACGCACTTTTAGCCATTCGTAAAAAAGAGCACAGTTTATATGGCAACACAGCAAATACAAAAACTCAAAGTTGTCTAATTGAATTTTTTAAATAATTGTCATATACAAGTTAAAAAGCTGTCACTGTTGTCAGTGTTTTGTGCTCATCCTAATTTTTGATTAAAATGTGTTCATTTGTTACTGTTTAACAAAAAGACACGGGGAACAAATGCAACTAAAAAGCAAAGGCAAATGTTGGTGGTATTTGTGAGAAAATCACTTCTTTTGAATCTTTTTGAAAAAAATGAACTAAAACAATTTTTTGGTTCGACACTGTCAGAATTTGAGAATTTTCTCCTATGTGAACGGATTTTGATAAATGTCACAACTTGTCAAAACGAAACGTCAAGCTAATTTTAAAGGTTTTAAGCGATTTGGAGCCTTTAAGGGGCTCGTCGAACAAAAAAACGTTGTATTCAACTCGTTCCTGTGTAAATTGGGCCTTTTTTGGCACTCGTGGGCCTTTAAAACGCGTGCCAAAAAAGGCCCAATTTACACACAAACTCGTCAAATAAACTACTATTTCTAACGTGTTGGCAGTTTTACAATTTTTCGCTGGTGGGGCTTGCCAGAATTATTTTGCTTTTATACGGGGTGATCAATAAGGACTGTTTAAGTTGGTAACACTGAATCGTATTTTAAATCGTATAACAGGAGTAACTTCCGGTTGTTGATGGCTTGTCGTTGTTAATGCTATACCTATATCAGATATTTGTCAAATAAACCAACAAAACATATCCAGTTACAGTGTAATAAATAAAAATTTTCTTAATTGTATTGCCAACTTAAACAGTCCTTCTTGATCACCCGGTAGTATATTATGTTATGAGGAGCAAAAATGAAGTTTTATGTGCTGCGGCTGGTAGATTGGCTGCCGAACGCAGTGAGGCAGACAAACCAGCCAAAGCACATAATAGCTATTTATGTAACGGTACAAATTAAATGATCAGTATTTAACTTTTACGGACAGTACACTTTTCAATTATTTTATTTCAAATGGTCAGTATGATAACAAATGGACGGTGAAAATAATAAACAGTCAGTAAATTAAAAAATTGTCAGTATAATAATAAATGGTCAGTGAAAATAATAAACGGTCGGTAAGATAATAAATGGTCGCGTGAAAATAATAAACAGTCAGTAAATTAAAAAATTGTCAGTATAATAATAAATTGTCGGTGAAAATAATAAACGGTCAGTAAGATAAAAAAAAAACAGTCTGTTCAATTACTACATGGTCGGTGAAAATAATAAACGGTTAGTAAGATAACCAACTGTCAATAAAATGCATAATCGGTCAGTACAAATTAATAAATCGTCGGTAAAATAATAAATGGTCACATTTATTTCCTATAAATACAAAAACATATAAAACAAAAAAAAAAAAAACATAAAGAAAAATATCATTTCAAAATTTGGTTAGATTGTCACAAATAAAAAAAAAATCCCTGCCTGATTATGCCCATGTCAACAAAGTGTCAAAAAAATGGGAAAAAAATGACAAATAATGTTGTACAACATGATGATAGGTTATGATATTTGCGACTGTTTTACAATGGAGCATTTTAGATTGCGTCAACGAATGACCTTGACGATCAAAATTTATTGCTCGCGACTGTACATCACCGATGACGTACCAGTCTTAATAAACCTTAATAAACCTATCAGTGTCAGATCGTGAGACCCACTTTATAATTACATATTGGGTACTTTTAACTCAGTTCAGATTTTTAAACAGCATGAGTTTGTTGTTTTATCTTAATTTTTACTAATGTTATAAATATCAAAACCGAGACACACACATAACCATAACCGACAAGCGTGAAAACCCGAGAAAAGTAGCAAGCAACAAATTAGTTAAATTAGTAGATACTATCGGTGGACATAAAAAACTGGAACAAACATGACAATTGTATAAAGTCAAAAATCACAAATATACAGTCCATTTTTTAATCAAAGAACCACGACCTGTTGATTTAGGTTTGTAAATATAAAATTTTACTAAATTTAGGGAATTTAATGATATCTATTGGCTATACCAGCCAACGTCTGTCATTTTTAATGTCCTTGAAAGTACGCAAACTCGTAGCTAAAATTTGAACGTGTTATTAAAAATGCCTCGCAAAGTAAGACATTTATTAAACTCTCAAATTAGTTGTTATTAGTTGTTATTAACTTTATTAACATGCTGCGCTACTAATATCTCTAATAACCTCAATTTTTATATGATGAGATTTTACACCCTATGTCAAAAGTGTACAATGTTGTCAGCTCTATTTTGGGTGTAAATTGCGGTGTTGTGGTTCTTTGATTAAAAAATAAACTATACCTACATCAGGTAAATTTGGATTTTTACAAATAAGGTTATAAAAATTGTAAGATAATAATAACATATTGTCAGAAACATCAAGGTAAAGTTCTGTTCTTTGATGTTGTCTACATTTACAAAGATTTCATACAGAACACAATTGATCTAGCATCTTTTAGGTTCAGAGAGTTAATTTTAAAAACTGACAATTTTTATTTTGAGTGACAATTCAAAAGGCTGATACACAATGGGCAAATTTTGGATTTCCCAGCTTTTAATGTTCACCGATAGTAGAACTTGAGAATTTTTTCCCGTGTGAATGGATTTCCATAAATGTCACAACTTGTTAAAACGAAACGTCAAGCTAATTTTAAAGATTTTAAGCGATTTGGAGCTTTTAAGGGGCTCGTCGAAGAAAAAACGTTGTACTTACCTCGTTCGTATGTAAATTGGGCTTTTTTGGCACTCGTGGGCCTTTAAAACGCTCGTGTATTACCGACTAATGCATACTGGCCATTTATTAATTCTTACTGTAGATTTTCAGATTGATTACCAGCCAATTCATACTGATATTTTATTAATTTTTACTGCCCATTATAATCACAATAGTGAACATAGAAATACTGGCCAAATAGTTCTTTTACTGCTACAAAATCTCATTTTTACTTATCAAATTTTATAAATTTACTGAGTCTTTTACAATATATTACTGACTGTTTGTAATATTATACTGTACATAATGAGTTAAATACTGTCCAGTTTATTACAACCCTTTATGTAATAAGTACATAATATATGGACGTTAAGTTGTTTTATGAGAAGAGATTTTTTTCTCTAAAGCTATGAGGACTCCATGGTGCGGCAAGGTGCAGCAGAAATAAAATACAAAATTAGGTGATTTCGGGTCAAATAAAAAAAATGTCCATGTTGGTGTCTTTATTTAAATGTTAAATTTCACGTAAAAATTTGGAACTGCCCTTATAATAATTTTATGGACAATAGGATCTATTTCAATGTAATTTCTTCATTATCTTGGATATTCTCATCATTATAGTCTTCGACGTATTTGTATCTCTTGGCAAAAAATACAAATCCGCTCATTATAACCAACATGAATCCACTACATATGAAAAATGCATCCGACTACAAACTTCAGTCATGTAAACAGGAAAAATTATTTTGATATTCGATACCTGATTGTCGAATTCTGGCATTAGTACAAAAATATCATTTAAACGGGAACCAAAAAATGTTGCTAACCACAAAAAAAAAGTTGTCATTAGGGTTTTCATGTGAATTGGAGCCTGAGTGTAGGCAAATTCGAAAGAATTTGGATGCACCATGATTTGCCCTATAAAAAAGAAGATGTCTTGCGGTAGTTGCCAAAGTGCGTTAGGTTTATTTCGTTGAGTAATTTCATACACTTCGTTTTTCTGAAAATAAGTCGTAGACGTAAATTTGTTAACAATGTTTACCGTTCTAAAAAAGAAATTAAAACTTTTAGAGATATTACCTTTAAACTACCATTTTGTAAAAATTTGAGTATTGTGTAGATTTCTCCTCTAGCTGCGTTTATTACCGTTTTCATATCCTCCAAAACATGTGGGCCCGGTCTAACGTTGTAAAGCGAATAATCAGGGGATTTACTATGCACAACGGGCACCTGACGCGTAAGATTCCATTTTTTAGGTCTTTCATCAGGGTTTCCCACCAATATTCTATAATTGTTTGGTTTCGGTTATGCATAATGACTATTAGTATAACTCACCTAATTTTTGGAAGGGCGTATGAATAGTCCGGTATATTGTCGAGAAAATGCATGAATCCTCTAGTAGACACAAAATAACTTATGGATTTCCCTTGAATAACAACAAAATCATCACCCGACATATTTGATATTAAGTTTTCGCAGCCCGTTATTTCGTAATCCACAACTTTTATTTCTTCCAAATCTGGGACTTTAATAAATCGCTTCCCCATCGATGCGATTTCCACATTATCAACGTACGGTGGAGCGTTAACCCTAATGGTACAATTGAGAGGATTGTAAATTCTTAAATGACATTCACTCATTGATGGTAAACTAGCAATATTTGACTCTATGGCTAAAGATAAGAAACCGGCTACAAAAAAGCTTATTCCACTAAACATTATTCCGCATCCTATTCGCTGAAGAGGCGTAGTAAGTAAGTTACATCTGGCACATACAGGATAAATGACCCCAACAAATAACGGAATCAAAAGAAGTTGAATCGCAAAAAGTATGTTCCGCATATTATGAATCTCTTGTGAAAAACCTTTTGTGGGTTTTGTTTTAGTAATCACAAAATCTCCTTGAATCCGGGTGATATGCTCTTTTATCAACTCAAGTGTTGAATAGAATATTAAAGGAACATAAACAGGTAATATTCGAAAGTTGGTTTTTACGTGGTGAACGAATTTTTTTCCGTATTTTTCCACAGAGCGATCCAACCAATTTTCAACATGTTCAGACGATTTAATTTTTTGTTTAACAGCATGCTGAAAGAATAATAATTGAGAAGAGAATTACTTGCTACTGGAAAGTGTTTTTACTCCCACGCAATTTGTCCAGTGGACAAATATATTAGTTTCCGGTTTTGTAATTATGAAGTAACGTTTGCCAACAATAAACATAACTGAAATTAAGCCAGTATAAAAAATGTATCCTTCAAACTGACCCTTACTAAAAACAGTAGCTACGAGTAACGTTGTAATTCCAAAGCTGAGAGACCAACAAGTATTGTATCCGTAACAACGTAATTTTAGAATCCTTTTTATTGTCAGATATCGTCCAAATATTCCTATCAGTCCAAAAAAATAAAAGAGATGAAAGTAAATATGAATTTGCTTTCGTTGTTGTGGCAAAGTAAACTGGTCTCCACCAAATGCCAGTAAGCAAGCTCGTATGGATCCACTTCCAAGGGCGATTAGTAAAATTGCAACATAACCGGGAACCATTAATGATGAACCAAAACTTGCAATACCTGTTATTGATATGATAAGCAATCCACAAATGTAAATTAAGGTGAAGAAAACAATTGTCCCATATTTTCCAACCCAACAGTCAGCAACGATTGCTCCAAGTATTGGAAATGAATTGGCCACAACATGAAACATCTGTAGTATCAGTTCTAGTGTTTCCGGTGAATATTTAATGACTTTGCTTAGATAAGAGAACAGAATACCTAAAATCATGTTATAGATTACTCTTAACTGGATATTATTCGTCTTACCTGCAAACACATAATAAACAAATCTCTCCAACAATGTAAATATGAGAAGTAGAAATGTTTGCTTTGGATATTTCACTTCCTACAAATAATGTGTTAGAATTTACTTAACTGTTAATGAGATGTTACTTTAGCAGAGTTCATATCGCTTTTAATATTTATAAAAAGACGAAAATATTTTGACGATTTAATTTGAAGTAAATAGAAAATGACATTTATGTTTGTTTTCTAACGTACTGTAAATTGAAAGCACCGCCGTCTTGATGATTGACATATTTCACTATACATCTGCCTGGGCCATGGCCATGCCTGGGCGAAGCTTTAGTGCCTGTGATCTCCACTAATTTTAATCTCCACAGCGCTACTTTAGGGGGGAATGTAAGGTCACTAAATCAACACACTACCTGTTAAGGTAGCGCCATTAGTGATTTTATATATCTATCCTTGTCGCACAATAAACTCAATCTGGGGATAAATAAAACAGAGCAACAGAGTCACGTTTGAAAATTTTGAAGTGTCACTAAAGACTGTTGTCACTTTGCCAAACTAAATTCCCTTCCTCGTCGCACTTACGACATTTGCATTTATTATCTTTGTTCCACAATAAACTCACGCCAGGAAAGTAATGGCGCTACCTTAACACGTAGTGTGTTGATCTAGTGACCTTAGGGGAATGTAAGGTACTGGGGAATGTCACTAAATAATCATAACCTCATAAACAAATACGGGGTGATCAAGAAGGACTGTTTAAGTTGGTAACACTGGATCGTATTTTAAATCGTATAACAGGAGTAAATTCCGGTTGTTGGTGGCTTGTCGTTGTTAATGCTATACCTATATTAGATATTTGTCAAATAAACCAACAAAACATATCCAGTTGCAGTGTTATAAATAACCGAATTAAAAAATTTCTTTAATTGTACTGCCAACTTAAACAGTCCTTCTTGATCACCCGGTATAATGAATTCAGTGAAGTTGTCAAAGTGCAATGTCAAGAGTCTCACAGTTTAAAAGTAACTTTAATAACAAAAATGTTATTAATTTAGTTGATGCTAGTTCTGTTTGGTGTTTCTGGTTTTTAGTATTTTGCTGTTAGTGTTTATGAACTGGCTTTTTTATCATATTAGAACTGATATTGCGGTAAATGCAGCAACAACAAGTTCCGTTAGTTGTAAACCTATTTCTGGAATAATATTAAAATTAGAATCTCAATCTTGGATTTGCAGTAGGTACATTATTTCCTAAGCGGGTCATTTCAGATAAAGATGGGTCCATAACAAAACAATTATATTTGTTTAATTAATCCGTGCCATTCTTGGTGGAAATGAGTGGAAAGTATACTTTAAGTTTTGTACAGTTTTGAATGTACATAATTATATAATTTTGGACAAATTATTATTCTATGAATTTGCACTCGCCACTGACCAAGATATTTTGAAAAAACGCGGTGCCGAAACTTTGTCCCTTCCGCGCAACCGAACCAGTGCGCAACATCTTGCTTCTGCCAATTTAGAATATCCAAATGTTAATCCAAACTGTAATTAGAGGTAAAGTCAAAACGAAACATGACATCACGTGGTTTGCGCAGAAGATGAATGTAGATCAGTTGAATCCAGCTTACGTATATGAAAGTGGCGGAGTCAAAAATTTTCTTTTGTTTACGCTATAGAGGAATGTTAGGGGAATGTTCTGAAGATTAAGATAGTTTTTATCAGTCTGTTAGAGATTTTACAACAAAAGTAGATGACCTCGGTGTAGAATTTGTTTCATCAGATGAAGGAAATTGAGTTTTGGTTAAGTTTTTGTCCCTAAACTGACGACTATATGATACGCCCCTGTCAACGGTAAATTGGAGAGCGCGCATCCTAAGCTCCGCCCTGTCATGTTTCGTTTTGACTTTAGCTCTACAATTAAAGTAAAGTATCATTTATCACTGGACAACTACGCATGACTGCTTGCATCATGCAGAATGCAGATACATGTGTGTGGACTTGTGGAGTGTGGACTGCATGTCTAAATTGTCACGATGCACATGACGTTGTCACAGATTTGATAGCATGACAGTTAGTTGCTAACAGCAACCCCCGAAAACAACCCCAAATGTCAGAATCATGAGAACAATAGGATTTTTCGGTCTACGCCCAGGCCGCTATAGACACTCTGACTATCTAGCAGGTCGCGCATTACCTAATCATTATAAATGCCGGCTCTGGAGAGCTGATTTTAGTTTGGCAACCCTTAGACTTACAACCTTACACCTTAGTTTAAAAACCGACTATAGCATCCTATAAAGCATGGCCACAGATTACTTCTCTAAACAGATAGTGTAGAGTAAAGCCGGTCTGAGATATGACATTTGGTGGGGGAAATCTGCGCGGACAAAATATTCCAGTGACGTGGCAAAACCCGTCACAGCTCACTACTGTGAGCGGTCACAGTAACAGTTGATTTTTAATCTGTTAAACACCCCTATTTTACGAAAGATGGACTCGTCCGACTGTGTTCCGTCTACGCGCACCCCCACCAATTGTCATATCTCAGACCGGCCTTACTCTACTCGGACCTCGAATTGTTTCCAGTTTCAGTGCGCATGCGTCTCTTTTGGTACGCATGAATTTAAAAACCTGTTTAGTTGGTTTTGTAAATACGACAAAGAAGCCGTTGTATAATTTTTATGAACATAACATCAATACAGTTGATTAGAACTCATATATTGGTTTTATTACCTTTATACAGGGCAAGTCACATAAGGTTTATTTCTGAATTTATTTTGTACGCAACCAAGAATACTAATTACGCTGACCACTTGATACCATTTATACCATAATGTGATTTTATTTAGTAATCCACGTAGGTATGTAATTTGGCTAAAAATGTCAAAATGACAGTTGATGAATTTAATTTTTGATTTAATTAATCAGAACAGGAAAACGTCATTGTGACATTTTTAGCCAAATTACATACCTACGTTGATTACTAAATTAAATCACATTATAAATGGTATCAAGTAGTCAGCGTCATTAGTATTTTTGGTTGCGTACAAAATAAATTCGGAAATAACCCTTATGTGACTTGCCCTGTATGTATACAGTTTTAGAATCCCGCGTAAATTGATTCACATTTTAAATTCGCGCGAAGCAAACGAAAGAAGGTGGAGCTACCGTGGCAAGAATCTTGGACCGCTAAAAGCAATGCATTGCTGGTCAAGTGCACTATACTCTGTTTGTGAGGCCTATGCGGCTAAGCCATAAAACGGCCAAAGCGCTGACAGATTCCAGTGCGTCCAAAACATTTCGTGAATAATTAATTATAAGCAGCCTAGGCCATTCTACTGATATTAATATGTTACAATCCAACTTTTCGGTTTTTGAGATTGTTGCGGATAAGTCGTAAAACTGGGTTGTCAATGTTGTCATAAATCAATAATAATCACCGCTTAATACACGCATATGCAAATTTCTTTTGTCGGGAAGATACTGCGCTCGGCTTACGTTAACAAACTGGCCATCCTCGTTCTGAAAGCTGTATGCGGGCGTAAGAGTGAGAAAACATGATGTTTGCAAGATGCTAGGTAAGGGATATTATTTTAGAGCAGGAAATCCAAAAAGTTCATCTTCTTAGAAATATTAATCCTTCTGCTAATAATTAATTATTCATGAAATGTTTTGGACGCACTGGAATCTGTCAGCGCTTCGGTCGTTTTATGGCTTATCCGCATAGGCCTCACAAACAGAGTATAGTAGCGTGGCGCCCATTTACCGAACCCACACCAGAGCCCCGAATAAAACCTGAGAGCCTGGTCAAGTCACTGTCCCATTGTGGCTCATAGTATATTATATTATCTATCTACATACAGGATGGTCCAACACTTACCATTTTTGCGATTACGCGGTTTCTAATTATCGAAAAAATTTTACGCTTGGCTAGGAAGAGACATGGAGCTATAAGCCTGTCCCATTATTTTATTTATTATCAATTGGGTTTCGCGTCAAGAGGCGATAAAGTGAAATTAATCAAAATTCAAAAAAAAAATTTTTAATCTAAATAGGTTCAAACTAATACAGAAAACAGAAATCTGAAAATAAAAAAAATTAAAACGCATCACATTGCCGATTTATTTGCAATTAAAGAAGGTGCCGCACAACTGACAGGAATTTATGACGCAGTTACACTAAGTGCCTAATCACAAACCAAACCAGAAGTAAGATTTACAATACCCCATCGCCAAACTGCAGGTACTTATCCTGTCAGGGCCGAACTCGAATATTTTACGCCTAGCAATTTCGGCAAACATTCTGAAGAAATTTTCAAATAAATTACGTAATGAAGTTGAAATTATTCAATATTCAGTTTTCTAAAATATCTATTTTTCATTTAAAGAAAAATCTTTTACTTGCTGCGAATCGTTTCTATCATAAACTGGAATTTCACCAGTACTGACCTGAAAAATGGTTTCGGGGGAGCCGACAGCCCTGCGTCAAAAAGATTTATTGGGGGGCCATCACATTACGAGCTGTCCTATTCAGCTCTACCATAAACGGTCTTGGATTCCAGCTTTCTTTAACTTGATATTTGATCGCAATTTTCACTATTACCTAATTATAATTCAAAGTCGGAAGTGGATCAATCAAAAAGGTGAGGAGTTCTGTAACTAGTAGAGAAAAAAAAAGCTTTCAATATTTAGACCAATTTGATATTAAATCGCTATAAAGTTAGCTCCATCACAAAAATTTAATTGAAAAAAATTGTTGGTAAGTGTTGGACCACTCTGTATATATATATATATAACGGGTGTTTTTTTTTTAATTTGGCGTCGAAGTAGGCGTTGAACTGTCGATTGTGAACGGACTATACAGGTTACGGATCACGGATCAGCTGTTTAAATCTTACGCTTTTACACAAGTGGTGAGCTCTTAATCGACTCTCCAACGCCTACTTCGACGCCAAATTTAAAAAAACACCCTTTATACAGGGTGTCCCCAAAAAAGAAGACGAGTCCATAACTCCGTTATTTATCGGAAGATTTCAATTATCTGTACACCAAATTAAATGGTTCTTAATAGGCTACAAAATGGCCTAGTAAATTCAAGTATAGCCCCATGGGCTTCAAGGGTAAACTGTCAAAATATTTTTTTTCAAATGAGATTACATATTTTTTTTAGTAATTCTGATAGAGATTTTTATTCTCAAAACAACAATGTATCACAAGTCTTAAATACCAAAAATTCACACAAAAAATGTAAAAAAAAACGCTACTATCGTCTATGTTCCATTTTGCGCTAAACATTGGAGGCATATCTGCGCAATCCCACATGTTATTATTTGTCATTTGTTTTTCCAGCTACCTTAATTTGGTTATTACATTGTAACGCAGTGCATTTTGATAGCTTTTCGCTTGGTGCTCGTCATTTGTTTCAAAAGTTAGTGTTATTTTTTTTATGTGAAGTTATATCGTGTGTTCAAATGAAATCCTGGGCTGAGTAGGCGTTGGAAAAATCAAATCGTTTGTAACAGTGTAGTCTGAATTTCCCGCCGTTTGACATGAATGACATTTGTTTATGCCATTGACATACGTTTGTGGTTTTTCGAACTTCGTCTTTTGTGGTCTCCCAGTGCTTTCGAGAATTTCAATTGTTTGATTTTCGGGGTTTTTAAAACCCAGCCAAGGTGTGTTTACAATGGTTTTGTTACGAGAACATAAAGTTTTCATGGTGGAAGCCTATTTTCGAAACGGAACAAAAGTTGATGGCAACTGGGAATATTCTGTCAGTGCATGTTTTGAGGAGTTCCAGGAACGATTTCCGATTGTTGCAATTGTGTATGAGCAATTTCGACAAACTCTCCATCTTTGTTTAAATAATTTTCGAGAAAGTGGTACTATTGGACGAAAAGAAGGAAGTGGCCAAGTAAAGAAACGTACTCAGGAAGTAATTGGGAATGTTCAACAAATAATGGAAAATTCACCTACAACTTCAATTAGGCATTTGTCACAACAGGTTGATCTTTCTGTTGGAACTTGTCAAACAATTTTAAAAGAAGATCTGCATTTATTTCCATATCGGCTCACCGCTGTCCAAGAATTGCATGTAAATGACTTGCCCCAAAGAATAAACTATTGTCAATGGTTTTTAAACACAATAGCTGATGATGTTTTAGAAAAAACATTCTTTACATATGAAGCATATTTTCATTTGTCAGGCTACGTAAACTCACAAAACATGAGAATGTGGAGTTCACAAAATCCACATTTTTTTACTGAAGCTCCACATTACCCCCAAAAAATTGGAGTTTGGGCTGCTATTAGCCAACGTAGGATTATTGGCCCATATTTTTTCCAAGGTAAATTACTGTAATCATTTGTTACTCATGTTTATTATCTCAAACATATTTGCAGGCAATATCAATGGAGAAAGATATCGTGCTGAAATTTTAACACCGTTTTTAAATGAACTTCATGATGATGAACTAATTTATGGGTATTTTCAACAAGATGGCGCAACAGCGCATACAACTGGCGCTACAGTAAACTTCTTATCCAATTTCTACGCTGACAGGCTTATTAGTCGAAACACACTCAATAACTGGCCTCCCAGACCTTGTGATCTCACACCCTGCGATTTTTTTTTGTGGCCATTTCTGAAAAATTCCATTTATAACACCCCCATAAATGATCTGGCAGAACTTCAAAACGGAATACGGATGAAACTTGATCAAATAAATGAAGATCCAGTGGTTCTTGAGCATGTCATCAGAAATGGAGTTAGAAGGCGGGCTACGCTATGCTTACAACAAGAGGGTGCACATTTTCAGCATTTATTGTGAACGTCTGCAATAAAAACTCATATTTATGTCAAGTTGTGCTTTATTTAGATCTAAACATTTTTCCAGGTAATTAATTTACCAAAAAGTTCTCCACTTTCCAAAATTCGTAAAATCTTGCTGAAATAATCTCCAGACGCGTATTTGATGTTTATAATTTCTGACATCGTGGGTTACTATCCAATTTTAAAACGCGACAATTTACCACTGGAAAGGAAACGCTGTGCAGGTGTAGGTACAGTTTTGGCATTTCAAAGTTTCGTTTCATGGGTACCATCATATGCATTGAGATGAACAACTTTAATAAAATCCCAGACACTGTGCTTGAAAATGCCCTAATTGGAACATCAGATCTGTTTAATCGGAACATAATTGAACATGTTTGTTTTCAGCAAAGGATGTCCTTAGATATTTGCTTCGAGAATTGGAATCGTTTGTTACTCTATTTTTGTGAACAACATTGCAAAGAACGAACAAAAACAGAAATATTTTTTTGTTTATACATTTTAGGTTAGCTGTCAACATGCTCTAATTACTGAATTATAACTGTCAATCTACACTTTAAAAAAGCACAACAATTGACGGTTTCCAACGCCTTCCCAGCCCAGGATTTCATTTGAACACTCGATACTTGTGATTCATTGTTGTTTTCAGAATTAAAATCTCTATCAGAATTACTAAAAAAAGTATGTAATCCTATTTGAAAAAAAATATTTTGACAGTTTAGTCTTGAAGCCCTTGGAGCTATATGTAAATTTATTAAGCCATTTTGTAGCCTATTAACAACCATTTAATTTGGTGTGTAGATAATTAAAATCCTCCGATAAATAAGGGAGCTATGAACTCGTCTTTTTTTTTGGGACACCTGTATAAAAACGAATCGCCGTTCGTTAGTCTCGCTAAAACTCAAAAACGGCTTGACCGATTTGAATATTTATTTTTTTCTTTTGTTCACTTTAATACAGGGGTGGTTTAAAAAGAAAAAAAATTTGGAAAAGTTGGTTGGGGGCAGCCAATCTTCCAGCCGCAGCACCTAAAACTTCATTTTTGCTCCTCATAACATAATATACTATTTTTTGTTTTGTTCGTTATAGTCGTGAAAAAGTTTTCAGGAAAAAAAATCGGGACAATTGCAAAGGAAAGTCGAAAAATTCGGGCAAACTGCAAAAATTATAATTTTTGTGTGTTCTCGATCATAACTGATGATAGGAACAACATATTTGATTAATTCTTTTTTTTTTGTTCGATATGCCCCGGTATGGAAATAACTCAATTGAATGTTTTCAGTAGAAAAAAAATATGGAAGATTTGGAGAAAAATCTGGAAAAACTAAATTAAAATAATTCGGGGAAAACTGAAAGTGCTTTTTTGTATGAACGCAAGACCATATCTCAGGATTTGAACGATGGCTATGTGTAATAATTCTTTTGTGGTTTTGTTTGTTAGGGTTTTGGATAAGTTTTCGGAAAAAAAAATCGGGACAATTACAAAGGAAAGTCGGAAAATTCGAACAAATTTCCAAAATTATAATTTTTGTATGCACTCTCGATCATAACTGACAATAGGAGCTACATATTTGCTTGATGCTTTTTTTTTTGTTTTCAATTTTTAAAAAATCTGGAAGATTTGAAGAAAAATCTGAAAAAACGCAATCCAGTAAATTAAAATAAAATTACATTTGCTTTTACTTTTGTGTTGTTTCGCGATATGTCCAACAAATGTAGTAGTTGTTTTATTTCTATGCCAATTTATTTGCCTACATGCACAAATGTCATTTGACAGCTGATTGTGAAATTGGGAATCAAACCAATCGGATTGTTTACTTGAATATGGATCTTGCAATCGAAATCGAAATGTAAATATTGGGCGATTCAAAATAATTGTGGATAAATCTGGCAACTATGTACGAAAATTTATGTGGCAACTGTGTGGGTAGGATAGAGTTGACATTTCTTTGACAGTTCATAGTCGCGCAATTTTGAAAGTTGTCAAATCAATGTATAATCATGACCAACTTCATTAAACTATGTTATGGCCATCCCAAATGTCGAAAAAAAGTAAACCAAAAAATCCATGAAATCAAATGACAAGTCGATGATGGACATAGACAAAATAAGAACATTTTATTTTATCTATGATGATGGACATGACCAACTTCATTAAACTATATTAAACTATAAATTGTGGTGAACTTTCAGATTAGCGCCTTTAATCTTTAAGTGATCGCGTGGTGTGTCATTTTGTCCGTTTTTACTAATAAAATTGCATTGTAGATAGAATTTATAACTGTTCTACGATGAAGGAGAAAAGCGTCGTCTTGAAGCACTAATGCGGGAAGTGAGCAAGTGAGTGAAAATGAAAATTCAATATTTCGCAAAAAACAAGACTCATTGCATGAGGTGTCTCAAACACCCCACGCGTCTACTAACGTTAAGAAAGTCTACGCGCCTAGTTAAAGGTTAAAGCACGTTCATCACAATTTATAGCGTACGAGTCTTTTCAAGGCGGTCTAAAGTAAATGAAGATCGCCTTGGTCTTTTGCTAATAAGTTAATTTAATAAATTAGTAATTAACTTACCTTGAAACTCTTAAGGTAAGTAATTTTTTCATGTTCCTGCCATAGTGTCATAAAAGTATAAATTGACAGTTTTTGACAATGAAATGGCATATAACATAACCTGATATTTAACTTTTTTAATGTGTGGTTATTCTAAATTTCACTAGATATCGCCACTTCATCTCCATCATCATAGACAACCATGGATTTATTAGTACTGGATACGGTGTACAGCCATCATAGTTGAACAAGACGTACCATCTATTTCTGTCGCTCTCAACGCATTATCTGGGTATTAGCACTATCCTTTAGCGAGTCCCCCAACTCTGATTGGTTTAAATTCTCAATCTATCAATTATTTATTACTCTCCTGTCATTCGTGTCATCTTTTTTCTAATCTGTTTCTCTGAAGTTTGCACAATTCGGGACTATTTGAACCGTTAACTCTATCAAGTATTATTGTTTTAGAACTTAAACATATTAAGAATGACTAATTCGTCTAAAGCCAGGTATTTTTCACTCTAATGTGAAACACTGACAATGCTGTTGGTAAAGATTTCACAAAAGGAAATCCAAGTTTGGACTACAAAGGTGAAGAGAGTTGTCTGCCTTCAATAAATATTAATCGTAACAGATTCTTATATTTATTCATTATTAAATAATACAACTTTGTTAAGTTTACTTCTTATCTTGTTTTTGTTTAGAGCTTTCGCAGTTTTCTTACATTCGTAGTGTATTTCCCTTTGCTCGTCAACATATTGTTGGATCATATTTACATGTCGTTTTGCTTTTCGAGGGCTACTAAAATGCTCTACTGTTACATCTGCATTATATCTCGAATTTACTGATTGAGTAGCCGTCGTTTTATTTTCTAACAATTTTTAAAAATAGGTAAGTAAGTTATGAAAGAGAAATTAAATATTTAAGTTTTATACGCTCTACCTTTGTTGCCACTACAATGTTCTTCCGCGAAATTGAGATTAAAGGGGGCATTAGGTATGGTAGGAAAATTCAGGTACTGTGAAGATACCTATACAAACCCTTTTTAAAATTTTGCATGGTTTTTTACATTCATCCTAATCAGAATTCCGAAAATGTTTTGAACAAATAACCGCATCGTTTGCAACTTTGATTGTCTCTTCCACACTGATATCCATTTGTTTCTTAAGAAGGTTTCTTTTGGAAAACTGAAATCATTTTTTCACCCAGGTCTTCGGTATTTGTAAAGAATCGTCTATTTTAGGTACATACCAGTGAAAAGATAAGACTTGTTTTCATTATTGCAATTATTCTATTTTACGAATGCAGGAATAATCAAGTCAATCAAGTTTTATGACAGTTCAGACCACAGGTTCGGACTTTTGAATTAATTTCAAACTTCAAAATTGACATTTTCGAAACATCAAAACGACATACGTATTGTAATAACAGAGAGAAACATATTTTAATACAGGTTAGAATGAAATGGGGGAAGGTACCGAAGTCTGTGATATGTTTTTTCAAAGTCGACATACGTTTATAGGGTATTGCCGTATCCAGTACTAATAAATCCATGTAGACAACACAGTAAACCTATAGAACGCAAACTCCTATGCATTTTCCCCATTTTTTTGGAAACGCACCCACCACAAGCCGTCAGGGGACGCTGCCGTTTTATAAAAATAAAAATCGCGGAAATTTATGCCAAAATTTAAAAAATTATATTTTGACATATCAAGTCATAAGTAATAAATTTACTATTGTGCGACTTTGCACCCTGCAAAGGAATTATAAACCATGTGGAACTCGCCATAGATTTCCAAATCCAATTAAATATCCCGGGCGTTTTATGGAATGGGTTAAAAGACGGGTAACAAGCAGTTATCAACTTTGGAGCCTATGAAAGTGTAGGTATAACAGCTACACTGTGTGTGGACTTCATTTTACCAGCAAAGACTTCGGCACGAACGAATATGGCCGTAGATACCCTCGATACAACTTCCCTCCTTTTCCAGTCCAGACTTACTTCCAGTAATAGTAAAAAAATATTGATAATTATATTTCAACTGAAAACTATTTTTTATAGAATTTTCATCCGATCTACTGATCTACGATATTTCTACTGAAGACGCTATAAGTAAATTGTGTAAATCCTGTTTTATGTAGTAATGAAGATATAAATTCTTGTGGAAGTTTCAAAAAGAAAATGAGAAAAGCTGAGCATATTTAAAATTATAAAAAGGCAGAATGTTAATCCAAAATTCGGGCTGCAACTAGGGGCTGCAATGTACCGAAAACGTTACATGCAAAATTCGATGTCAAAATAAAGAGCAAAATTTTGAAGGTGAGGAAGCCATAAATCTCTGTTTGTCACAACTGAGGAAAAGAAATATCAAACCAAAATTTATAAAAATGTAATGGAAATGTATCGAAAAAAATTGAAAATAAAAACTTCAAAATAAATGTAGTCTTTTAATTTCATAAATAAATTATTTTGAAAATTAAAATAAATGAAAAAGCCAGGATGTCCAGCTGGCTGTGTCTTATTTTGCACCTACCACAAGCCAGTAGATGGCGTCGGGACACAAAAAACTATGGGAGTTTGCGTTCTATAGGTTTACTGTGTTGTCTATGTCCATCATCGACTTGTCATTTGGTTTACTTTTTTTCGACATTTGGGATGGCCATAACATAGTTTTTTCACGATCGGGAGTAGAAATCAACTTTTCGGATGTCAACATCGTGACAGAAGTAGAGCATTTTCTCCCTAGGGAGCAAATATTTGCAAATATTTGCTCCCTAGGGAGTTTTCATTTTTTTGACAGTTGTGACAAAAATCTAATAGGAGTTTTCATTTTTTTTTGACTGTTGTGACAAAAATCTAATTGTGTTGTCAAGGCAACTACTAATTCCATTAAATTCATCGAAAGATGACAACTCATTTGTCATCATTTTTTTATTCTTAAAATTTGAGATTTTTGTGCTGTTTCTACTCCCTACCGTGAAAAAAATAGTATATATACTTCTGGAGAGAATGCTCATTTTTCCCTCGGTGCTTTGTAGCCCTCGGGCTTCGCCCTCTGGCTACAAACTGCACCTTAGGAAAAATCATGCATTTCTCTCCCTCAATATATAATGTACTATTTTGTTCGACACTGTCAGAATTTGAGAATTTTCTCCTATGTGAACGGATTTTGATAAATGTCACAACTTGTCAAAACGAAACGTCAAGCTAATTTTAAAGGTTTTAAGCGATTTGGAGCCTTTAAGGGGCTCGTCGAACAAAAAAACGTTGTATTCAACTCGTTCGTGT
This sequence comes from Tenebrio molitor, assembly GCF_963966145.1. Taxonomy (NCBI): domain Eukaryota; kingdom Metazoa; phylum Arthropoda; class Insecta; order Coleoptera; family Tenebrionidae; genus Tenebrio; species Tenebrio molitor. The sequence goes on along the minus strand of NC_091046.1, from coordinate 37,396,997 downwards.
GTAAATTGGGCCTTTTTTGGCACTCGTGGGCATTTAAAACGCTCGTTTCACTCGCGTTTTAAAATGGCCCACGCGTCCCAAAAAAGGCCCAATTTACACACAAACTCGTGAAATAAACTACTATTAATGAAGTTGGTCATGGTATAATGGAATTAAAAAATTAAATGCACGCTTATGAAATGTCATACAAATGTCAATTTTATCCCATTCACACAAGTTGCCACATACATTTTCGTACATAGTTGTAATACTTATTCACAATCATTTTATATCACCGAATAAAACTGCTTGAGATTCATTGTGATTTCAAATTTAATGGAAGAAAATAAATCATTTGTTTGGACATGAAATTCTGACTTAATTAAAGTGTGACTTAAATTCTGGAACAAAACCGCAAGGTTCCAACTCGATCAAATTCCAGGCATTTTACAAATTTCCAGCATTTCAGCAGTGTAGAATACTGCCGATAGAATTCATATCTCATGTAAAATTCCTCATTTTACTTTGTTTACACATTTCCAATAGCTTTTCACAAATTCACAAAACGATCACAAACAAATTTAGGTATTGAAATTTGCACAAGACAACGTCTGTCAGGTCAGCTAGTCTATTATATAAAAATGAATCGCCGTTCGTCAGTCTCGCTAAAACTCAAAAATTGCTTGACCGATTTGAATATTTTTTTTCTTTTGTTCGCTTTAATACAGGGGTGGTTTAAAAAGAAAAAAAAATTGGAAAAGTTGCCCGGAAAATTGGAAAATTCGGAAAAAACTGAAAATGTTTTTTCTATATGAACGGCTGGAACGATTTGGCCAATTTTTTTTTAATGTTCGTAATAATCCGAATGAGGTTTTTATGTAATGAAAAACTGAAAAAGTTGCCCGGAAAATTGGAAAATTCGGGAAAAACTGAAAGTGCTTTTTTGTGATGGATATGCATAATTCTTTTTCTGTTTTGTCCGTTATAGTCGTGAAAAAGTTTTCAGGAAAAAAAAATCGCGACAATTACTACAAAGGCAAGTCGAAAAATTCGGGCAAACTGCAAAAATTATAATTTTTGTATGCATTCTCGATCATAACTGACCACAGGAACGACATATTTGATTAATTCTTTTTTTTTTGTTCGATATGCCCCGGGATGGAAATAACAGTAAAAAAAAATCTGGAAAATTGGAGAAAAATCCGGAAAAACTAAATTAAAATAATTGGGCGAAAACTGAAAGTGCTTTTTTGTATGAACTCAAGACCATAACTCATGATTCGAACAATGGCTATGCCTAATTCTTTTATTTCATCCTGTGTCAAATTTCAATACTTTACGTCATCAGTTTGAATCCGGGAAAACGCAAAAAACGGCCGGACGCCGGGTAAGTGTTGCTATTGGAAACACAAAAGTAACAATTAATAATTTAACTATTTCGGCCATAAAGAAGATGTACTTACTTTCTCAGACTAAAAACGTTAGTTCACAAATAAAATAATACGACCATTTAAACCAAATCTAAAAAATAGGCCAGCCAGCATAACCTCTTCCGTAATTTTCTTCACATTATTTTCTGATTTTCATTTACAAAAATGGCTGAATTGTTTTTGATACCTTTCACCAGACTTGCTAGGTATTAAGTCGGCACAGGCTTCTGCAGATTTTCTTACAATTTCTGGAGGATTTGCTTTACAAGTCATTTTGACGCACCAAATTATTTCAACAAAATCAACAATTGCCAAACAGCCGTTGCTAATCATGTTCCAAAAATGTGACTAGATTATATTATATGTTTTTAATTTGTTGTAGCCAATTTAGGGCGTCTTCGGTAAGTAGATGGAGTTTGGAGAAACCTTGCTGGAATTTAGTAAGGGGCATTCTTCCACAATGTGTTGGATGGTTTCTTTTTCTACACCGCATTCACAAGAAGGGTTTTTACGAATGTTCCAGTGAAACAGCATATTATTGTGACTAGATTTGGAGCTTTTGTTGAATTATTTTGAAATTAATTTCAATGTTTCTTTCAAACGAAATTTGAGGCAGGATGAAATAAAATGCATAACGACATTCGTCCGTGAACTCTTTTTACAGTACTCGTTTCGAGTTTCAAGACTCGGCTCCTTCGTCGCCTCGTCCTTAAACGTCTAACTCGTACTGTAAACTATGAGTTCCCGGACTTATAACGTTAATTACTATTTTGGTTTTGTTTGTTAGGGTTTTGGATAAGTTTTCGGAAAAAAAAATGCGACAATTACAAAGGAAAGTCGGAAAATTCGGACAAATTTCAAAAATGATAATTTTCGTATGCCCTCTTGATCATAACTGACAAGAGGAGCTACATATTTGCTTGATGCTTTTTTTTTGTTTTCAATTGAAAAAAAATCTGGAAGATTTAAAAAAACCTGGAAAAACGCAATCCAGTAAATTAAAATAAAATTACATATGCTTTTACTTTTGTGTTGTTTCGCGATCTGTCCAACAAATGTAGTACTATGCCGGCCAAAAAATTTTGGCCGTCATTAGCACCTGGCTCAAAATCACCAAGGTGGCAAATTTGCTTCGCCAGCAAATAAATTACAAAAATTATCATTTTATTACACAAGTGAACATTAGTAAATACTAAAATTTATTTGTTTTAACTGTACATCATACAATATACTTCAAAAGTAAATAATATTTAATATTATTTCAAGATATATGTATGGAAAGTCATTTCGAGAACGCGTCCCAAGGATCGATCCTTAGAAATATACACCAGGAATTCCCATAAAATAAACGATATTTAACAGTCTCCTCTACTTATCAGCGGCCAATTTTATTTAACATATAATTTTTTTAACTATTATTCAAAAAATCTAATTAATTTAAATAGAAATATGCTTAAACATCTTGTCCGACAAAGTATGCATCATTTCAGTGAACCTAGTTGTAACTAGCTGAAAGAATTTATAATGAACACATCCTTTAGGTGCTAGCCGCAGTTTGTGGTAGGAGATGATATTATAACCGGCCGTCATAAGTGTTTTTCGCCAAATTAATTATAATTAAGTGATAAGTACCTTTCAATTCACTATTTACAGAGCGTACATCAATAGGCCATCATGCGTTTATAAGTTTGGAATATTGAAAAAATTATTTTTAGATTACAACATTAAAACAATAACCTGAAATATTTTACACTAACCATGTCAGACCGCGTCGAAAATGGCTGCCGTCAAAAAAAAACACAGCGTTTAGTTGAAAACGTCATTTCGTGAACGTTCCCGGACATGATGGCATGTTCTCAGAATGATAATGATGTTCCCAGGATGACTGTTTCATTCCTGGAGTGATATCTGCTATTGCAAATTCTTAATAAATTTATTGTTTATGTTGTGTTTACACAATTTTCAACAAGATATTATACTTGTTGTTTTTATCATAGCAATATGGCACCACGAGGCTGAAAATACCAAAACAAGGCCGAAAAAGTTACTAAAAAAAGATAGTTCGTCTTATTTGCGCTAATTTGCGCCGAAGAAAAAAAGCTAATGCTAGAAAAAGAAAGTTCTCGAAATGACGATTTTTTGCGATGGCTTTTTTGAAAAACAAATTAGAAAAAAATTAATGTGTTTTGTGCTTGCCCAATTTAAATATTATTTATCTACGATCGCGTAAAAAGTAGGCACTTTTTGCACTAAAAATCGTTGTCAAAGTTGACGTTTAGAGAAACTGACGGAATCGTTCTCTAAAAGTTTTAGAGCACGATTTCTCGCTTTTATAGCACAGAACTGTCAGAATACAACAATCGAATTTGTTGGAAACATTGTTTAGGTTGCTAAACGACGTGGTTCTCAAACGACTTTGGTTATTCATGAAATATTGAACCAATGAATTATTTTATACAAATTTATGTTGAAACCGGTGCGATGATCTCACGATCGTAGATAAAATGTTGTAAGACATACGTGTAAAAAGTTCCTTTTCCGACGACCACTATGAAAAATGCGTAAATTCGCACAAATAACTATTATTGAAAGTTGGCTATTGCATGCAAATAGCGAACCCGTGTGCAATGAAACTGGTTAGCCAATCAGATACCTTCTAGCCTGTGCGCAATGAAATCATTGCACACAGTTGTAGTAACCATGGCCACCAATGTATGTTTTGTCCGCAGCTCTGTCGAATAATATTTGAAGTTTGAAGGAATACCGAATATTAGCGTTTTTTTTGTGGTCGTCGGAAAAATATCGTGTATACCACGTGTTGAAAATTCGATTTCACACTCGTTTGCTTAAGCCACGCGCCTACGGCTTGTGGCTCAATTCTGCAAACTCGTGTGAAATCTTTCATTTTCAACTCTTGATATACAATATACTATTGTTGCACTCACATCTTTTAAAATACTCCCTCGTACCTCGGTCGTGTTTTAAACCTGTTCGTGCATAAAGGATAACTTTTTACACTTATATCTTAAATAACTATTTTGTTCGACACTGTCAGAATTTGAGAATTTTCTCCTGTGTGAACGGATTTTCATAAATTTGACAACTTGTCAAAACGAAACGACAACCTAATTTTAAAGATTTTTAGCGATATGGAGCCTTTAACGGGCTCGTCGAACAAAAAAAAACGTTGTATTCAACTCGTTCTTGTGTAATTTGGGCTTTTTTTGGCACTCGTGGACCTCGTTTCACTCGAGTTTTAAACTAGTCCACTCATGCCAAAAAAAGCCAAAATTACACACGAACTCGTTAAATAAATAACTATTGTAATTGTTATTTTCCAAACAACTTTCTGGTTTATAAATGTAATGTGGTTGTGTATCCTTTAATAAATTGAATTTAACAGCTAAATTCATGTGTATAATTTTAGCGAATATATCGTGACGTTTCTTATATTCGCTTTGAGCCAAAACGGTGCAAGAAGAAATGATGTGTTCAATTGTTTCCCCTTCAGTTCCGCAAATCCTACATTTATCAATTACACAAGTCTGCACTGATTTCGATGTTTGCATAAAATTGACAGTTTTTGAACAATTTCGACCCCCTGATTACGAAAATGATTTTGGTTTTGCGTTATCACGTCTAGTTTTTTCACAAATCGTTTTTTCTTAAAATTGGAATGTTCACCTAGAACGAATCAATTATTTCAAAATTTCGATATTGTAATATCGGACAACAATATGGATAATCGAAATTTCCTTGGCTTATTTGTGAGTGGGACTGCCGGGCACGAGACAAGCATTGGACTCAAAAGAAGTGGCCTTTAAGAACTAGACTTGTACCGGGAAGCAATAATAAAAAATAATTTAGTTGTATCCTAAAAAAGTAGTATTAGGTACCACCAATGCATATCAAACTCTGTTTGATGAAGCAATTTGTAAAGCCTCTTGATAAAAATGGACAATGTTTCAAGTATTAATGTACAAAGTTACCAGATCTCTCCAATGCCAAATTAAAAGAGGTTAGGACCTCAAATAAGATCTTTGTACAAAGGTAATGATTTTCAAAATTCTATGAATGTTGTTGAAACGAATGCCTGGACGGCATTTAAGAACGTCATAGAAAAATTGCATGGAAATCACAAAGATGAAGACTACAAAAATATTGTAAGAATCGTGTTTAAAAATTTTCACATCTTGGGATGTAATATGAGTTTGGAAGTAAATTTCCTCTTTTCGCACTTAAATCTTTTTCCTAAAAATCTTGGTGCTGTCAGCGAGGAACAAGGGGAACGTCTTGACCAAGATATAAAACAAATGGAGAGGTGATATCAAGGAAGATGGAGCGTATCAATGATGGTAGACTTTTGCTGGATGTTACAGGGCGATGTACCCAAAAAAAATATACAGCAGGCAATCAATTAAAAGAAGTTTCCTCACAAAGCGTTAAAGATGCCATTCTCATAAGGAATAAAAAATTTAGTTAGATTATTAACCAAGAATTATTATAAACATCTTATTTTCCTAAATAAATTGCTCAATTTTTTTTTTGTTAATTGTAAAAAAACCTGACAAAAAAATGAATTGTATTTTTGTAATCAGGGCTCCAATGTTATACAAAATCAGTTATCAAAATCAAAACATCGATTAAAAAGTTTTGTTTTGCAGGCCTGTGTTATCGATTGTAAACCGCATATCTGTTTTTTAATAATTATTATTGATTCAGTATTTTATGAATAACCAAAGTCGTTTGAGAACCACGTCGTTTAGCAACCTACTTCTAAACAATGTTTCCAACAAATTGTATTGTGACAGTTCTGTGCCATAAAAGTGTGCACTAAAAGTTTTATGGCACGATTCCGTCAGTTCACTAAACGTCAACTTTGACGATTTTTAGTGCAAAAAGTGACTACTTTTTAAACGATCGTAGATAAAAATTTAAAATTTCAAGTCCTGATTGGTCATTGCTTAATTTAGTGGAACCAGAAATATAGTGTTTTTATGGACTCTGGTCGATAATTTCTTTTACAATTTTGGGGTCACTTTTATTACCAACTTGAAGAGAGTTATAAATCTTCTATGACAGATGTTTTTGGGCCGTCTGAAAATGGACCATCGGAGACCGGCGATGTCAAATTGCAGCGAGGATCGAAGGTTTTAAAATCCTAAGTACTAAATTGCAGCGCGCGGTTAGTTTTGGTAAACTGCAGCGCTTATAATCTTAATAAGGGGTCGGCTTATCATTGAGAAATTTTCAGGTAGCACTGCACTTCTCAGTTCATTAAGCAGATGTATCAAAGGTGTACATGATGCTCTTGAATCGATTCAAATTAAAACTAATCGAAATCTTCAGGTGAATGACAAAAGAAAAACATTATAATTTTTTCTTGCCACAAAAATTTGAAATTTTTGTCAACATCATCAAAAATTTACGAGGACGGTACGTTTTCACACTGTACAAAATTTTTTAAACAATTAGTTACTGTTCACGGATATAAAAATATACATTATGTGCCTCCTTCGTCTCGATTTTTCAGTCTTTCTCGATTCTGTTATAATGCACTTCCTAACCTTATATCCCAATATACTATTAAAATCGTTCTACTGAAAAATGAGGGTTTTTGAGATGTGTCACTTTTCTTGTGCACCAACGATATTTCTGTATTTCAATTTACGTATAAATAAATATAATTTACTTTCCAATGATTTCGAAGAAAATTTTGTTTCCCCTTACTATTCTCTTTTCCGAAAATTGCAGACTTTCCAGATTATTAATTAGTTACCTCCTTAAAAGTCAGAGGTAAGGGATAGTTATTATTTATAATCGTCTACCTGCCCACTCCCTGGGGGGTAAAAAGACTTGACCACCGCTGCAATTTGATACTGCCCTCGGAGACAAAGGTAGGTAGAGCCCAGTCGCGCGACGAGTGCCAGAAGTTTATTGCCTTGCCATAACTGACCCTCTCAAGTTAATGTACTCCATCCCTTATAAAAACACTATATTTCTGGTTCCACTATAACTGCCTTTAAAATTTAGCGGAGCAGTTACAGAATACGCCCCTTTATGTTATTATGCATTTCGGATGAATATTTACGATGTATACAGTAGAACTTCGAGTACCTATCACCGTCATATAACTTCATCCAAAAAAAAAAAAAAAACATATATGTAACATCGTTTTCTTTTTAACTCTATAAAAGCATTGCTAGATAATGTACTCGTACTATCCGTTTATTAAACTCCCGCACTGTCAGTGTCAACTTTTTGACTTTTTTTTGGAGTGTACCAATGGTGACATACAGTTTCAGTTGCCTGTACACAAAATCTAGTTATAAAAACGTCAACAAGGAAAGTTTGGTTATGTTAATGGAATATTAAAAGTATCCTACAAACAAAAAATTGTTGCATTTACCTACCCTCGTGTCAAAAATGGATTACTCCCTAGGATTTAGGGATATTCGTTACTAGTTTGCCATAAATTTGGTTATGTTGGAGGCTATGTAGTTTCTGGTGACAAACAAAAGATATCCCAAAAATGTAAGACAGCAAATTAATTGTAACAGTTGCAGATGACTCATTTCTCGGTAAGTGATAGATGATTTTTCGTTTCACAATCAATTTTGGTTACTGGCGGCATATTTATTTGGATTTAATCTCTCAATTCAAAGTAACCAACCTTAGGCATTCAAAATAACTTTTGAAAAGTCTAGTTACACACAACATGAAAAACGTTATTTCCCTAAAAGTTCGAATTCTAGGGAGTAATCCACTTTTGACACGAGAGTACGTGATTACAGAAACTCAGCCGAAGGTCACGATGGAGAAACTTCACACGGGTGTGACAATAATGTCTATATCGTCCTCGTTGCTTAAATAATAATTATTAAATTAAATTAGACACGCGAGAAATATTTGGGGCCGATATAGAAATGTAAATTACGTTGCTGGAAGAAAAGTTTTTATTTAAAAGTATTTGTTTCACTTTCTTCAAATTGATAATCATCGAAGTATTTGTATCTCCTGGCACAAAACATAAATCCAAACATCACAAGAAACGTCAGTCCACCAAACACAAACAATTCATTCGACTAAAAATTTAATACAGATGTGACATAACATTAATATTAAAATTTAAAACCTGATTCTTGAATGGATATATTTGCCGGATAGTTCCCACTGTAATAGAACCGAATGTTTCTATTAGGAAAAAAGCAGCTGTCATTAAAGTTTTCATAGAAAGTGGCGATTGGGTGTAGGCAAATTCCAAAGCAGTTGGAACTAACATGGCTTCCCCCATTGTGAAAAATAAGTACTGAGGAATTTGCCAAAACATGTGTAATTTATTTTGAGCAGTGATTTCATACTGTCTCATTTCCTGAAAAATAAATAATAGAAATGTTATTATTAAGAACGGGCTGAACTTTAGAAGAGGAACACAGGGATAAATAGTAGGTATATGTAATTCAAAAACATGGCGTTACCTTTATTTTACCAGATTCAATAAATAAAAGCACTGTATAGATGTCTCCTCTGTGAAATGTTAATTCTCTTTCTTTTTCCAAAAAGTAAGTACCAGTATGAACCTGGATAAGCGAAAAATCATCAGATTGAACGTTCAAAATTTGATTTTGGAATTTGTATGTTAGACTGCCAGGTCTTTCCTCAGGGTTTCCTACCAGAGTTCTAAAGATATTTAGTTATTTACTGAGATAGTTAAATGAATGTAATTCACCTAATTTTTGGAGCATCTTGTGAATATTTTTTTATTTTGTCTATGTAACGATTTAACCCCTTGGTAGTTATAAAATAACTTATAGATTTCTCTTCAATTAAGAGAAAATCGTGACCCGATACATTTGATATAACATGTTCGCAGCCCGTTATTTTATAATCTACGATATTTATTCCTGCTACTTTTGGGACATTAACAAATTTATATCCCATCGATACGACTTCCACATTATCAACGTATGGTGGAGCGTTAATGTTAATAGAACAAGTGAGAGGGTTGAACATTCTTAAATGACATTCTCCTTTTGATGGCAAACTTGCAACATTTGATTCTATGGCTAAGGATATGAAACCGGATATAAAATAGGCTACTCCAACAAACATTCCTCCGCATCCTATTCGCTGAAGGGGTGTAGTGATTAAGTTATATCTGGCACATACAGGGTAAATGACCAAGCAAATTAAGGGAATCCAAATTAATATTAGAACTGGATTTGCTATCAACATTTTCTTGGGTTCGACGATATTACCGTTACCTAGTTCACCATTCATCAGGCTTGCTTGGAGAATCCACACAGTATTTATATTCATGTCAAGTATACCATAAATCATTAAGGGAAGAAAGACACATAAGACTTTAAAATTGGATTTTATGTGATAAACCAGTTTTTTCCCATATCTTTCTTCAGAGCGATCCAACCAATTGTCAACTTTTGTTGTAGATTTTGTTTTTTCTTTCAAGGCATGCTAAAAGAATGTGAACAGTGAACAATGGAAGCAATTTTTAACAGGGACTGCGTTTACCCCCACACATTTAACCCACAGGACCATAATGTTGGTTTCGGGTTTGATAATCGTAAGACAACGTCTGGCAACGAGAAAAATAACTGAAACTAAAGATTTTAAAGAATGCATTACTCAAAACGATCCTTACTAAAGAAAGCTGTTAGCAGGATAGCAGCAAGTCCAAAGCTGGCAGAATAACAATACTTGTTATTGTAACAGTTCATTATTACAATTTCGCTTGCAGCTAGAAATCCGCAACCCATTCCTAGATTTGCTACGAAATAATAAGCGTAATAGAAAAAATTGACTTGGTTTTTTTGTTGAGGCAAAGTAAACTGATCTCCACCCAATGTTATTAAGCAAGGTTTTATAGTTCCACTTCCAGCAGATATTAGAAAGAATCCAATGAAGTAACATATTTCTGAAGATAAACCAAGGATTGCAACAACAGACAGTGTCATAATTAACATTCCGCAGATATAAATTAACAAGAACAAAATAATTGCCACATATTTTCCAAACCAACAGTCAGCAACAACTGCTCCAAGTATTGGAAATGAATAGCATAAACCTGTGAAGGCGGATATTATGAGTCCTGCTGTTGTTTCTTGATATTCAACAAATCCTTTCAGAAAACCAAATGCTTTACCTAAAATCATGTAGTATCATGCTATTAACTTTATAAAATGTTTTATACTTGCAAATGCAGAAAAAGCGAGCCTGTCAAGAATCACTGCCACAAATATCACAAATATTTGTTTTGGAAATTTAAATTCCTGCAAAAAGTGTGTTGAACCTTTCTTGTCCTCTTTGTGGATGAGTATGTGTATTACCTCAGAAGAGCTCATAGCACTTCCCATAAAACTTCAAAAAGTAAAGAATACTTTGTTTACTTTGATGTAAATTGTATTTGACAGTAAATCTGTTTCCCAACCTACTCAGAAATTTGTCAATAAACACTTCGAAATATGTTTATTATGGAAACACATTCGAAAATATTGTTAAAAAAATAATAATAAATGTAATGAAAAATATACAGAATTAAACAGTTAAAGAACCAATTGGAATCCTAGCTAAATAATGTATAGGCTTGCCCGAAACATAGATATGCCCGAAATCGATTGACGCGCCGCCAAACGGCGGAGTGCGGCGTTTTTCGGTGTTGGTAAATAAACAGTTTCGTATTTGACGACGTGAAAAATCGGTTTTTTCAAAGTAAGAAATTATAATTATTTGGAAATAAAAAGAGTGATCAATCGGAGAGGTGTTTGCTGTGTTCCGGATTGCAAAAATACCGAAAAAAAGAATCGGTAATTGAAATTTTAATAATGTATTTGGCATGCGTACTTACTAACATTAAAGAACCTCTTATTCGTAAGAATTAAAAAACAACAATTAATTGTTACTTTTTATACAATAAATAAAACAGTTGACGCATAACGCAGTTAATTTCAATTGCATTAATAACATTGGTTTACACGGTTTATATACCTTAGCTGAAAATTGTAATTTCTTGTAGATTTTGGGGCACTGAGTTCATAAAAAATATTCAAAAAATTCTATCACGTCAGGTTAAAGAACTATTTAATCATTAGCAATAATAATACAAGAGTAATTCCTAAATCAACAAAATCAAAAATGACCCATTTTACTTTGTTTCTTATAATTTTCTGCAGCAGTTTCCCTTATAACAGACCAACAGTAATTCCCTAACATACATTCATCCCAAAAGCCTTTGTGCCGATCTCCAAAAAATTTCACATCGTGATGAAACCGCTCGCCCTGCTCGTCACTTGTGCTACCTAAGTTTTCAGGAAAGAACTCCAAATGCGAGTCAAGGAAATGTATTTTAAGAGACATATTTACACCCATCTAGTGATAATTTTGCAATAATTGCGGGACAATTTCCCGATATTAGTTATCTTTTTTATTTCCTAAAAATCCTTGGCAAAATTTTTAAAAGATATCCAAGCATTTTTTTCTTTCAAAGACAAACAGGATGGGGTAGGATTTCTGAATGTAGAATCGACTTTGTGAAAGACAGAACATCAGAACAAAGAATGTTATACCTAAAGTCCGTGTCATGCATAAATAACAGTCGTTTTCCTGATTCACGGGCTCTCGCCAAAATACTGAAATCTTACATAAGGAAATTTTTGAGAAAACAAATAATAATGTTGGAAAAAATAAATTTTATAACAAACAAAAACGAGTCAAAAACTGTGTTAGTAAGACTATCGGTGGACATTAAAAGCTGGGACATCCAAAATTTGCCCATTGTGTCTCAGACTTTTGAATTGTCACTCAAAATTAAAATTGTCATTAAAGAACTGAACTTTAACTTGATGTTTTTGACAATATGTCATAATTTTCATAACCTTATTTGTAAAAAGCCAAATTTACACAATGTATATTTTTGAATTTTAACTTTATACAAATTTGATGTTTGTCCCAGTTTTTTTTGTCCACCGATAGTACTTAAAATTATGGAATTCAATGTTCGAATTGCCATCCTCCAGCTTGTTGACAATAAGCAAGTTTATGAAGAAATTCCCCCTGTTTTAATTTTATCTAGTTTTATCCACGCACCCAATTAAAATTAAATTTCTATACGTTGTGTTTCTGATAAATGAGTCATTTTCGAAAACGTTTTGTAAAACAAATAACACATAAATACAGTGTGGAATAAAATGATTTACATCTAGTTACCTTTGCATTACCCTTGTAAAAATACGAAATGCCGCTCTACAAAAAAAAGAAAGCCTAACCTCAAAATATATATCCAAATTCCAAATGTGATTTATTGCGAAGGGATGATATGAATGCAAAGTTGAGATTGAAATTAAAAAGGAGCTAACAAAAGCAAGTCACAGCTAGTGTTGAAAGTGGCCACCAACGATTTTGATTTTGTGGCAGTACCTCGGTGATAACTACATTCCTTAAAGGAAATTGACACTTTTTGTGTTAGGATAGGTTGTTTTCAGTTTAGGGTTATATTTTCTGAATAGGTACATTGTTGCCGGATCTCTTAAATCTGGTCTCTCCTTTTTAAATTAAATTAAATCGTTTAATAGAAAATTTTTATCGTAATAAAATTATTTTGGCAATTTTAACTGTTCCTTTGACGGAAATTTAAATAATTTTTACACACTTAATAAATCATTTAGTTTCTTACGAATATTAAAATAATAAATATGGCAATGCGGTGGCAAGAAAATGTCGAGCAGACACTGACAGGAAAAAAAATTGCATCCGTTGCATCACTGAGTCAGTTAGTCCAACATGAAAAGAAAAGATTATAGCCAACTCGGTCCCAAAAAGATCGTGAATGCCTAATACGAATAAAATTGACAGTAACATTTGACTGTTTGATTTACCTACTTGATTTTTTGACTTGATTTTGTTCTTTATAAAATTTAATTTTTCCAACTTTATTATTTTTTTTCTCAAAAATTTCCTTATGTAAGATAACAAAATTTTTATACTGTCATTTAGACAATTAAAAGGGATATCAGAATCAAAAAAAAAAATAGGGGTTTCCATTTTAATAAAACCAACGATGACCTCATAACTAGAAAACAAATGACTGCTTGGAATTTTCTTTGGTACTAAAATATGTATTTTTATAAACTAAAATTGACCTGTCCAAAGATTTTTTTGAAAAAAATTTTGTTTAATTTTTAAGGAATTTATTCCATACTTTTGCCGCTCACTGTACAATCGCGGACATCCAAAAGTGAACGTTTTTATTTAATAGTTTGATTATTACTTTCAATCATAGGCGTCCTAAAATGTCACAGTTTGACACTACCGTTAAAAAAATGATTGAAAGTATTTTTATTAAATGCCACGACATCTCACTTGGATTCAGATAGTTAGGGCTATTAAAAGCTAGAAGAAAATTGGTCGTTGGCTGCTGTGGCGAAGGAATTACATTGCAGTAACATTTGCATCTTCCCGTTGCACGAACGCCAATGAATAAAGCTTGATTTAATCTAACGAAAAATACGGAAATTTTCGCAAGGTATCGTTCACTTTTGGATGGCCGCGATTGTACTATCGGTGGACATAAAAAACTGGGACAAACATCAAATTTGTATAAAGTCAAAAATCCCAAATATACATCGTGTAAATTTGACTTTTTACAAATAAGGTTATAAAAATTATGGCATATCAATGACGCACTGTCAGAAACATCAAGTTAAAGTTCACTTCTTTAATGACAATTTTTATTTTGAGTGACAATTCAAAAGTCCGATACACAATGAGTAAATTTATGATGTCCCAGCTTTTAATGTCCACCGATAGTACATATATGTATAAAGGGTGTTTTTTTAAATTTGGCGTCGAAGTAGGCGTTGGAGAGTCGATTGAGAACGCACCACTCGTGTAAAAGCGTAAGATTTAAACAGCTGATCCGTGATCCGTAACCTGTATAGTGCGTTCACAATCGACAATTCAACGCCTACTTCGACGCCAAATTAAAAAAAAAATTCCCCTTATACCATTCACGATGTTTTGGCATAAGAGGAGGCCATGGAAGAAAAAGTGCATTTGAGTTGGCAGTAAAGCTGCCTGTTGAATTAGGTTATGTTTTTCTAAGTTTGAGGTTATAAACTGCGTCAATGTCTAGTGCATTGTTGTCAGTTTTACTAGTTTGCAATAGAACAATACTCACACATTTTTAATCCAATTTAACAAAACAGGAAACTGACTTGAACAGACTACAGAATAGCAGGGACTGGGACCGAAAGATGAAGTGGCTCCTATTAATTTACGCACCACTTAGATAACCCACCTATACAGTGTAGTCCAGTCAATATAAACATAAAAAAGGGTCCGACCTTGCAAAAGGTCATGTAGTTCTGATTTTTTTAATATGTTGTTTGGATCTCAGCCAAGAGTAAAACACCAAATTTGCAACTTCGAAAGACTTGTGCGCGCTGCGTGGTAGCCAAAGAACAGCAAAATTTTTGCACTATTTTCAGTTTTTGCTCAATATCTCCTAAGATATGAGTCTCACAGAAAAAGTTCAAGTGAGCTTTTTTAAATTAGATTAAATTCGCTACAGTTTGGGGCCCAAGCGAACTTTGTGCATGCAGTAGTTTCCGAGATAGAGCTCTTCAAAATTGGGTATTTTTTCCAAGAAGTGAAATTTTTTTGTTTACGTCCCTTATTTTATTAAATATCGTCAAAAATACTCGCCCCATGAGAAAAGTCATGGGCAATAAACTTGAAGTGTATTTATTTAGCTTTAAATTGAGATCTGACGGGCAGCTGCAGGTTCAATGCTTCTCTCAAAAGTGGCATATAACCGAAAACCTCGAAAGATGAAATTTGGGAAAAATAAATGAAAACAAGTTTTCAGCGCATCAAACATTACGTATAGGGCCTAAACCGATCAAATAAGTTATTTTAACGTAATTTAATATGTGTGGTTAACAACTTGAAGAGAGTCTGTGAAGTCGGTGGAGAAATACTGTCCTCAGCGCCAAACTTGTTCTGGTTCTGATTGTATGGAAAATCATCGAACACCCCAAGTATGCACGTTTGGAACGGGTTCATGGAACAGGTGACAAGTGGTCTTGATTTTGATCGACCAAGAATTATTTTCCTCTCATTCATTGGCGCGCATTAATTTGAGCTCCGACGGGTACATGTCCTGGCACATACAAGTATGTTTATCATGAACCCCATTTTTACGGTCCACTGTGCTAGCTCACTGCTGGAGATTCTACGCACATGTGCCAATCCACCGTAGCTTTTCATAAACCACATCAGCAATCAAATCTGACAATAGGCCAGGCCAAAATTGATCGGATCGGCGGATTGTAAAATTTTGTTTTATGAATATCTTAAACTCAGTTGGATCCATCCGCTGTTCTAGAGCCATCATATCTTGCAAATATAAGTGGGCACTCTTTGTGAAGAAATAGTGACCAACTGAATGAAAACAAGGTAGCATTTTATCGATAGTATACAGGTGAAGGTTCTTAATCACCCTGACGCTCTGCCTGGATGAATAGTTTTACGGGAGTAGACGTGTGAAAATATTGGTCCCACAGCTTTGATTACCTTCCAAATTATGCAATGCAGTTTTGAATTTGGCTCTTAGGCTTTGGTAAGTCCTATTTTCCTTTACAAACAAGATGAGAGACCTCTCACCCTCACGTAGCTTATTCTCAGTTTCGGCTCTTTCTTTCCCAGTCAAGTCTACCTCATCCAAAATAATGCCAGCCAATATCAGATTAGTCAAAATTGTGCTCGTACAGCTCGTGAATAGGCATGACCATTCAGCATCTTGTCCGGGCCTGTGATTTGTATAAATAGTCATACTCGTAAATAGCGCCTTCGAGCAACTTCCTGCCATTATTGCACCGATACAACCCATGAATGGCATGAGGAGATGGAACTCTCCAAGCCTCACAACCACGCAGCTTAAGTCCCTCAACAATATCTCTGGCCTTAAAGAACAGTGGTTGATCAAAAGTAACGAAGCAGGTTTTTTGAAAATGACCTTTACTTCTCTCACTGGCTTCAAAAGGTGATATGAACAATGTATCGTAATCAGTAGGTTGGGTGCGGATAAATGAGAGGAAAATAATTTTTGAGCCATAAAAATCAAGACCACGTGTCACCTGCTTAATGAACCGGTTCCAAAGGAGCATACTTGGGGTAGTTGATGATTTTCCATACAATCAGAACAAGTCTGGTGCTGAGGGCAGTATTTGTCCACCGACTTCACAGACTCCTTTCAAGTTGTTAACCACACATACTAAATTACGTTAAAATAACTTATTTGATCGGTTTAGGCCCTATACGTGATGTTTGATGCGCTGAAAACTTGTTTTAATTTATTTTTCCCAAATTCCCTTTTTCGAGGTTTTCGGTTAGATGCCACTTTTTAGAGAAGCATTGAACCTGCAGCTGCCCATCAGATCTCAGTTTAAAGCTAAATAAATACGCTTCAAGTTCATTGTTCTTGACTTTTCTCATGGGGCGAGTATTTTTGACGATATTTAATAAAAAAAGAGAAATAAACAAAAAAATTTCACTTCTTGGAAAAAATACCCAATTTTTGAAGAGCTGTATCTCGGAAACTGCTGGACGCACAAAGTTTGCTTAGGCCTCAAACTGAAGCGAATTTAATCTAGTTTCAAAAAGATTACTTCAAGTTTTTCCGTTAGACTCATATCTTAAGAGATATTGAGCAAAAACTGAAAATAGTGCTAAAATTTTGCTGTTCTTCGGCTACCACGCAGCGCGCACAAGTCTTCCGAAGTTGCAAATTTGGTTTTTTACTCTTGGCTTAGGTCCAAAGAACATATTAAAAAATCAGAACTACATGACCTTTTGCAAGGTCGAATGTTTATATTGACTGGACTAGTGTCTTAACAAACCAGCTAGTAACTTCTCAATGAATTTTTCATTTTAACCAAAACATTCCTAGAACTAAGTTGTATAAAATCTTGTACCTACTTATTAAGCCTTACTTTATTCGAATCTTTTTGCAAAATATTTACACACCCATCGTCCATGACAAAAAAGAACAAAACTATTCAACTTCCATAATTTCATTCATAATTCTGAATCATCATTACCTGCATCAAAATCCCAATCAAATTCCGAGTCAGATTCTCCTCATGAAATTATTGAAGGAAGAACGTTTTCAATTGAATTTTGCCCAATCTTCCGAAATCAGTTTTTCACAATATCTACAAAAATGTTGGCAAAATTCAGGAGTACATTTCAAAATAGACTCAAGCCATAAATTCACAACTATATCGCGAAGTTATAATAGGTCTTACAAAACCCCTGTGCCATTTCAATTGGGTCGTTGTTTCTTCCTTCGCTATCCGTGTTACATATTTATCTTGTACTCACCAACGATTCAATTTATACACAAAAAGAATTTGACTTCATTGTAACTTACTGAAAATATGTTCTGCAGTCTAATACAAACACCATCAATACGTTTTAAAGTCGCTTAATTATGATTACGGTAAATTCGGCAACATGTTACGTTCATTTTGATAGATCCGCATGTCAGGCACTTTAGTGACAGCAGAGATGACAGAAATCAAACATGTATCCAACGTTAAAAGTAAAAACCACCTGCATAAATTTGATTCATAATTTAGCATAGAATGCAAAAATAAAATCAAACTGGGTAGGTTCCGTCTAAAAAACTTTAGTGTTTTTATAATATTGAGACACACTGTATATGGACAGGGTATCCCAAAAATGACGTACAGCTGGTTTCAAAAAAATCGGGAAATGAAAATTTTCCTAATGTAAATTTGGTTTTGTCGATTTGTCAATTAATTGTCTACTTGACAATACCTATCAAGTGATTTTTAAAAATGTCATTGAATTTTGACGTTAAATCTAACCTATCTCTCGTAAGAAGGTTTCACACTATGGAAAAATTGCAAAAATGTGTCAATTTTATTCTGACAGTTCCCGTTTTTTTTGCAACCAGCTGTACTAACGGTGCACTACGGTGTAGAAGAGACTACCGTAAACGTCAGAAAAATGTTTAAACAATTCTATTGGACTTATTTGCTGATTTGGCAGTCTTTGAAAGTGGCATTTAACAGGTAAATTATTTCAAAATATATTTATTAAATTGTCATGACAGCTACTTCTAATCGTACATATTATCACAAAGTACAAGATTACTCACTACCAATATCTAATCCTGCACAATAGTGAATTTAGAAGCTTTGGAAATCGAAAAAAATATTTTAAATCCACTACGGTAACATTGCAAGGTAATGATGTATGAGTACATCTTTGTTTACATTGTATTACCGTTAATAATAAAAATAATAATAATTAATTTTTTTGTCTGAAAAATTTTTTCCATATTTTTTTCGTGTACATTAAAACATCCTGGATACGGTAGTAAGTAGTTAGTACGCCATTTTTGGGACACCTGTACCGCAATATTTTCCGAATGTGCAGTAGAAGCGTAGCTATCATCTAGAAAAAAGTAAAAGTTGATATCTTTAATAACAAACAAGTTATAGAGCTTTTTCGCAACTCTGGGACGGCCTGTATATGTAGTACGTTAAATATACTGGATAATTTAATTCATATATAAAAAATCCCATAAGCCGCGATGCATTTGTCACTTTGACATCGGATAAAGTTAGCCCTAACTTTGCATCTGGATAAAATGTGCTTAAACTTCCATGGCAAACTTTTTCGAACCTGATTATTGTTGGTTGTTATGATAACGAACCAACAATCTTAAACATCGACACAGCTTGTAATAAATTGAAACGAGCTGGAGGTAACAAACTCTCGGCGGCGAGGGGATTCTGAATCGGCTTGAGACCAGCGACGTTTCTAGATACTCGGTTTAATGAACGTCGGACTATTTTACCGACCAAGAAAGAGTGATAGAAGTGTCTCGGGACTGTACGATGAACATCCCAGAGCCGCATCGAGCAAGACCTAGGTCCACCTTCCCCAACCAACCGTTTACCGACAAACCACGAGGTCTCTAGAACCGCGACGTCAATATCCCAGAGCCGCATCCAGCAAGACTTAGGTCCGCCTCCGCTAAGGGCCCTAACTAACCGTGGCCTCCACAGAAATTTACTAGACAACCCCAAGACTTCCTGAATGTCACCTAACTCCCATAGTGTCGCATCTACAATATTCTAAAACGGACCCAGAAACCTAACGACACATTGAAAACCGATTTTTAATACAACAAACAAAAATTACAACATCACAAATATAAGTAACAACCTAAGAAACCAATACGATAATAATCGTTGGCTGGACTGAACTAAAAATGGCGGATAAAGTACCGCTAGAAAATGGTGACAAAAATGGGCGCACGTGCGTCAGATGAGAGCTACTAATTTGCGAAATTAATTAATTGCCCGAAAAATGAACCTCCCGGGAGAAACTTAGGGGCGCAGACTTAAAATTAAACACTGGGCGCTTCTCGAGAGAAGCCACATGCAACAAAACAACATGTACCAACATACCCTCTACCACGTGGTCCTGGTACGAAAACAAAAGCCACGAACGCGGGATAATTTACTTTGCATTGATTAAGGACTCTGATTCTCAAACAGGAACAAATATCTAGACGGAACGGTAGTGAGATGGATTCCCTGTTCAAATCACCGGTTTTAAAATATGGATCGCTCGCAACACCCCAGGTTCTTTCAGAAGAAAAAACCAAACAGAACTAACTACCGTCTTCACCCACGCGCCCGGGCGCCGCTTCACCCCCGCTCCATTTCCGCTCTCCACAGCATTGCCAACCCCGTCCCTTAGTTCCTAGCCTAGCCGCTAGTACATTCGCATTTGGCGCGCTATTGTGGCGGTACCTAAGGTTCTCGATGATAAATAAGGTATTTTAGCATTGTTCATTTTTTGAGACTCCAAATTAAAAGAGAGGACATTATCGACAAATGCCGTCAGTGTGACAAAGACAGAAGTATACACAATTTTAAGGGATGTTTGTATCGTGTCAAACAGATTAACTTAGGGGAAAGGGGGGCAAGATGACCCCTCTAAGGTTTTTAATTTGAAAAAAAGTCAACTAAAAATATTTTTTAAGTTTATTCACAAAAATGGCTTGCTAGGGTTATAACCTAACATACAATACTGTTTATTTCAACATTTGCTTAATATTTCAACAAATGAGGAACTAATTATAAAAGAAATCAAAACGGTAAATTTTTTGCACTGGTGGGTACAATGGTCCCTTAATTGGGGTAAAATGACCCCCCGTTTTTTAAGCATTGGTATTGCAAATATCGCATATGAAGTCCCTTTTACTGTCTGAAATTCCTGCACACATATCATGTGCCCATTTCTTGCAGGAATAACACATTGACCATTTCTCTTTTGGTCTAGAAGCGCTAAACATTTCTTCGCAATAGAGGCATGGTACATCGTCATCTGACTTTCCTTTTCGTTTTTTCTTCTTTTCATTAACCTCTGAAGCCGCAGTTGCCTTTTTATCGTTCTTAACTTGTCTACTCCACTCATTTTTTTCGGCATCATCGTCAAACAGTGACTTTGTTACTTTCTTTACTTGTGATTTTGCCACACCTTTTTTTAGAGCAGCTTTGTCTTTGGTCAAAGTGTAATTTGGAGTTGATGTCAGAATTGTCGCACCCTGAGACGGTCTAACACTCCTTGTTTGTGGTGGAGCAATGGGAGGTGGACTGATATCAAATGGTGTAAAGTAAGGTGCGGAATTGTTGCACTTCGATAGCTCGGTATCACCAACATCATGCTCATGACTGGAATCATGGCTGATTATGCTGACTTCATCTGATGAGCGACCACTTGGTTGCCATTCGTCCTCTGTTTCATCAGATGATGTTGAGTCCTTTCGTCGGCGCCGATTTTCTATCTTGCGATGAAGATTGGAAGGACCTGGAACTACCGAAATAAATATTAAGCCAAGGGAAATAGATAACCGCCTAATGAAATAAGGTTTTAGGTACCTGGTTCTAAAGATTCCACATTTTCCTGATTACCATCCTTTTTGGTGTCCATAGCTGCCGTTTCTCCATGAACAATGGAACTCCTTGATACATCTGGTTCTGGTGGTGATTCCATTTCTACTTGGTTGTCGGTATTTTCCATTGGTCTATCAGTGGTGGCGGCAGGTTGAAAAGCCCAGTCAGGAAAAATATTTGGGTTGAATGGCCAGATACCCGTTTTTTCGAAACCACTTAGGGCATTATTCATTGTTGCAGAGAATCGATAGGCTTTACCGAACAAGTAGCTTACATTGTATAAAGTTACAATTTTTCCAGGATTGTTTTTCATCCACAAACGCACTTCCTCATTGTAAGCAGACATTAGCGGAGAAAATACAGCCACATCCAGTGGCTGCATTTTGTGGGTGCAGTGGGGTGGCAGGCATAAGAGTACAATTCCATGTTCTCTACAATATTCTATCGCTTCAACACTCTTATGGCTTCCATGCCCATCAAGAATTAGAAGCACCTTATTTTCAAGATCACTGCGGACATGTTTCTGAAAGTGTTTTAGATATTGAAGAAAAAGGTCCGTTTTCATATAACCAGACTCATTTTGTAATTTCAATGTACCAAGTGGGGCACCAGAAAACAGCAACTCATTTCTCCTTTTGCGAGGAAAAATTATAGCCGGTGGTATGAAGTAGCCTGCTGCACTCATACAGAGAACAACAGTGACGTTTTGCCCGCGTTCTGCGCTTGTGAGCGCTCCAACTTGTTTTCGTCCCCTATGGGCTACAACTTTTGAAAGCTTGCTTGGTACCGTCTGGATTCCACTTTCGTCCATGTTATAGATTTGCGATGGATCAGTAATATTATGTTTTTCTGTGCATGTATCTAATGCTGCGAAAAACTTAGCTACAGCTTCCTTATTGAACCCTCGAGCTCTTGCAGCTGATGTTGCCTCAGGGGTCCGAAATGAAAGTTCTGGGTAACGACGAAGAAAACTTACAAACCAAGTTGATCCAGCAGATTGTTTCTTTTTGCTGAATCGGTTAGAGATGCCATTTTTGTCAGCTAGTTGGTAGGCCATCTCGCAAATATCTTTTTTTGTCAGTCCAAATAATCTATCTTCCATTTGTAACGCATAATCTCTGAGGGAGTCCTCAATATTTTTTGGTAGGGTTGTCACAAATCGTCCTAAGATTTTTGAGGCTCCTATAGCTATTTTATTTTTGCCCTTAGCTCTACGTTTCAGTGTTGACAGAGGTAGATTATACATCCGTGCAGCAGTTTTGTAGGGTAGCCCATTTTTTATTTCTTGCAGGGCGATTGTCATCACATCTTCTTCCCAGTTTTGGCGACCTGTTTTTCGAACGTATTTGCGAACCATTACGGTAGACTAGGAATAAAAGTTAAAAGTCAGATAGTTGCTAAGTTGTATTACAAACAAAATCAGAATAGGTACCTTCCTAATTACCTATCCTTAAATTACGAGCATAAGGTAAAATGACCCCGGGGACCATTTTGCCTCATGCTTTTGGGTTCATTTAACCTCAACGGTACACAATTTTAGCCATCGTCAAAAAACAGACAGTATTTAAGGAAACTCTACATATCTTTATAACCACAGATGCTCAGAGAGTTAAGCTACTGAATGAATGTCATAGATCTGTACTTACCTTAAGAACTCCATAAACAAGACTAAATTTTCAGCAGTGGAAAATAACAGTTACTCGCATCACATTTCAAAACACAAGACTACGCGGTTAATTGTCGTCCGATGTTAATCGGTTTTAGCATAGATGCTGCTCCATGTATGTTTAGGTCACCTCTCTGTTCAAAAAGGCGCTTAATTCAAATACATTGAAAATTTCAATAGGAGTCATTTTAACCTGGGGGGTCATTTTATCCACATTTCCCCTACATACATATAATATCTATTCACTTTGATTGTGACCACAACGAAAAACATAGTAGGCGCTGTTTAGCTGTGTGCTGCATACGTTTTACACTAAATATTTGTGTGGTGTAACATGATGTGAAAATGTCAGAATTGTCAAAACTTGACCACGGTAGTAAAGCTATGATTTTAATGTATTTATCAATATTAATAACGGAAATCAATCTTTGAAGTAGGAGAAACTAAAAACGTCTGTCTGATTCTGTGATCACGTCTGTTGAAAAGTGAGGTTATATCCAGGTACAGATTATTTAACGTAAAAACTTCGAAATCACCTCATGCAATTCTCGATATTAATGAAGAACGAAGGAAATGGTCATTTGGCAGTAAGACAAACGCGAAAAATGCCTGGGGATTACTAATCAATTAGCATTGATTAATACAAATAAGTATTTTCAGATAAAAACTAATCAGACAGAAAGTTCAAAAAAATGATTTACAGGGGATGAAAAGGCAGAAGGTATTAAACTACAACACTCACTAGCCAAAATGTACAACAAAAAAGCACAAATAGAGTTAACTTTATTGGTGATGTTCGTCTTTGTGAGTTGTTTTCCCGTTGGCTTCAATAAATGTCTCGAAACAAGTCAATATTAACCGTTTGGTCCCAACTTTGAGAAGACGACGTGGCATTTTCTTTTTGAATTCTAAAATTTTGTACCTAAACTCAATTTTATAGATATGCGCACAGTGTACGTCGAAAAACGTTTGCGCAAGTCGTGCTCCATTCTGTCTTCTGTGAGCGTGACGTTTCTGTCAAAATGGCGCCTCCGAGAGTTGCCAACTGCGACTGGATTTAGTGTTATCTAAAATTCCCCATAAATAACCTAGCAACTGAAAAGTTACTAGGGAGTGGTCACAATCAAAATGAATAGATAATACATAGTTGATTTCATATAAATGTTCATCAAGTGAGCTGTGCATGTGTAAAAGCACCTTTAATTTAGTTACATTACAAAAGTCACATTTATGACAGATTCATTATAGGTTATCTCCAATAAATCTTTATTTGGTGAAAATAAAAAGACAAAAATAAATAAGAATTAGTGAATTACTTTAATTTAATCAGTAAAAAAATGTAACGGTGCTTTTGAAATCAACAATGCCGAAACGGTCAACAAAACTAAAAAATTATAATCAAGGTTCGCGCAGGGCAAGCAACTTTGAAAGTCGAAGTAACTTTCATACCAACAGAAAATCAGATTTTCATGTCACTACAACACTGTCAGAATTTGAGAATTTTCCCCTGTGTGAACGGATTTTGATAAATGTCACAACTTGTCAAAACGAAACGTCAAGCTAATTTTAAAGATTTTAAGCGATTTGGAGCCTTTAAGGGGCTCGTCGAACAAAAAAACGTTTTATTCAATTCGTTCGTGTGTAAATTTCGCGTTTTAAAATGGCCACTCGTGCCAAAAAAGGCCCAATTTACGCACGAACTCATTAAATAAACTACTATTACTGGAAATAAAATGTTAATTAATGGTAATGTTTATTTTATTAAACAATGTTACAACATATGCTGAAAATGTTCACCATTTTGTTCTAAGCACAAACGCCAAACGGGCCCTACGTTTAATTTCACTGATAGCATTTTGTAACATAATTTGATCGGAAGTTTAGATGCCACAAAGTGTATCGGTTCAAAAGGACCTACGGCGTCAGTTCCAGCGCCAACTTTAATAACAAATTCAATGGATCGCTCAATATTTACATTCTATCACCGACAGATCGCCAGTCGGATGCGTTTGTAAACAATAAGTCGCGCATCGGGTAGCAACCGCCAAACGAAGCACACTTTTAATTGTCAAAAATTAAAAGTCAAATTAAATTCAATTTTCAAAGATTGTTTTTTCTTGATATAGTCTTCAACTCGTATATAATGGATATTATTCAATCGGACGATTCGACCACTCGCCTACAGCTCGTGTTGGAATTTCGTCCATTATACGCTCGTTGAAGAATGTATTCTTGCTTTCTCCCAATATACTCGTAGAACCAGGTAACGTGGTTTTGCTTCTTATGTTTCTACTGTCACGCTTAGGTTCATAGTTACAATTTTACCACATAAATACCAAATCAAATTGTTTCTTTCACAATTTTTCATTATTTGTAAGATTTCAAAAGATTAGCGAATCACCACTCTTTAGATTATTGAACTATCCTCGTAAACGGTAAAGCCGACCTTTATCAGAAGCGTTAATTCTTTAATTGTGTACAAACGAGAGTGAATAACGAACATCCCTTTAGTCATACTGCTCAATTCATATTTTTTTTCTATAGCATATGTTAAAGTATGTTTTTATCTATTCAAATCAAAAGGTCAAGTAGCATTTTAACCGCAATGGTAAGTAGATAAAGTGCTACTTTAACAGCAAGGGTAGATAAAGTTTTTTTTTTATTACCCTAACAAGGCTAATACCATACCATGTGAGCAACAATTACTGTTTGAGTTGACAATAAATTTTGATTATTTTTGGTGACTTTTATGTCATGTTACAACGAGAAAACCATTCTATTAATAAAAGATTACAAAAGCCAAGACGTTTAAATTTGAAATGTATGCCAGCTGTCAATAATGTCAATAAAACAAACGGAAATATATAGGTGCAATTCATAGTCTTGCCAATTCCATATAAATTTTTTTATTGCCAACTGAAACAATATTGTTGCTCACCCGGTACTACCGAGATTTTAAAATGTAATTATTTTTTTTATTACCTAACAACGCTCATACTATCGAGATTTTAAAACCTAACACGATTAGTAATGATTTAAGAAAACATGTTTTAATAATAAAATACAAATGCTATAGAAAAAAATTGAATATTATACACGACGATAAAATTTAATTATATTTTCGAGCGTAATTAGCGTCTCGACTGACGTGTCGACGCTAAAAAACACTCTCGAAGATAAAATGCAATTTTATCGTCTTGTACAGGGTTATTCTAATCTAAATGATTGTAATTCAAGTAGGCGTAAAAACCGAATGTAAAATTTATGGTGACCGCTCCACATAAAAAACATCAAAGTAATGTGAATAAGTGAGTGCACACCGTTCACACACAGGTGTTAAATTGGGTGCAAAACAATTCAATATTGTTAGAATTGGTTCCAAAACAACGCAACATTTTTGGATTTCATCGTTAATTTAAAAAATAAATAAATAAATAAATAAAACTCGTTACCGCACTTTTCACCTACAAAATGACAGTGACACCGGCAAAAATTGACAGTTCACATGAAAGCGGCAAAAATTTCATAACATGGGCATGGCCTACTTCGACTACAATCATTTAGAATAACCCTGTATAATAAATAACTAATTAGCTTTACATCTAGCTAAATAATTCGCTATTTTTAACTGGACAGAATAACAATATACATAGTAGAATTACGGCCACGGAATTTTGGCCGGCACTTGTCATTCCATTGAGTTGAGATGTAAAGTATTCGTAACCTCACTTTCTGCTATTACATTATTAGATTTATTTATGATACATACATTAAGTGTACAATTATATGCTGTTATAAATGAACATTTAGGTATTACATTATTTTCAACATTAATTAATGAGTCGCTTCTTCTAGGTGAGCGAGTTTGCTATTTCCGGACTTAGTAGTATTAGTATTCTCTTCCTGGTCCTGTATTTTTTCGCAATGTTATTCTGAATGAAATTTTCTATATACATATCCCTCCGCCACTGATGTAGACTTCCACCCTCCGTGTCTTTTTATGTTACATAAATTGGCACCAGCATCTGCTAAAACTCTTCACGCCTGCATGCTCCTGCGATTCCCATTATCAGCACCAACTTTTGACAATATAATGAATAGTTTCTAAAGAAAACACTAGTGATACGTACCTTCATAAGTAAGAAATTTTCATCAGGAGCTTCCGTCAGGAATCTGCTTACATCTTCCTTAGTAAAAACTCTGGATTTTTTTGGTTTATATCCTGTGCTAGTTCTCTTCATGAACGAGTTTACTTTATTATATTTGGAAATATTTATGTCTCGTTTCAATTTGAGCGTTGCTTTCAGCATAGAATAGTGGCTCCACAAGGTTGATGGTTTACAAGTTTTATTTTTTCTCCGATGTATGTACAACCTACACTACCATTTCTTCAGTTTCACTTTTTTCCTGTTACACCATACTTCTCTTTCATACCTTTCCCGCGACACAGAAACTAGCAAATTGTCACAATACGCTCTAGCGGCCTCGTAAATGTTATTTTCACAGTCAAAATCACTTTCATCGCTCATTTTCAATCCGAAATACACGAAAAATTGTAAACACGCACTACACTGTGTAAAGTTTGCCAAGCGATATTCTAAACGCTCGCAATTATCGGTATTTAACTTTTTGGGTCCTTTACAATAGGTTTACAGGCAATATTGTAAAAGTATTAAGTTCTTGATGCGCTGCTGGGCCTGCACAGCTTTGTCGGACCCTATTGCTTGTATAGCGAGGGTTGTTTATAGTATTGTAAAAGACCCACGAAATCAAATAGGGATAATTGCCAGCGTTCAAAATATTTTTTGCCAAACTTTAAATTTAATTTTAATTAATTCGTTTATAATGGCCAAATGTTTGGAGCTTCGCAAAGTTCAAAGAATCAGTAGATACTCTTGTTATTAATTCATGGTTTATTGTTATTAATCAACATCTTACAATAACACAAGAGAGAGCAAGTTTCTTACAACTTCTCGGTTTGTACAAAAGGAGTATTCATTTAAAAGTAGTAGAAGTGAAACCGTTCACATTTTTTTTTCTGTCAAGATCACCTTTCGTTGACTTTCTGCTGTTGTTTTGGTGTAATAGTTCTACCAGCATCAATTACTGACGTTGACATATGTATACCGCCAAGCCATAAAAGCAAAAATGCACATGTCAGCTGCCATTAGCATGGAATAACACAGGAAATCTGCCGACTACAATGTGCTTTATTAATATGCAACGTGACAATGTCAAGACAATTTTACTTGTCTTTCAAATATCTCGGCAGACTCTATGATAACGATAATGAGGTTACCCATGGCAGAAGTCAGGTAATAAACGGCTTGCACTACCGCTTTCATAGATGTGGGTGCTTGCGAGTAGGAAAATTCTAATCCTGTGATTACAAACATTACTTCTCCTGCAGTAATAGTAAAATATTGAGGAATGAGACAGAGCATGTGCACGCTATTAGGTTCTGTGACTTCGTAATATTCTACACTCTACAAAGGAAGACATTTGAATTTGATATATAAAAGTCGGTACTAAATCATACTCGAGTTTCATTAGACTCATCTAAGGAAACTAAAACTGTGTACACTCCCCCTAAATAAAAATCAAACTCCTTTTCGAAACCTTCGAGCCTATAAGTACCAGGAGGAACAGTGAAGAAAGAATAATTACTAGAAGGAATTTCCAACACTTTTTTCTTCGCCTTCCAGTAAGATAAATTATATCCCTCTACAGGGTTGTTTACTAATGTCCTGAAACAATTAAAGATGTTTAGTAATGAATTTGAAGTTTATTTGCAATCGAACTAAATCTGCTAACCTAATTTTGGGAAGCCCTTTTTCATCTTTTTGTATATCATCTTCGATTCTTAAAAACTGATCCGGTAACATGTATAACAGCAGTGTTTTTTTCTCTGTAATTGTGATATTGGACTCTTGTTGGTAATTGATAACATCATCACAACCAGTTATATTGAAATCTACAACTTTCTCCCCGTGTACGTCAACCACATCTAATTTTGTGTATCCCATCGATTTTATTTCCTCTTCCACTATGTATGGTGCAGCAGTAAGTATTGCATTACATTTTAGTGGGTTGTAAATTCGTAATTGACAACTTCCTTCTGCCGGTATAACCGGAAGTGTTGATTCTATAGCAAACGAAATGGTAGCGGAGATTGCAAATGAAAGGGCGGCGAGCAATCCTCCACATACCATGCGTTGGAGTGGCTTTTTGAGTAAATTACATTTCGCTAAGGCCGGGTAAACACCATAAGTAAATAATGGAATAAATATTAAAATTAGTATTGCATTAATCACTTGCATTTGGTCGGGTAAGATTGTTAAGGACCCTAGTTGTCCGTTCATGTGGGACGCTTGGAAGGTCCAGCCGCTACCTTGCTGTTCGTACAGCGCCCAAAATAGTGGGAGTGGTACGAAAAGAATAAAAATGTTTAATGTCCCTTTAACGTCATCCACAAGAGCCAAACCATATTTCTGTGTGGAACGATCTAACCAGTGGTCAACCTTGTCTTTAGACTTACATTTTTCTTTAATTGCATACTGAAAAAAATGGCCAAAAAGTACCTGATCCGTACATCTGTGCAGTATACTTACTGCAATACATTTAACAAATTGGATCACTACATTTTCTGTGGGTTTTACAATTTTGTATAAACGCTTACCGGACAAAAAGATAACTAAGATTCATTATGTTATCATCGACTACCTTCATTTTTTAAAATTCAATTACCAATGGCGATGACCATCAACACAGCAGGAAGACTAAAGGCGAGCGGATAACAACTGTTTTCTCCACAGCAGTGCACTTCTCCTCTCAATATAGGCGTCACCAATGTGGATAATAAACTTCCAGAATTGACGGAAAAATAAAGCATGGAAAAGAATTTTTCTAAATGGGCTTGTTGCTGTGGCAGAACAAACTGATCGCCGCCAAATGGTGCTACACAGGGCTTGATGCCCCCAGTTCCGAATGCGATCAGGAATAAGCCAAGCAGTGAAAAAGGTATTTGGGCCAAGCCAAAGGGTTTGGCCGAGGCCGCAGCTAAAATAATGTTTCCACATGCATAAATGAGAGATATGTAAAAAATTGTTTTGAATTTGCCGAGATAGTTGTCAGAAATGATTGCTCCGATTATTGGAAAAAAATAGGCAATCATGATGAAAGTGTGGTAGATGACTGTTGCGCTGTGTTCGCCAAAGAGCAGAATGTCGCGCAGATATAGGCTGAGAATAGCTGAAAAAAAGAACGTTTTAGGGGACTGATTTTTATCACTTGCATTTACGCTTACCTCGCATCCCAAAATAGTTGAACCTTTCGCAGATTTCAGTAGTGATTATAAGAAACACACTTTTCGGGTAAGGAAGGGGCTGGGAACAAACAATGCGATAGTTGATTCTGAAGATTCTGATGTGCTTAGATACTGTAATGCGTTGTCTTAAGGTTTTCATTTTTTTTATTAATAGCCTGGTACTTAAATAGTTATTTGGATCACAAGTCCAGAAAATGATATTTTGCGAGTGTGAGTGATATTGCGTAGCCGAGGCGGTTTAGCCGAGGCGAGCAACACGAGCACTCGCAAAACATTTTCTGGACGTGTAATCCACAAAATTTTTCATGCCGACAAATTTAAATCATTTTTAAAAAGTAAAAAATTTGTTTCACAAGTGGAATCGAACCCGCGACCCTCGCGTCCCTGCGCCGAAACGGAGTCCGTTCAATGCTGCCTGCCCGTTCTCTAGCAAGGTCACTTTTGTAAGTACTAGGCCGGGAATTTTACGTTCCCGGCGGATTTTGAATCATGCAAAACCGTCGATAACGGCCGGCGGCATGAAAAATTAATTTAGTGTAATATCTTTCTTATACAGTGCATTCGTAAAATTCGGAATAAATTCGATAAAACTGTAAGTATTAATCTCTGAGAAAAATCCTCGAAGAGGTCAACTTTGTTTTTAAAAAGTGCATATTCCTCAGTACTTTACTTATGTTGACAGCTTTTCATCTCCTAATTATGACGTCATCAATCATTTTATTAAATGACAACCCCCACTTTTTTCTTCTCTTTCTGATAGACCTTCGTACTAGCTAAAAGATGAATAAAAAAATTGATACCTTACATTACAATTTTTTTGAGGAAATGACAACGCACTGTATGTAATCACTGATCAATTAGAAGCACAAATCACTATTTTAAGATATTGTTGAGATAACTTTTCCTGTTAAAGTAGCTACAAGAAATTTTTTTGAGGAAGTCTTGAATTCTTGTGTATCTTATTTATACTTTCGATTTTATGTCAAAGTGATGAACCGAAATCCACCCAAATTAATGATTAAAAAAAAATTATACATACGTTCAAAAAAACTCCAACTTTCTTTGATAACATGTACCGACAAGACATGATGAACCATATTTGTACTTTAAAAATATTAACAGAAGTTTGATACATACCAAGTGAAAAAAGGCAGGTTAATATCGGGTGTATTTTTAAATGTCACCTCATAGTACGCGTTGTCGATTGTGAACGTACTATACAGAATACGGATCATGGATCAGCTGTATAAATCTTACGTTTTACACAAGTGGTGTGTTCACAATCGACTTTTCAACGCCTACTAAGAGGCGAAATTAAAAAAAAACACCCGATAGCTATTTGTACAACTAGTTATGAAAGTCATACTTTTTTATGAATTTGCAAATGAATAATTTTTTTGCATATTGTTGTAAGTTGAGAAATGTGGCCTAAAAGAATTTATGAAAAATTTAAAAAAAGTAGGTATGCTTTGACAATCATCTCCAAGGAGATGGAATACAATGATGCAAAAAAAGTACTATGTACACTTGCTTTCAAAACTTTCCCGTACACCTATTTTTCGCTGTGTTAAATCAGGGTAGTAATTAATCAACTCTGACATTTAAACTTTTGAAAAGTCAAAATGCCTCGACTGACAGAGCAAGACAAAGTTTTGATGCTTTCCAAATTAGAAGAGGAGTGGTCCATAAGAAGGGTTGCTACTCATAATGGGCTAAATAAAAGCACTGTTCTCCAAGTAAAGAAGAGGTGGGAACAAGAAGGGACCGTGAGTAGAAAGAAGACCGATCATAATTTTTTTAGTTGCTGTCAATGTCATCTTTAACCTAATCTCAAAATTACCCGTTCACACTGCTTAAATTTTGCAAAATCGTTGTTACTTGATTTTGAATGTATACGCGATAGTTTTGAAAGCAAGTGTACTTTCATTACGATTTTTCGTTTAAAAAAGTGCTACATTCATTGCAATATGCAAAAAAGGACATTTTCGTATTTTTTTTAAATACATTCTATGTCGTGGTTATGTATTATAGAAGAAAACATTTTTCATCAGCTACATGTTCGCAGTAGATACTAAGTATTTGTGGTGTACTCCAAATTAAATAATAAAACCTACGTCTAATGCTAAACAGTTTAGTTACGTAAGAACCACAAAATGTGTATTTTTTTAAAATTGTTAGTGAACTCTTTGAACTAGCGATACGTCACAAGGTTACAAATGTTTATTTACATAATTTTTAAAAGGAAAAACTGTCTTAAAGTGTTCATTTGTACACTTATCAACTGGAGAAATAAATTCTTTTTTTTTTTTTGGAAAATTAACTATTACGATGTGACAATTATTCTAGTAATTAATTTAATAACTAACACATGAATATATTTTTTAATATTCGCATATTAGAAAACAGCATTTAAATAATAATTATGTACAGTTGCTTGCAAAAAAACGGGAACTGTCAAAATAAAATTGACATAGTTTTACAATTCTTTCATATTGTGCAACCTTCTTACGAGAGAGGTTAGAATTAACGTCAAAATTGAATGACATTTTGTAAAATTATTTGATAGGTAGGTATTGTCAAGTCGACAATTAATTGACAAATGGACAAAATCAAATTTACATTAGGAAAATTTTCGTTTCCCGTTTTTTTGCAACCAACTGTAACTCGAGAAATAAAGAGTGAAAGCTTAAACACGTATGTACATCATTTTTGAGAGTAAATAGAAGAACACCACCAAATTTTTCGTAGTACTATTGGGGACAAAATACTTTGGTCGTCATTTTTCTGTCACTTCAAAACAAATTAATGTAAACCAAGCATTAACGTCAAGTCAATAGTGATGACAATTTCAAATTATTGACTTTTCTCTTGTCAAAAATATGGCACCTTCCACCATTCAAAAATTTAGAATCATCTCCCTTGCTTCTGGGGGATTGTCTATGGGCCAAATTGCCTTGTGGAAACCTTTTCAATTTTTCCTCCTTGGAATATCTCCTTCAGTTGTCCATTTTTCGGTATTTAACATTTTGCAATGATGAGTTTAACAGTGACAGTGGTTGACAGTAGTAAAAAATAAGATTAACCGTCCTAATGCTTGCTTTACAACTTTATGTCAGTCAACTGACTTCGACGTCCAAAGTAATTAGTCCACAATAGTAAAGTACCTAAAGAACTCAAATCTATAACTAGTTTCCTGCTCCTCGATATAATTTCAGTTTTCAAAATGACGATGGTAGAAACATTTATAAATAAAAATAACCACCTACCACTTAGTTAGATTTCTATCCTCGAAGAAATTTCGTTCGTTTAACAAAAATAAACAGAAAGAATGTAAGAATCACCTAAGTGTTTGTTGTTACATTTTGAACATGTAAATGGTCTTATTTAAGTTAATCAGTTGATCGATTTCATAGAACTAATGTTTAACAAATCTTCAGTAATGAACAATTGTCCTGCATAAGCAGAAAATATTAGGTACTTAGAATTCTACGAGTACAAAACAATATTTTCACTGAATAAAATGAAATAGAGAAAATGTAAGGGTTACCTGTGGATTTGTTGTCATATTTAGATCATGTAACTAAATTGTCTCATATAAGCTGTCAGTTGACTGATTTAATGGAATATCAGAATGTCATGTGTAGCATGATTATAACTAATTTTGAAAATTTAATGTTTTACCTATAAAGAATGTTAAATAAAATGTAACAGCATTAAGAGAGGTTGTTTTTTGAAGCAATACATATTATATCTCCAGTCGTCAGGGAGGCTTAAAGCATTTTACCCAACAGAATATGATGGAAACATGATATTTGGTAATTTTATAGACATACAGCTGAATTTAAAAAAAAGGGAAATGAAATTTTTCCTAACATAAATTTGGTATTAAGTATTTGTTAATTAATTGTTTACAGTACATATCAAAATTTTTCCTACGAATTTACACCAATTTTTACAATGCCTCATTTAAGTGAAATAGATAAGGGTAGAATAGTCTCTCACCTAGAAAATGGTAAGACAATAAATAAATAAAATAAATAAATATTTTATTCCTGTTCCTATAAATGTATTATGTTGTTGATTATACTAACAATTACACACAGTTATAACGTCGGAAAAGTTATCATTCAGGTATTCCTCCACCGAGTAAAATGATTTCGCAAGTAAGTATTTTTCAATTTTCATCTTAAACAGGTCTGGAGATATCTTTCTGAATACATGAGGTAACACATTATAAAATTTTATTGAATAAAAGTTAAGACCGTGTCTCGATCTGTTCAATCTGAAAACGTCGAAACTGTAGTCGCTTTTCCTTGTGGAATAGTTATGAAAGGATTTTAACTTTTTATATTGATCAGGATTGTTTTTGACATATTGCAGACATCTTAATATGTAAGGGAGGGTAAGAATTTTTAATTTATTAAAATATAGGCGACAATCTGTGCGATATCCTATATTTGCCATTATTCTTATTGCTCTACGTTGGAGCGTCTTTTGTGAAACACAATTTGACATATTCCTCAAAAGAAAAATATTTTTACAAATTTTGCTTGCCAGGAAATCAATATGTTTATGCCAAAGTAAATGTGAGTCTACGAAAATACCAAGAAATTTGGCGCTTTCAGTTTCGTCATTTGAGATTTCTGTTTTTTTCAAGGTAAAACTTACGTTAACTGTTTTTTCGTTATTCAAATGCAATTTATTTGAGAATAACCAGTCTCGTACTTTGGAAAGAATGCTATTTATTTCTGAATTTAGTCTGACAGCTGATGCCTCTGACAGACCGAGAGTAGTATCATCTGCATAAAGAACTGTATCAGCCCTTGAAATATAAGATGGTAAGTCGTTAATATATATCAAAAAAAGAACGGGACCGAGGATGGATCCTTGCGGAACACCGTGAATTGTTCTAGATTTTTCTGAAAAAACACCATTTACTTTTACTTTTTGAGTTCTATTACTAAGGTACGAAGTTATCATGGAAATGCTAGAAGAGAACTTATAGTATCCAAGTTTTTTAATTAAAATATCGTGGGACACCGTGTCAAACGCTTTACTTAAGTCCAAAAATATTGCTTTATAATGGTTGTTCTTTTCAAAAGATCTGACAATATTATCAATAAAAGAAAGCACTGCACTGGATGTAGAAAGACCTCTTCTAAAACCAAATTGAGCATTGGAAAATAAATTGTTTTTATTGAAAAAATTTACGATTTGCAGAAGTAAGAGTTTTTCGAAAATTTTTGAAAACACTGGCAATGATGAATGTAACAGAATTTGGAGTGGAAAAAAGGAGTAGGTACCTATATGAAGAATAAAAACAAAAATGGGAATATGAGAGAACTGTAAAACGAAAGGTGGGTTCGCGCCGACCTAAAGCTTCAAATGAACAAGAAGATGAGGAATTACTAAACTTTTTAAGACAAAGGCCTATGTCTAATACTGTAGAAGCAGTCAATCACACCAACTTTCCAACATCTCAAAGCACTGCAGGTCGTCGAATTCGTTCTTCTGAATTGGGGAACTATTATGCCGTTAAGAAATCATTTATTACCAATTTTCATAAAAAGCAAAGGGTAGGATTTGCTCTGGAATTCCTTCAAAGAGAAAATTTCTGGAATACCACTGTACCGACTTTTAATGTAAAATTCACATTTTAATTTTTAAACTTAAGTTTTGATTTTCGACTAAAATCTCTGGACAGGTCGATCTGTACTTTTAAATTGCCCTGTCTTGGCACATCCTAGAAAGAGGATAAAAAATATTATATCCGAGTCCTATTGGCATTTAAATTTTTTCAGTTGCTTCCCTTGCGCCGATACTGAATCGAATAAAACGTATGCCAAAAGATGACAACTTAGAAATATAAATTGACCTGTCCGAGCATTTTTGCCAAAAAACAGGAATTCCATTCCATTCCATTCCATACTTTACACTCGCATTGTAGACATGTGTATTTTCCTTTATTCTTTTTTCAGCCGTTATTAACATTTCGTTGATGTGTTTCTCATAATTTTTATTTACCTACTTCGTATTTACTTTTTTAGATTTACACCCTTTATACCGTGTAACATGTTACTGAAATGAAATTTCCTAGTTATTGTCCCAAATTAAAGAAGAACACTTTTCGATCCAATGCACTCAAATATTTCTTGTCGAATAGAATTTTCAATACATATTTGAAATTCTATCTTCGACTATGCACAAAGAGCGTTTCATTTTTGTTTCAAAATTAATTTTGATAAATGAAATAAATAAGTGAAAGAAATCGTTAATGAATTGGAAGAGTATATTTTTTATTGTCATAAATAACATATGAACGTTGTATTTCGTATTTGTTCTAATTGGGCATTACAGCGCAGTGACTTATTTTTTTCTAAACTTTTAAAACATTCAAAATTTTAGGAGAAATGATTGCCTCTTGTTATGTATTCACTTCTATTAGTTGGTTACATATTTTATTTTCATATTATTCTGCTGTTGTTTGAACTATTTATTCAAAAGTAAAGAAATAGTACATATTTACATAATTTTACGTTAATCTCTCATTTAATTCCTAAATATTAATAAATAATATTTAAAGTACAAGATCTACTCCACAGGAGTAACATTAAGCATCGTCGTCGTTATGTTTAAAAGTGGGATTATCAATGGCGTTAGACTCTTTTCTCTCCGCCTTATTTTCAAGCTCTTCATTATCGCTATTCTGGTCCATGTTGATGTATTTATATTTCATGGCCATCAATCCGAACAAAATCATATCCAAGACCATCAGACCAGCATACAACAGGAAATCTTCAGACTAAAATTAGTAAAATTTAACATTAAAGTTAAATATTAACGCTAACACCGACAAGATTCTTACCTGTTTTTCAAATATTTTAGCAGACTCTATGATTACGATGATAAGGTTGCCGATAGCAGTAGTCAAGAGAAACGCTGCTGTTAGTACCGACTTCATAGTCACAGGTGCCTGAGAGTAAGAAAATTCTAATCCCGTGATTGAAAACATTATTTCTCCTGCAGTGATGACGACATATTGAGGAATAAGCCAGAGAATGTGCACACTGTTGGGTTCTGTCACTTCATAATATTCTACATTCTGCAACAAAATTGATTTATACTCTTTTCATATTTGTGAAAATAATAACGCACTTGGACGTCGTTATTGTTATTCAAAGAAACCAAAACTGTGTACACTCCTCCCAAATAAAACTTCAGTTCTTTTGGGAAACTTTGAACCTTATAAGTACCAGGGTTAATGGAAAATAAAGAATCATCATTAGATGGTAAATTTAGGACATCTTTTTCTGAATCCGAGTAAGTCAAATTAAAATCTTCTACTCGCTTATTAACTAAAGTCCTAAAAAAATCGAATTTAACATCTCATTTGTGAAAAATTAATGCTAACAAACCTAATTTTCGGGAGACCGTTCTCGTCTCTCTCTATGTTATCTTGTCCTCTTACGAAACTGTCAGGTAACATGTAATAAAATAACGTTTCTTTTTCAATCACAGAAAGGTTGGAGCCTGTCTGATAATTAATTTTTCCATCACAACCAGTTATACTGAAATCCACAACTTTTTCTCCGTACACGTTAGGTATGTCTAGATTTGTGTATCCCATAGTTTTTATGTCTTGGTTCTTAATGTAGGGCTCAGCAGTCAAAATCGCGTTACAGTCTAACGGATTGTAAATTCTTATTTGGCAATTTCCTTCCGTCGGCAGACTTGGCTCCGTTGCTTCTAAAGCGAACGAGACCCCGGCAGAAATGCCGAACGAAGCTGCAGTTAGCAGTCCTCCACACACCATGCGCTGGAGCGGTGTCTTCAAGAAATTGCATTTCGCAAAAGCAGGGTAGATGACATATGTGAAGAGCGGGATAAATATCAGAATCAATAAGGGGTTAATCACTTGCATCTGATCAGGCAAAATCGTGTAAAAGCCGATGTAACCGTCCATACGCGTGGCTTGGAAAGTCCATCCGCTGCCTTGTTGGTCATACAGAGCCCAAAATATGGGAAGAGGAACGAAGAGAACTAGAACTTTTAGTGTAGTTTTGACATCGTTGACAAGAGTCTTTCCATATTTCGTCTCAGAGCGATCCAACCAATGGTCGACTTTATCCTTGGATTTGAACTTTTGTTTGACACCGTGCTGGAAGCAAAAATGTCAGAAACAAGCAGATTTATCTCGATTTGGTAACTTACCGAAATGCACTTCACCACTTGGACTACGATGTTACCTTCTGGTTTTCTAATTTTGTACAAGGGTTTGCCGATCGCGAAGATAACTGAAAGTGGATATTGAGATAACCTTTGTCGTTTTAAATCAAAATTAGCTACCAATTGAGATAATCATTAGTACACCAGGAATGGCGAAGGCAAGTGGATAACAACTATCTTCGCCAAAGCAATGTACATCCTCTCTCAGCACGGGTGTTAAAAATGTTGAAATTAAACTTCCAGCATTGATGGCAAAGTAGAACATCGAAAAGAACGCTGCTAGTTGGAGTTCTTGTTGAGGCAGGACAAACTGATCGCCACCAAATGCCGAGACGCAAGGTTTAATTCCTCCGGTTCCTACTGCTATAAGTAACAGGCCAACCATGGAAAAAGGTATTTGTGGTAAACCGATTGGTTCGGCGGAAGACAAGGCTAAAACTACGTTTCCGCAGGCGTACACTATGGACACGTATAGAATTGTCCTAAATTTTCCTAGGAAGCTGTCCGACAGGATGGCT
This sequence comes from Tenebrio molitor, assembly GCF_963966145.1. Lineage (NCBI taxonomy): Eukaryota > Metazoa > Arthropoda > Insecta > Coleoptera > Tenebrionidae > Tenebrio > Tenebrio molitor. The sequence continues at coordinate 37,357,836 of NC_091046.1, read as the reverse complement.
CCGAATATTGGAAAGAAATACACGAACATGGCGAAGGTGTGGTAAATGATTTTTGAGTCGCTTTCAGAGAATAGTAGTATGTCTCGCAAATAGAGACTGAGGATAGCTGGAAAGAAATATAGAATCAGAAGTGTAAAAGCAGATTTATTTTTTATGAAAACACAATTATTATCTTTATTTTTAGTTTATACAGGATGTCTCAGCTAAGACTTTCGAGCCTAATATCTCGGTTATTTGCCAACGGAGTTTTATGAAATTTAAAATGCAGATATTTTAGACCGCGAAGGCTCAATTAGTAATAATAAAATTACCTCGAGTTGAATACAAAGTTTTTTTGTTCGACGAGCTCCTTAAAGGCTCCAAATGGCTAAAAATCTTTAAAATTAGCTTGACGTTTCGTTTTGACAAGTTGTCAAATTTATCAAAATCCGTTCACACAGGAGAAAATTCTCAAACTCTGACAGTGTCGAACAAAAATAGTTATTTTTATATTAAGTGGGCGAAGAGAGTGTTTTTTGTGCATGAAAAGGTCTTTTACGCCGAGACGAAGGTCGAGGCAGTATAAGCCTTTGAATGCACAAAAACATCTTCGCGCACGAAATATAAACAATATTTTTTCTATAATTGATTCAAAAAATTGACATTAAAAATTCAAATTTTTGAAGGAACTCTGAAGTTTCAATGCAATGACCATGTTGCTAGGTAACTAATAAAAAACAGTGCGTGAAATGAAAAACAGAAATAGTCGTATGCGTGAAATTGCATTTCACTGTTTTGTACGGTTTCTATGGTTTCGATCTTACTAACAATGCAAAAAAAAATACACGTCAGAAAATGACCCACTTCAGGCACAGATAACTATGCGTGAATTTCAATTTTTTGAATCAATTATAGAAAAAGATAATTTTCAGTTGTCGTTACGTGACATTTATTATGTATTTGTGTTTAAATAAAAATAACCTAAAAAATTTACATTAATTTAGATGTCAACTTCATGTCAAATTAAAAAAATAGTTATTTATGCAACGAGGTTTTGTGTAAACTGGGTTTTTCTAATTGCCCGAGAGGCCAGATTGAAATACGAGCGCAGCGAGGATTTTAAGGCCTCGAGGGCAATTAGAAAAGCCCAATTTGCACAGAAACGAGTTGCATACAAACTTTTATTGTTCGAAACGACGCCCCAAAGCTTCCAAATCTATTTAAAATGATTTCGCATTTGCTCTTGACAGTTTTGACAAATTTTTCGAGAAATGTCACTTTGAATGTGTTGTCTAGGGCAACGGTTGGTTATCTGCTATTTTTTGCTTTAGAGCAGTTAGTTTACAAAGGAGAAAAATGAGAATTTATGACAGTTGAAAGCAATAAAAACTAAAATCAACTATGTTTTTTTTAATAAATATAAATGATCCACGAAGGCGATAAAAATGTATAACTGGTTGCGTTTTAATGTTTTTTAAGGCCCATTATTACTCGTGAATAACCCTGTGTATCTATACTCTATTACATACTTAATACATATTATCGAAATTAAAAATTTTTGTCATTTTTTTTAATTCACAAGTAATCAGTAAAAATTTTTACCATCAAATTTATTATAACTAGGTGTCAAATGTTACACTCGTTTCCACAGAATCTTGTTTTCGTTGTAGGTATATAAATTTTACTTACTTCGCATGCCATAGTAACTGAACCTTTCACAGAATTCATTGCTGACGATAAAAAATACTGATTTCGGGTAAGGAACAACCTGAAAAAGAACAACACCATTAAAGTTCCCCAAATAGAAAAAATAAACACAAAAATAAAATAGCTGGTATGTATTACAAGGGAAATTTAGGTCTTTATTTTTAATTAAAAATATAAATTAATGTCCTGAAAGTAGAAAGAAAATAATTGTGTGGGGATAATATGTAAAATGTATGGAGTATTCCAAATCAAAAAAACCCACACATCATGGGTAGCTAAAAAAAAAAACAAATGCACAAGATCGCTCTAGTCATTGGGAGTCAGTAGTCAAGGTTATTAGGTTATTGAGATGCATTGATTATTTCTTGTTTTTCGAAATGACATAAATATAAAACTGATACTAAGAATTAGAGGCACACAACTTATTCGGGTGTTAGCAAAGTGCAACGTTCTCTACAAACATTAACCGTGAAAAAAATACTAAATAATTGTGAAATCAGCTCGTTAGCTTCTTAATAATATCTGTAAACAAATTTGTTGATGCACAAGTTAATTAGAAAATACGGAAAAATCTAATATAGCGAGTAAAAAATTTTGAATAATGTCAAAGTTCAGGAGGAGATAGATACAATTGCAGTAGGTACAGTCATGTTCAGATAAATCTGGGATAACTGTTGTAACGTAACTTTCAATTTAAATTGTTCACATAAATCTGGGACAACTTCTTTTTTGGGTCTTAAAATGTGACTTCAAGCAGGTAATTTACAATTTATTAAAAAAATATATCGGCTAAAATTAACATTGCAATGGTTGTTATTTTATTATCATTACGCATTTTGTGGTAAAATTGCTTTGAAAAGTACAGGGTCATTATAAATGATTGTAGTCCAAGTTGCCATAAAAATTGAATGTAAAATTTATGGTTGCCGCTCCATATAAAAAATGATGAATGAATAAGCGAATACACACAGTTCACACACGGGAGTTAAATTTGTGGCAAAACAACTCAATATTTTTAGATTCAATCGTTAATTTAGAAATAAATAAATAAAATTCTCATCACCGCACTTTCCACCTAAAAAATGACACTGACACTGACAAAAATTGACAGTTCACAGTGAGGCGGCAAAAATGTCATAACATGGGCATGGCTTGCTTCGACTACAATCATTTATAATAATCCTGTATAATCACTTGTCAATTTTGACAAATAGGTTAATGAAATCTGATATTTGTTCTGGTGGCAAAAAATCCATGGACATATTGTTCAATGTTCAACCCACATTACCATCGAAAAATAAAATTGTCCCAGATTTATCTGAACAAGACTGTATAGTGCCGAGCACGGAATTTCGCACACATTGGACATTTCACTGACATAATGTTATTAAAATAAGACACTGGCGGTATTTTCGTGACAGTTTAGGTGAAACGTCAGTCATGATCACATATTATGTCATGATTGATTATAATGACAATAAAGCTTAGACTACATAGTTTTTTTTAATGACATACAAATTGGTGTGCGAAATTCCGTGCTCCCAACTGTACATGCAAGAAAATATAACATCTTTCTCTTTCTAATGCAAATAAGTACACTTGTATTTAAAAACAAAATCGCGTACACTATTTAAATCAAGTAAACAATTTTTATAAGTTTTTGTATCATTTAAAAACGGATTTTTCTTTCATTTTGACAAAATTTATAAGATAAGTTGTCTTAATTTTTAGATAATTTTATTTGAATATTACATTAATATTTGGTAGTGGCACCGTTTGCATTTATAACCGCATTTAGTCTACGTGGCATAGACTGCACTAAATTCCCACTTTTCTTGTTCAGAAACTTTTGGCATTGGCATTTTTGAATAATTTAAGTGTCACAGTGTGACGTTAATAAACGCCAGAACAACAAAATTACACATGCAAATAATAGGTGCACGCGATTTTTTTGAATAAGTACATACAACAGTACCTAAAGTCCATTCAAAAATTAAAAAACCACCAAAGTCGCATTTTCCTCGATAACTACTGTCAACAACGCTGTTTAGTGTAAAATTTGGTGACAATTGTAATTTTGAGGTTAAGTGTTTATTAAATGTTTTGTTTTTCTGGGCATGTTTAAGTAAAAATAATAAGAATCAATAAATAAATGAAAAGTGCTGCTAATAAAACAATATGAACGGAATTCAAAGCAATTGAATTTTATTTTGAATCAAATATGTGTCATAATTTATAGTTACCAAAATAGTATGAAAAAATATATACCTAGGGTTTTTTTAAATTTTACCAACCTAAAGCAACAGGTGGTGGTTTTTTGATTTTTGAATGGACTTTACATACATCAATTCAACTTGTCCGAATTTGTCCAAAAGAATATGAATAGGAAGAAAAAAGTTATTATTTGTCTGAGGACAATTAAAATTCATAGTTTAGTTAACTATTAAAATAAAAATTACATCACCATACTTGAACCGGAAGCAACTGAGGTGTTGACTTCCAAAAGAAAAGCATATTAAGTTCAGAAACTAAGTCTTGAGGTATGCGAGAAACATTTTCAATCTCCAAAAAATTCAAGAGTTTTTATTTGTTTATTTTATCTAATCCCGTGGGATAAATGACACTTATCCCACTCATTTGAGTGGAATAAGGAACTTCATTACAGGACGTATTTCATTACTCCACTCAGTGGGATAAGTGAGCTTCATTACCCCACTCAGTGGGATAAGTAAGTTATTATTCCACTGAGTGGTGTAATGAAACTGGCGGAAATACATATGATTTATCTTTTTTTTTTAATTCGGGGCGGTCTTAGATAAAATTTTGTACATAACACGTGGGCTAAAGCATTTTACAGGAAACTCGTGTGATTACAGATGAACTCGGGCTAACGCCCTCGTCATCTGCAATCTTCACACTCGAATCCTGTAATATTGCTTTTATCCCACTAATTGTGTAAATAACTATTAAAGCAGGTCTAAAAAAAATTCTTGTCAAAGTCGCTTTGAATTTATACCGCATGTCTTAATTTAAGCAATGAGTCTTTTTTAATGTTTTCGATAACATGACGAGACGAGTCGCCTTGTGCAGGTGGCAGGAAGGACACCTCTCTCTACACTTCCTGCAATTTATTAATATTTTTCTTTATATTTGTTGGAATATTTAAAATAAAATTTAAACATTCGTGGCTATTCAAATATTGTTTCTAACCTCAAAATTCTCTCCACATGCATTCAATTCAAGCTAAAAAGCACTTACATGGGCCATCAAAAAATTTTTGATTAGAGCAAAACAACCATTGAACAATGATATTTTCAACAGAAATCATTAATAATCTTTACATCAACTGCAATTACCATCCTTGTCTATTTCAAGTTGTCTATCATTAGCTTTGACATATTCACCCAGGAAAAGCTTTGTTCGAAATTTTTAACGAAACGATTGAACTTGTGTATTATTTGGCGGAATGGGATTATTTTCGATCGCTTGTATCTTGGAGCACAAGTTGTTTTTTTGTAGAACAACTATTGTATATGGTGTGATACCAATTTAGGCATCCACCGACACCACAAATTTATTTTAAGACCTTTTGAACACATTTCACTTTGCCATTCACCGCCTCAATTGCTACAAACGCAATTGCTTTGCCCGTTCTTGCACTTCGTATTTCGCTTTGTTGTTAATATCGAAAAGTTGATCAACAAATTCATTAATTCAGTGTTTACGTAACACATCTTGTGTGGACCTTGAAAACAAATCATACCTACACTCTAAACGTCATTCGTCGCTGCTAGAAAATGCTTAAATATTTAAAAAAATATTCTGCATATTTAAAAAGTGAATTTGTAGTTACCGTGTGAGATGCCTCACATTCGTAGCATATCATTTTGAACGATATTGTAGTTATCATACGCTGAAGGTTAAAATTTTCTTCTTTTTTCAGAAACGCAAAATAACAGGTGTATTTGTTGTGTTGACAAAACGTAGTTCACCATAATAACAATAATTTTGAAAGCGTAATTTTTAATGTAAAATTTGAAATGGTACTCGATATACAGGGTTATTCTAAATGATTGTAGTCGAAGTAGGCCTGAAAACTCAATGTAAAATTTCTGGTTGCCGCTCCACATAAAAAAACATCAAAATGATGTGAATAAGTGAGTGCCTACACACGGGAGTTAAATTCGATGCAAAACAACTCAATATTTCTGGTTAATTTAATAAAAATATCACACTTTTCACCTAAAAAATTACAGTGACAGCGACAAAACTGACAGTTCACATGAAAGCGGCAAAAATGTAATAACATGGGCATGGCCTACTTCGACTACAATCATTTAGAATAACCAGTATCAGTGATGCGTTAAAGCATTTTAAACAAGAAAAATGTGTCATCAATTTTCTTATAAGGATTCGCATCTTACAGTCCAACTAAAACGACCAACAAGAAGCATATGCTGATACTTTGTATTTAAATCTTTCGTATTACAGTTGCTGACAATAAAAAACCGTACACTTTTTTTACATCTTACAATTTGGGTTTTTTTGACATTGTGATTTATGCCACACGTCTAGAAATAGGTTAGGTGGTAAATGTTACTTGATAGACGAATGACACTAAGGATTAATGGTGACATTAGCTGCCAAATTAGAGCCTCATTTAAGCAGCTAAATATTTGGCCAATTTTGAGTAAGAGTTGTACTATTTTTTATTATCCGCAACTGTACCACTGAAATATTTTCACTTTACTTGTGTTTAATATGTAATCGTATCTTCATTATGTAATATTTTATTTTAATTACATATTTGGTTTGATTTTTTACTTTATTTTTCACTGATGTTCGTAAATTTTAAAACGTCAGTCTTAGTGATCTGTAAAGGTAATATTAAAAGTTACAAAATTAATCAACATTTTTAAATTGTTGCATCACAAATAACTAGAGGAGCATAATGTCATTGATGTAAAGTAAATTAAATCATAAAATAATTAATTTAATAAATAAATAAATAAATAAATAAATAAATAAATACTTTTAGGGCCAATTTATAGAAAGAGAATTAAATATTTAATTCAAATTAAATTTTAATGCGCCATTAACCCATGAATCCGAAACTTCGATTGGTTCAATCTGATCACGTGTTCAGTTGATCTCGCATTTGATTACGATCAACTTAATTTCGCCTCTGTAAACTGGCCCTTAGAATGTTAAATTTTGTTTTGTAAACAATGTCAGTGGCAGCTATTTTAAATCCCGTTCAAATTGAAACAAAAGTATGTAATTTAAATTTGGTATAGGTAAGTACTAACAAGCAAAAATGTCGACCAACAAACATTTTGTTGGTAATAATAATAATAGGTCATTATTCAACATATTTTTACAAAATGTACGAACTTAAAAGATCTCAAAATTTTAAATCAAAAATTTTAAATAGAAGGTCATATTTACAAACTGTCTGATCATACAGGGTGGTATAATATTAAGTTTTGTGTGGATTGGTTCTATAATTGCAGAAATTTATTCGCTGCCAAGAATTTTATTCTTGCAATATAAAATGTATGTAATTCTCTTTTGTTATACGTGTTTGTTTGAAGTAGTTGGCCTCAGTTGTGTCAATATAATAATTGTATAATATAATAATGTGCATTTTATTTAAATAAGATTTGTGCTTATGAAAAATGTGTTTTACTTTATTTAGATTCATCCTGAGGTGACCGTGACCAGATTTTCTTATAATTTCGTGACAAACAATATAAACGTAGATTTTAAATAGATACCTTCGCGGTAGTTGTCTTGTCACATAAGAACAAAACATTGAAGGCGTCACGAAAGACGCACTAGAAGTGCATAAAATGCGCAGCTAGAGCGGTCCAGACTGACAGTGAGAAAAGTTTTGAGAAAATTATTTTTATTTACCTTTTCCTCATTCACAAATCCCATTGTAATAAATCACAAAGTTGTACAATCACAGTTAGCAATAATTGTCAGAATAACATCACATCCGAGTAAAATTTTCTACGTTTCACCGTAATAAATAGAAAACGGTTTCGAGTGACATTTTATTCGTTTTACAAATTATGGAACATTTTGACGGAATGTGTTTCAGTGTGTCAAACTTTCGTTTCGTCGAAGTGTACAATACACGCGCGCTGCTGCCGCCCAACAATGACTGAATGAAGAATGCGAATACTATGATATGTAATGACAGTTTGTAGTAATGGTAAATTGGTGAGGGAATTGCCTGGCCGATTTACCAGTGATGGTGCACCGATTACGTTCAAAACGTTGTCGGAGGATAATTGAGATAATGGCCGTAAGGTTTATAATTTATTGTTGGCCGCAGAAGTTTTAACAGCTTATGAAATTACCACAAAAAAACCAGCAGGTCCAATTATTTTTAAGATGCCGGATAATGGGTTTCGAAAGCATCGTGCTGCCGACTCGGAAATATTCATACATGCAACAACACGAATAAACGAGAGTGGCTAATGAATTTCCGCAATAAATGTAAGCACAATTTTCCAAAAAATGTTATTGCGCGGATTCAATATCTCCAATTAAGTAACATAAAACTGAAATATTTTCAATGATAAACAGCAATTGTCACGTAGGCGTATTACACTCGTTATCGCAAATAAATTTACTGGCACTACAATGAAATTGTTATAAAAAACTATGTACCTACACAAATCTCAACTATTGCACCAACAAAGAAGTAAAATAAATCTTAAACCTCAGGTGAACTAGCGGTCAAAAAATTATTACCGCCACATTCTGTCATTTTTGCAAATCTCGCGTTGGGAGCGTTCCTGGTTTATTATTTTTATTTAAATGCCGTTGAGACGTACCTGCATACAAATAACTTAAGCCTTACAACTAAAACAATACAAAACATACCTATGTAACACAATCAAATATATACATCGTAATATACTTAAATTAAAAATCAGAGTCTTTTAATCCGCAGGATTTTGCCTAAAAATGATCATTGTTTTCTATAGGCGGTTTATTACTCAATTTCTTTTCTGGTTTAATGTCGTCATTAGTGTTTTCCTCGTTTTCATCTTTCTTCACGTATTTGTACCGCACCGCCATAAATGCCAAGATTATCATATCCAACACCATCAGTCCAGTGTAAAGGAAGAAGTCATACGACTACAAAAAATAATGATCAGTAGAAGTCTCCCTATAGAGAGTACGTACTTGTTTGTCGAATATTTTGGCGGATTCTATAATGACGATGATGAGATTGCCAATTGCACTGGTTAGCAGGAAGCAAGCCTGAAGTACAGATTTCATCGATACAGGAGCTTGCGAATAAGAAAACTCCAAGCCCGTGATAGCGAACATAATTTCTCCAGCAGTAATGATAATGTACTGTGGAAGGAGCAAAAGCATGTGTACACTGTTCGGTTCGGTAATTTCAAAAGAAGCAGAGGTCTGTGAAATCAAGATTATCATTTTTACGGTTGCAACAGTTTCGAAATCGTACTCCAATGTCCTTTCCGTCTAAAGAAATTACTATAGTGTAGACTCCACCCATATTAAATTCGAATTCTTTGTTGCCTAATTTGTAAGTGCCAGGATCTATGGCGAAGAGAGAGTTGTTTGTGGTCGGTACGATCAGAGCAACTTCCTCTTCATCATAGTACGTTAAATTTAGACCCTCAACAGGATTACCCACGAGGGTTCTAAAGAAACATAGAAATAAAATCTATACATGGTGTTTCAAAACGAACGCACCAACTACTAGCAGTTGTACAGAATACAGTTAGAAGAACATAAAAAAAATCCCAGCTTCAATTAAAAGTTACAGCGTGTTAAAGTTCTTGAAAAAAAAATTTTTTTTGTTCCAATTATATTAGACAGAGTATTCATTCAATTGCAATAACATTCACTGATTAAATTATTTTTCTTTTAGTCCATTTGCTTTTTTAAAAACTGAAATTTAAAATTTTTGTTACGAAATTTTTGAATAAATCTTAGTCAATTGTGCTTGCTTACGTCAACAAAAAAAAAAACAAAATTACGAAAAATAATAAACAAAAAAGCATCAAGAGAATATTTGCATTATTTTTTTCACATTCCTCTCTCTACTTTATACGTTGGTGCGGTGGCTTTAATACACCCTGTATAACATTTTGTTACATATATTTGGCATTACCTAATTCTGGGAAGTCCATCTTCAGGTTTACTTATATCGTCTTCAACTAGTAAAATTCCCAATTCGGAGAGATGAACTACATAACCCGTTTCCTCTGCAAGTATAATGGACCTCGTGTTGTTCTTAATTTCACCCATACACGTTGAAGTTACTTCGTAAACTGCTGCCTGCTCTCCGCTAATGCCGTCAAGATTAACTAATTTATATCCCATCTGATCAATTGTTTCTTTAACATTGTAATCAGGTATAGCAAATTCGGCACTGCATTTGTATGGATTGTAAATTCTCAGTTGGCATTGACCTTCTGCTGGCAATTCGGGATATGTGGCTTCCAACGTAAGAGAAATCACTGCCGAGACTCCAAAGGCTACTGCAGTGAATAATCCACCACAAACCATACGTTGGAGGGGCGTTTTAAGTAGGTTAAATTTAGCCAAGAAGGGATACACGCCGTAATTGAAAAGCGGGATGAAGACCAATATTAGAAGTGGATTCACCACTTGCATTTGGTCGGGAAGAATTGTAAAAGAACCCAGTCTGCCGTCCATTCTGGCGGCTTGGAACGTCCAGCCACTACCTTGTTGATCATAAAGCGCATAGAAGATTGGAAGGGGAACGAATATCACCAAAACTTTCAAAGTCATTTTGACATCTTCAACCAAAGTGCGACCAAATTTGTCTACAGCGTGGTCCAACCAGTGCTCCCGTTTGTCCTCGGATCGGAAGTTTTTCTTTGCTCCGTACTGAAAGAACAGTTCTTTTAATACCGTTAAAATTCTTGCAAACTAGTGTCTACATTACCCATATACACTTGACGACTTGAACGACCACGTTTCCTTCAGGTTTTCTGATTTTGTAGAGTGGCATTCCAAGGAAGAATATTACTGTAAAATTAACGCATCAGTACCGTTTCGTCAGAAACATTTACAACATTTCTCACTTATAGAGATGATCATGAGTATTCCAGGAATGGCGAAGGCGAGAGGGTAGCAACTGTCCTCGTCGAAGCAGTGCACATCTTCCCTGAGAACGGGTGTCAAAAATGTGGATATCAAGCTTCCGGCGTTTATTGAAAAGTAAAAGATGGAAAAGAAAGAGACGAGGTGAGCTTGTTGTTGTGGCAAAACGAACTGGTCACCCCCGAATGCTGAGACGCAAGGTTTAATACCTCCAGTTCCTAACGCTATTAGCAACAACGCGATCAAGGAGAATGGCACTTGGGGGATTCCTATCGGTGTTGCTGAAGACAGGGCCAACAGGATATTGCCGCAAGCGTAAATCATCGATACGTAGAGAATAGTCCTGAATTTTCCCAACCAACTGTCAGATACAATAGCTCCAAGTAGGGGGAAGAAATAAGCGAACATGGTGAATACGTGATAAATGACGGTCGAATCACTTTCCGTGAACAGCAGAATGTCTCTGAGGTAGAGACTGAGAATAGCTAAAAGAGATAAAATAATCAATATTTAAATTGTCTGCGACATTAAGATTTACTCACTTCGCATTCCATAGAAACTGAACCTCTCGCAAAATTCATTGCTTATAATGAAAAATACAGATTTTGGATATGGAACGTGCTGAAATGTAAATCAAATCAATACATTTTTACCCAAAATGAATACAGAAAGATACTTAATAATTGTGTTGTATCTTACTGTTTTAAACAGATTGTTAGAGTTTGTTGAAAGAGTGTGTTGTGTTGTGTGGTGTGTTGTGTTGTGTGGTGTGTTGTGTGTCCTGTGTGTTGCTAAAAGTGTGTTGTTAGTAGGAAAGCTAAGCCGCAGTAGAAGCAAAGTAGAAGATTTAGTAATATTTTTCCGCTTTAAATAAGAAGGGGCGTAATAAGCTGAGCAAAGAAAAGAATAAATAAGATAGCAGTAATAGTAGTCATAATTATAGAAGAAATTTATTTAAGAAATTATAAAACAATATACAGTGACCCATAAAAAAGACAAGTCCATAGCCCCCTTATTTATTGGAGGAAGTTAATTAACTGTACACTAAATTAAATGGTTGTGAATAGGTTACAAAATGACCTAATAAAATCACGTATAGCCCTAAGGGCTTCCAGGCTAAACTGTCAAAATATTTTGAGTTTGAGCATAGACCATAGTAGTGTTTTTTACTTTTTTTGTATTTTTGGTATGTAAGTGTATACTTATGATACATTGTCGTTTTCAGAATAAAAATCTCTCAGATTTACTAAAAAAAGTATGTGCTCGAGTTTGAATTTTTTTTGACAGTTTAGCCTTGAAGTCCTTGGGGTTATACCTGATTTTATTAGGCCATTTTTGGTCTTGCTTTGGTCTATAGATAATTAAAATTCTCCAATAAAAAGGGAGCTATGGACTCGTCTTTTTTTGGGGACACCTGTACATGAAGCTTCAACCATTTTAATAGGAAAAATGTTTTTTTTTTTTTTTATCGACACTGTCAGAATTTGAGAATTTTCTCCTGTGTGAACAGATTTTGATTAACGTCACAACTTGTCAAAACGATACGTCAAGCTAATTTTAATGATTTTAAGCGATTTGGAGCCTTTAAGGGGCTCGTCGAACAAAAAAACGTTTATTCAACTCGTTCTTGTGTAAACTGGGCTTTTTTTTTGGCACTAGTGCTTAAAACAGAAATATATGATAGATGTCACGTAATGACAACTGAAAATTGTCTTAATAAAAAAATTAAAAGATCAATTGGTATCTACTCGTTTGAGAAATATGTTTATTTGGTTGCGTCAGGACGTTGTTAGGCCCTTTATTACTCGTGAATACCCATGTAGAATGTTAGGTTAGGCCTTGTGCCGTTCTCTGTGATTGTGCAATTGAAAAATAAATGACTTGTACGAAAGTTTATACTAATTAGTTTACAATATAACCAAAAACAGTTAAAAACAGTACGTTTTGAATTGTTGTTAAAATTATTTCTTTGTTTGCGCGGCGTTTCAAATAATAATCAGCACTTTTTAAATTTATAACTGTAGCCACTCTAAGAACGTTAACATAACCATCCGGTTTTTTTTATTGCCAACTTAATTCAACAGTTAAAGTCCATTCAAAAATCAAAAAACCACCAACGTCGCATTTTCCTCGATAATTACTATCGGCAACCCTGTCTAGTGTAAAATTTGGTGAGACTTTTAATTTTGAGGTTGAATGTTTATTAAGTGTCTTGTTTTTCTGGGCATGTTTAAGTGAAAATAATAAGAATCAAAGAATCAATAAATAAATGAAACGTGCTGCTAATAAAACAATATGAACGAAATTCAAAGCAATTAAATTTTATTTTGAATCAAATAAATGTCTAATTTATAGTCACCAACATACTATGAAAAAATATCTACCTTGGGCTTTTTAAATTTTACCAACCTAAAGCAACAGGTGGTGGTTTTTTGATTTTTGAATAGACTTTAGCTATCGACCAAATGATAACTTTTAATACACCATTAGATTCAGAAAAAAAAACCTTCAGACTAAGCCTAAAAAACTACATGTCCATTAAAAAAAAAGTCGACTATCGTTAGCTATTGAAGATAAGGCCAAAATATTTTATGGCTGTTTTGTAGCACATAAAAACAATATCTTTGTTTTTTTTTTGTTCATTGAAATCGGATAATAAATAAAAAAGTTATGGGTTGAGGCGTCTTTTATCAAACAGCCTGTATACATATCAGATTAAAGAATTGTTATTCCAGAATGATATAAAATTCTTGGTGCAAGAGTTAAACCTTGAGTTGCAAAGTATTTTCAATGTCTTATCAATAAATTTACTCATGCAACTTTACCTTGTGACTTTTAAAATTGAATCTAGTGAGATACTAGATAAGTAACATTTTCTGCAACAAAATAAAAATAATTTAATATTTGGTATAGCAACTACCATTTTTTGTGAACACGAATAATTTACATTTAAACTCAAAATAATGACATGACATGGATAAATTAATATACATCGCACATCGAAAATATGGTAATTTTGTCATTAAGTGGCGCTGCAAGTGAGGTCAGATTCATTTTACGTGGCTTTGTATGAAGTAAACATTGTTAGAAATTGTTTAAATTATCAAAAATAATGTTTCATGTAGAGGACATGCGTGACTATGTACTTATTAAATTACGTAATGTAACAGTAACATACAAGTTAAAAAGAAGGAGAGCAGTTAAAGTAAAGCTATAAAGATATTCAGAAAGTAGGTACTGATAAGGTAGTCGAAAAAGCTAAGTACCAAACCTCGCCCAAAGGTTGTTATTTTTAACTCAAATACTTACATGTTTATACTTAATAAAATAATTCACAAACACCAACACTGAGGATTATTCGAAAAAATCTAAACTTGAGCGCGTTACATCGTCATTTACCCTTTTTGTAGATCATGTCTGTACCGTACAAAAGTAAATATTTGCTCCAATTTATATTCATAATTGGTCGCCGCATTTTATTCATATTTGCAAGCTTCACCTGTCCTGCTAATGCGCTTCCTAATTTGGTAATTAATGTCGTGTGTAGTGTGGTGTAAAGTCGCTCAATTACCTCCGACCTTACCTCGTTCTGCGCCTCTTCCGTGTTGACATCGTCGACAACTTTTGGCTTATCTTCGGCGGTGCTGACGTGCCCATTCTCCGTCTTCTCGTCCGATTCTGAAACAATACGAGTGTCAACGAAAAATTCTTCCTTACTCAAAAACGAGTACTGTTACGCTTCGTTCGACGAAATTGGAACGCGCTAATTTGCGGAGAATTCCATCTCAGAAACCATCGAAGTGGTTTCCGAAACCGTAATTAAGACAATAATGACAGTGTTTTGCGTTGGGATTGTGTCTTGCACCTTAAGGGGTCAGGAATGACGCCACCCTAGACCCTACTTAATACATTTTATTAGGGGTGGGTCGCTGTTCCCGTAGTGCCCGCGTGCTTAATTTGAGGGCTTATCAAACAGCGATTATCGTGGATTTGGCATGTACCTATTTTTACGTTAATAATGCAACTATTAGTTTTTTGGCAAATGTTTGTCGTCCGTAATTAACTAGATAACACGCAGTTATTAAACGTTAATTGAGTTTGTAAAAATTATAATTGAAAGCTGATCCAGACAGAACGCAAACAGAATTTTTTTCAAGATTATTACGTCGTACGCTCGCTTGCTCGCTGCTTCTATAACAATAACTGATAAGGCTGTTCGTATTGTAGCCGATTCGATAAACGTTAAGTCTTTTGTACGACGTTTCGTCGCCCAACTACTTATTAAGTAATTAATTAGCTACTTCAAGTCTCCACGGATGATGCAACTCAGCGGCCTCGTAACTAATTTTGCAATATATTTTTCATAAAGTTCTGTACACTTTTTACTCTTCCGTGAACATTCCACAATAACCCCCTCGTTCAAATTGTCCCGACAATCAGACCAAAGCGGAAACGACCGATTGATTTATTGCGTTGTGAAATTTTTGGAAAATAGATTCTGATACCTCAGTTATAGTTGGAGTACTTACTTTGTCGTTCGTTTTTATCGGTGTGAAGCAATTACTATTACGTGGCAATAAAGCAATCGCTTCGCCATCACGGCCAAATTGGTTCCAGATAAATAAGAGACAACAATAGCGGTACAAAATATCAATTATTTGATTTGATGTCCAATAATTTTAGGAAAATAGAGCAAGGTTGACTGATTTAATTGTGATGGTTGTTTTCATTTGACAACAATAAACGAAATCAATGCCTCACTAAAACAGTTACAATTAAAATAATGTGTGACACACTTCGGTTAGTATGACGTAGGTGTCGGTCGGCATAAAATCAAATTTATTTGTTTTTCAGAGCCTGATGCAACGTTCACGTGAAAAGGCCTTACCCCAATAAAAATTTTATTTGTAATAAACGTGGGTGAAACTCGAATTTGTTTTTATTTTTTGCCAACTTTCACCTGCAAACGCTCGCAAAATGTCAATAACCTTAATCCTTGAAAGTCTTTCATAATTGATATAAACGAACAGGTTGCTGATAGATTCGGTCCTACTTAGTTTGCATTAATTTTTGTCGTAATGTTGTTAACATTTCTTGCTTAGCTGGAATGGTGTGCTTTTAGGAGTGGCATTTTTCGAACGGGTGTTGATGCAAATTTGATGATATTTGCTGAATTATTTGGGTCCGACCGAGACCTGCATCACAAACCTCAATTTATGCATATATGTATGTGTTTTGTGACTGTAGAAAAACAGGTTTCAGTATGCAGAAGTTCTGAAATATTTCTTATAATAACGACTGACCATTTCAGTAAACACACAGATTTTATCACTCAATCAAAGTCTAGAACTGTTTTGCAACAATTTTTTTAATTCCACGAAATGTCGTAAACATTCCCCTAAAGCAAACACAATTAAATGATAATATTGGATTATCTCCTATAACAATAATAATCAGCACTGGACATTAATAAGAGAAAAATAATGTTAGATAAAAACAGAATGAAGTACGAAATGAATGATCACGTCTAAATTAACGATAACGTAATTCATGAAAATATTTTGCTTCTTTTTTATTTGCTCACCCAGCAACAAATATGTCCATTCATTCTGGTCATATTGGTTTGTGAACATTTACAGTTTTTCATCATTTTGTCTGTCTGACCCAAAAAAGTGTCTCTAAGTGTAAATAACTAGACTTTTTCTAGGCGGCAAGTACTCCTTTTATCTTAAAATAGTAGCAACCTAAATAGTTTGTGATTGTCGCTATAATCAAGATCGAAAGTGAATGAGAGACAAAATTACAACAAAATAGTAATACACAATGCTCTATTTTTAATTTCAATTCAGAAACATGGTTGTTCAATTGATTCTAATTTAATATTATCCGATTTGGCAAAAAAGATTGAACATTAACTACAATTTAATTGTTAAACTTTTATTGATACGACTTCTTACAATCAGAAAACTTTTAAGATATGAATCCATCAAGGTTTCAAATATGACATTTGTTGATCGAAGTGTTGATAATTTTGATTTTGACATAAATAGTGAAGATAAACTTTTTCAATATACTGCGCATATGTAGTATTTATAAACAAAAACAAGGATTATTTTGCTACCGTCATTTCTTTTGTGAATTTTTCTTTTCAGAATGAACATTTTTAAAGAAACTAATAAAATAAAAATGATGTTGACAGTATTAGAATCATTTTAGCATTGCCAGCTTTTACACAGATATCCTAAATTGAAATAACAGGTAGTAAGTGTTTTCCATAAACATGCTGCTCGTTATTAGACAATAAAAGTTTTTGATAGTTATTGTTCACACATTTTAAGTAAAGCATTGTGAGTTTAATTTGATATAAAAGCAATAACTACAGTCAATTAAAAAAAAAAACACAATCAAAATATTATAAATCATGTACCTCCGCCCATTATGCTTCTCAGTAGTGATACACAGACACAAACTGTAATGTCTTTTTCACACTATATCAACGATTAGACTAACTGAAAATGATCTTAATACTCTAATAATTATAGGTATCGACAATAAGCTTATCTATTAGATATAACAATCGCTTAACAAATTAATTTGAAATACCTACAAGATAAGATTTTTTTAATTATGTATTATCTAGCAGACCATTCAGTAATCTACTTGTAGACAAAATTTTTCGTTATTTCCAAAAATGTAAATCATATGAACATAACTTTTTCCTTTAACTCCAAAATACAATAAACAAATCGACATAAGAGAGATTGTTGATAACAGCAATCATATCATCTTTCATAATCCATCATTAAAAATAATGAAAGTCATTTAAAATTTTGAAGTGAGGTTGAAAACGCAGTAACGAGGTGCAACTATACTAAGCTACATCCTGAAATTTCAAGATTCAATGATAAACTCATCCGAATTTTTCGTGCTGGCACCCGGTATATCTGTAAATAAAATTGGAGTGTTTGTTTATTATTTCGAGTTTTTTGGAGTTAGATACGTGTTAACTCAAAAACAGATCGATCGATTTTCTTCAAACGAAATATGTTAAAAAGTTATGACATTCCTGATTGTGTTCTGCACTTTTTTTCATCGCGTTATGATATCAGGAAGCTGCACAATAACGATAAATCTATGCCAAGTTATTGAGATCTAGTAAGCTCTCCCCGCTTGTTTCTTTAATGCAGTATGCGGTTCTGTCGTATCACGTCTTATGTTTTTTAAGTTTCAATCCTAACCGTCAGTTAATTTTTAATTTAATTCTTACTTTAAATTCTTTAAAAAGTCGAAAGTATCTACCTTATTCTCCTCGTTTCTTAATTCTTAATTGCTTTAATTTATTAATTTGTAGATTATATTAGTTGATTTTTTAAACGGACTTATAATTTCTCGAAATTTATTTAGCTACTTATTTTTCTATCACAGCACTGCAGTGGTTGATGGACTGTTCAAGCAGAAAGTTATACGAACATTTACGTGAGCAAAACCGCAGGCAAAACCTTGCTGAATTGAATTATCTAATAATTATTTTTGCTGTCTAGCAACCTGTCCGATTTTTTAGTAATACCCGAAGACGAGTTTCTGGGATTGATGAAATTTAAAACTTTATGTGAACTACAGGAATATTTATTTTAGTCATCTTAGAGTCTCTTTTACTGTCGGCACATGCCAATGGGGATGCAGTTCTGGGACAGGTTGTATAAAGGCTGGAGTGTTAATAGTTATTTGTATCACTAGGCCAGAAACTGCACGTTTGCGAGCATGAGTACGGTTTGCAGTACGAGTCGATAGACGAGTATTGTAAGTACGAATGGACGTGTGATACACAAAAATTTTCATGGCGACTTCTGCGGATTTTTGTTAAATGGAAGTTAAAGCACTTGTTTTAATAAGGGGTATTAGGGACTTTTTTTGTGTTGGCAACACTTACATTTAAACGTTTAAATTTTAAAATCAACATCGCTCTTGTTTCCTGACATTTATTAAATTTAATTAATTTGTTTTGTTTTTGACATTTTCCTGAAACATTTGTTGTAATAAATACACCAGCCCATATTCAAGAAGTGGCTCGAAACGTAATTTTAATTAATTAATTTTAGTTAAATATTGCTTCTTTGTAGTTTGTACGTTGTTATAAATAGAAAAACCTTTTTAACGAGCCATCCACAGAACAAACATTGACGTTTGATAGAATTCTGATAACAAATGCCAACCGAAACCGATGACAACTCAAAATCCCTACTTTTAGCCGGACTAGGCCGGCAATGCATGTGTTTCTGGACGATTTCGAGATCTGTAATTTACCAAATTCCGGCCGAAGGCACGAAAAATAATTAACAATTAAATAAACAAGTAAAAATTTAATACATCATGAACTTAAGTGATGTACTAATAAATTGTCTGGAATATGTTGAAAATGTATTATGTGACAGACAATTGACAAACAACTTCGTTAATGGTTCTATTGTAAGTAACAATCTCTTGTTAATGCTAAGTACCAAATACTAATACTAATACCGTGAGATCGAAAAAAATTTGATTAGGCGATGACCAAACATTTCAGTTGGCAATTCGTGAGATTTCAAAAATTAACAGATGTCCGTCTAAAAAATTAGGTTAGTGATTTTGAGAACGTTGAAATCTTGATTTTCATAAAGAGCACGCGCACGCCGCTTGTTTGTTTATAAATCGATCCAAGGATCATCGATCAATCAATATTATCCAGAGAGGTTGTTGTCGGTTGTGGGGGCTCTTATTGTCAAGGAGTAATTTCATGCACAACAGACACACGATAGAGAAAGAAGTGCAAATCTTTTTTAAGGATAAGCTGAACTGTACCAAATGATAGGTTAGTTTCTTGAGTTAATCTCTGCATTAATTCTTTGTTTACCCTCTTCAATATTTTCAGCTGATCTTTTTGTCGGTCGTCTACTGCCTTTTTTGCGCAGAACACTACCTGTTTCCAAAAACATGTTTACGCATTTGTAGACTTTCTGGGCAAGTTGTTGGTTAAGTGCCTTGAAAGTCCAGAAACTTTTGTTGAAATTCCTCAAAAACTCGAGGTGTCGAATAGAACCAAGCCTTTCTCTATTGCTGAAGAAACACTGGACAATGAAAATTTGTTGCTCTAAAGTGAACATATTGTAATAGCAAATTTTAATAGTCAATAATTAATAAGACAATTACCATTGTAATGACATTCGAATTAAATTTGTACGTGGTGCCAACTGAAGAATATTAATCATGGCAATATCGATTTTTTTTATTTTCGATCGCACGGTACTTAACAATTTTGAAAATAAAAAGCAGTTCGAATTTACACGGTGATTCTGAAATAAGTTTGGAAAAAAACCGGTAATTGGTGATGATGAGAAGAAATCATAGACAAAAAAAATTTCTTATAAAACTTTTTTTCGTTTTCGAGATACAAATGATTGAAAATTTGGTCAAAATTGTTAGTACGCTGCTGAGTTAAAGGTGATTAATTGATTAAACTGGTGATTTAGCAACAATAATCAATAATCAAGGTAAAAGATCACAGTCACAAATGTGACATTATTCCTTTCGATCACTTCCATAGAAACATTTAAAAAGTAGGTAGTGTGCTTGCACCTACGACTTTATTGTGGAGTTGATATAATAATGGTTGCTAATGAAGTGAAGAAATTCGGACAAATTTTCCCTACTCATAGGTGTCCAAAATACAAGGATATAGAGTAATTTCCATCCTTTTGGTTTCACCCCCAAAAGTCACTTACGCAGAATTATTTTGTATCCAGGATACTCCACATTTTTCTCCAAAGTTATTTCAGAATTACCCTGTATAACATTTAATGTTGTTTGTTGTTATAGTCTTTTTGAATATTCCTGTAGACCTACTCGAAGCTCAGTTAAACAGAATATTAAATTTATGTACAGTTACGGCCACAGAATTTCGTCAGTCGTTGTCATTCAACTGACATTAGCTGTAAAATAGGTTTTATATTATGTCTAACCCCACATTGGAATTTTTGACATGGATGTCAAAAACGTTATTGGTGGCACTGTGATTTTTATTGTGCGTGACAGAATTTCTGTCACAAAAATTTTGAATATCAGTCATAATGATAATAAAGTTTAGGCTACACAAGTTTTTTCGAATTGACAGTAAAATAACTGATGAAATTCCGTGGCCGTAACTGTACACTTCTGTGCAATAAAATTAAACACAAGTCTTATGACTATTTTTCGCAATATTTTAGTTGTAAATAGGTATAATTCGGGTCTATAGTAATTAGTAACTGATAAAATTGTTGTCTAAATGACACGGCTATTTGACATTCCTAAAAAAATGACTGATTTACATAAATATTTTTGTTGCTAGGAATTTCGTCATGTGCCGTTTAGACTACAAAATATTTGCTGTGCTTAATTTTATTGCACAGAAGTGTACAACAATATTTTTTTTTTCACATTCGTAAAGTAAAGTTTGACAAAAAATCTTCCGAATATGATTTTTCAGACTGTGAAATCCTCGTGACAAATTGTTTAACAATTTTGTAAATGTTTTGTAATAAAAAGATTCAGCGTTGTGTTTAATGAATTTGTGAAGTTATCTATTAAATGTATCAATTAATACTGCGATATCTACACTTGTGTGTGAATTGTTTTTTGAACGAACATAAAGTGGACCAACCATAATGACCATACACTTGTTTTTATCATAAGTCATATCAGATATTTGATAGATTTTGTCAATTCAACCTACATTGAAATCTAATTGGTTTCCTTTGATTCATGTGATATGAGTACGTACTTACACTTACCTGCCTTGGGATGCTTAGTCATCCAGAAAATTTACTAAACAATTTTAAATTTAGAATAGATTCATCCTACATGATCTGAATGACTCACAAATAAGAATAATTTAACATACGAGTACAGTAACAATGACATAGCTTACAAAAATTCGAATTCTGTTCACTAACGTCAGTAGATTAATTAGATAAAACACTTTTATCTACTTTGCGTTACAAATGGGCTCATTATAATATCGAAAACAGTTTAATAATGAGTCACATTATAAAACTGTTTTTGGTAACTTTTAGCTTTTATTATATTGGCAACATCAGACGTTTGACGTCAGGCGTCAAGGTAACGAGTGAAGCTATCAAGGAGGTTTTTGTGAAATATATCTGTTGCCAACCCTCACTACGCTCGTCGTGCTTTAAACACGCTCATGTGATAATACAGCGTCTTATTCAACTCGTATAATAATATACTGGGTGCCGCAAAATTCGCGGAACAACTTAGCAGTAAGTTTTTAAGTAGTCATTAAAAGATCAAGTAAAAATGTTAAAAAAGATCAATCTTCTTTTTTGTAGAAGATATGAACCTATTCGTTGCACCAAATGTGGCAACATTTAAAAACACTCCATGTATCCCAATAGTCTGCAAATATTTCATTTTTGTTGTATCCATGGAAATGCGGGAGAAAAATTAAAGCCATGTCGCCGTACGTTATTTGAGGTAAAACGGACATAAAATTACTACTTGGAAATGCTGGAAATAATGAATAAAATAATTGCAAACCTGATTACAATCGTTCAGAATTATTATGCCACTGACTAGTAAAAGACAAATAGTCAAAATCTTTTTCTCCCTACCGGTTAGAAATGTAGGCTGTGGATACCTCATTTGAGGTGAGAAAATTCAACTTTCTCGCTAAGGTAAGAAAGTTAATCATGAAATGTTTATGGTAAAACTGTACCAAAATACAAATGTCAAAAGTGTCAAAAGTGAAATAAGTTATTGATAAATGAAAGCCAATTCAATGAAGTAAGTTGGTAGGTCAATCATATAATCTGGAAAATAAACAGATAAGCTAGGTAGGTAGATTACTTTACCCTGTTTATATCAAATTTTCGAACAAACCTCAAATCTTCAAATGCGATGACAAGTTAATTAAACATATAACACAGCCTACTATTCAATTCTCAAAATTTTCGTTTTAATCACGAATATAACCATCTTTTTTGACTTTTTTCAACAAAGTTGTGCCGGTAGGGAAAAAAATTGTATTCAAACCTTGTTAAGAAAGTGTCCTTGCAGACCTTAGGCACTTACAAACCTCGTCTACGACTCGGTTTATAATCTTTTCCTGCGGTCTGCAAGAAACCACTTTCTTACCTTGGTTTGAAATATACTATTTTAAAATTTAAAAGAAACGAGATCAAAGCTGCACCTTTTGAGCCCCCATATCTTCAAATCTAAGAGGTATAGAATTTTTTAATTATTTTTCTCATTATCTTCTCACATGAATTGACATTGCCCCATTGAGTTGTTCCGCGAATTTTGGGGCACCCAGTACTATTAACGTTCCATAATAGCAGATTTTGTTAAATAGGACGAAAAGTTTTTTTTGTAATATCTAGTTGTTAAAGGTGGCTTTCCGGATTGTTTGTCACCATGTAAACAACCTCATAACGGCCGGAGTCCGTTAAGGGTGTCCGTTATGAGCGGGAGCGGCCGTTATGAATGACTAAATAACTATAGCAACGTAGATCTAAACTTTATTTTTCAACTTTTTTACAATTGGTACAAGAATTAATGTTTAATGTTATGGGACACACCTTGAATTAATCGAAATCCGTATGCCACTAGCAGATGTAGACGAAATCGAAGATTATGCTTCAGAATTTTAACACCAACACAAGCGCGATTTTGTAGGGAATAACGATGACCTCTCACTTGCTCTGCGGCCATCCGGACATCGGGAAATATCTTGATCGCGGTTTTTTATTGATTTCAGTCATTTATTTTCAACGGAAAGTTAAGTGTTGAACAAATCTGACAAACAGCAGCAAATGTAGACAAGATCGAAGATGATGCTTCACAATTTTAAGACTAACACAAGCGCGATTTTGCAGGCAATAACGATACCTCACTTCCGGACATCGGGCATATCTTGATTGCGATTTTTTATTGATTTCATTCATTTATTTTCAACGGAAAGTTAAGCGTTGAACAAATCTGACAAACAACATTGAAACAATTTTTTTTCACAAACAACGGTTGACATGACGACGTCCTCCGCACACTTATTAATCATTCGGTTTTTTCGATGGCGTCGAAAAAAATGTATTTCAAAAAGATAATTGTGAACGAATCGTAGAGATATTACAAAAACGATTGTACAATACACGTCCGTTAGGGCCTTTACAGCCTCGCCAGTATTATTCGACTCGCTCTGCGAGCTCGTCTCACAAAATCTCTGGCTCGGCAGTAAAGGCTATCCTAACGGACTTCTACTGTAAAATACTATAACTTCTCTAAAAAACACTTCGTAATATTTCAAATTCCTAATAAACAAATTTCTTTTAAAATTCTATCGGGATCTTTTTTATGTGAGATGGGATCGTAGCGTCCTAGTAATAGTAAAATTATTTACAGATAAAGCTCTCAATTTTTTAAGTTGTTTGTTTGAGCATTTTTTATTACAAATACCTGCCATTTTGTATGCTACTTTATCATCAAACATTTTGGCTGACAAGATTTAACCTTAAATTTATATGAAGGATTAACAGATTATGTCTATGATTGGCATAGTCCTACTTTTTGTGAGGGATTTATTGATAATACATTTATTGATAGTTTAATCATGATTCACCCCGTTGAGGGTAACCTTGTACCCCATATGAAGTTGAGATTGAAACCTAAAGTTTAGAAGAAAATTCCTTAATTTTGATTTCTGGCAAAAATCCGCTGGCAAGTCAATTTACATTCTTAAATGGTTGAAATGACACTTTCTTTATCCCATCCAGCAAGCTGGGGCAACTCAAAGATTTTAAACGGCAGTCATCACTCATCAGATGCTACATTTTTTTAAAGGTTTTTTCGATTCTCTATTCAACAATGAAGGCATTTTTTAAGTATTTAAATGCTATCTAAACACCGTTTATGTGGTTTTGGCATATTGTGAGACCATGGTTTATTTTTTTAACGTTGGCACTAAAGTGCCTGTCATGCAGACCTATCATAACGAGCATAACATGTTGCTGAATTTCTCGCGATGTATTCTTCTATTGCAAACTAGTAAAACTGACAACAATGCACTAGACATTGACGCTATTTATAACCTCAAACTTACTAAATTCAATACAAAATTTCCATGGCGTCCCATAATACCAAAACAACGTGAATCCATTTATTTATGCTAAAATTTATTGATATTATTTTTTGTTTCAGTCGACCGACATAAAAACTTTCACTATTGGATGGAGGATGACACTTGACTATCATATATATTTTTTTTAACTTCTCTACAAATCTAATTTTTAATAACACTTTTTTTTCTTGTTTTCAGAACAGTCATTTCCTCCTTATCACTTCATTCGTAACAGGGAAAATATGAAAGTATTATGAAACTAACCTGAGATTCTTCTTTTATCACCAAGTTCATATTGATCTGGATCACTGGTATTTACCTGTTTGTACATTACTATAATTGCAAAATACCAGTTAAAAGTCAAACTATTGTATTTTTATGACCATTTGAAATAAAGTCCTTGCTCTTATTTGACGTTTAGTTAAATTCTTCTTTTATCATTATTTGCTCGTTTTTTCTTATCTTTTTCTTATAATAAATCAAGTTCAAAACTAACAAGTCATTATTAATTTATTTAAAACTATTGTATCTTTTTTGTGCAAATTTACAAAGATTGTCTAGTCAAATATCTAGGTGTTTATCCATGTAAAATTGTGCTATTTAAATTCATATTTTCGGTAACACACTGGAAACAATAAGAAAGATAAGACATGTTTTTTTTTTGTTTATTCACATTCTTATATTTAAAATATTTATAGAAAAATCTTGCACAATTTACTTAAATTTTGAGTAAAGGAATTTCTAATAAAAAAAAAATTGTCAAAAAATATAATACCTTAAAAATATGTCCTATTTATTGAACATTTCCGGCAAAATTTAGGATAACGATGAAGTAGGCAATGACAAAGTTTTAGATCGACGTGTGACATGTACTTAAAGTAAAAATTTCCACTATCAAGTTGAATCACAACAATATTGTTTTTGCTTTTACACAAATTATTTGTTATTGACGTAGATTAATATGTGTACAACAATAGTGCTTACCAACGTTAGGTTTCAAACAATTCATTTAACTATATTAATAACATAATTACATAAACATTTTTGTTTTATAATACAAAAATTTCCGATAATATTGCGGAATCTGGAAAAGTGCCCCGAATGCTTGCAGCGTTTCCACGTTGAATGGCAAGGGAAATCCTCTCGAAAAGGAATTTCTTTGATTTTGAATCGCCTGATTCCGCGATAAGTCGGTTTCCGATGACATTAATGAAATCGATGGCTTCTTTGCACCAAGGGCCTAAGGTATCAAATGCTAAACCTTTAAACACGTAGTTTGACGAAATGATTGAACTATATTTGCTATGTTTGCGTTTGCAAGCCATTTCAGCGGCAAAACCTGAGACTTCAGATGATTTCAATACGTAACTGTCTGCAAGTGTATCTACAACAGTAACGTCCCAAACCAAAGGTTGACCTTTAATCCACGGTACTAAAGTCATCCCATCTGGGCGTTTTCCGTCATCCCGAGACAGTCCGTTTGGTTCTAAAGTTGAATTCACATGAATTGAAGTTAAAGACCGGTTGATAATGGAATTAATTTCAGTGTGTCTTGAAAATCTACCACTGCTTTTGAAACAACTTAGACCGTGGGTGCCAATTTCGTCAACTTTCGCGTTGCATTTGCAAATATGAGGTGTACAAAGATTACAACCCAATCTTAAACCAATACAAACTTGGAAGGAAGTGTTATCTAAAAGAGTACCAATAATTAATTCAAGGCCAATTTCCTGAGATAATAAATAATAATAAATTCATTTAACTGTTTTCAAACAAAAAGTTTTATTTGTCAACTGAGCTAAAAAAAAAATAATTTCCTTGTAAATGTGAATCAGTTAAGCATTTGTTATACGTACAGTGATGGCCACGGAATTTTGTGCATCAATGTCATTTGTATTTGTCTCCATTTTTGTTTTATGTAACTGATAGTACTTTTTAGAATAACTTTATTAAAGTTAGAAATTGAATCAATTCTGACAAAATTGATAGATTAGAAAACAAGTTTCAAAATTCAATTCAAAACATTAGTCATAATGACAATAAAGCATGAATTACATCGTTTTCTTTTTTTTTTAAGTGACAGCAATTTGATGTATGAAATTCCATGGCCACGATTGTACGGTCGATGGACAAATAAAACTAGGACACTTAAAATTTAATCTATGTAAATCAGACTATTGAATTGTCAATATGTTTTTCAGTGTCTTATACATAAAGTCAATTCAAAAAACATCTGGACTGTCAAAATCAAAATTGGAGTGGTTAGGTTGGTTAAATCACTAGTTATTTTCATATTGCCCGGTGGGTATCTATGATTTTTTGTTTTTTCAAACTAATCATTTGTTTAAATTGACATTGTCAAATAAATTGCAAAATTATATTTAAGTATGTTTTGTAAAAAGGTTAAAATGGAAAGTTCAAAACGAACTAGGGTGGTTTTATTGACGCGAGAGAAGAGGGCCATCACAAATTATTATATTATAAAGCCATACGTTCAACAAAAAAACGTTTCTGATTTTAACCCAACTGTGGATAAACAGCATTTTGCATTGTGAAAATGAAAACCTAGTTAAAGCTGATTGGTTAACTAGGTATGTGGGTATTAAAGATGTTCCACCCAATATATTCTTAGCGGAATCTGACTCAGACAGGTATGGAAAGCAATTTTCAATTTTGGTTATTGTTTAGTTTTTACCTGTTTTCGGTTTATCTGTTTTTCTTTGTGTTTTTTACAGTGTGGAATAAAATGATTTACATCTAGTTACCTTTGCATTACCCTTGTAAAAATACGAAATGCCGCTCTACAAAAAAAAAGAAAGCCAAAAAGGAGGTAACAAAAGCAAGTCACAGCTAGTGTTGAAAGTGGCCACCAACGCTTGTTAATTCGATTGATGACATTTATTGACAGAACTAATAGTTCGGCACAAACTTGTTGGACTCAAAACTCCTACGGACTTCAATTACCCAATGGAACAAATTTTAATGTTTTCTTTGTTCCTGGGTTATTTTGTAATTTGTAAAGTAACTCATCGTCGTGCTTAAAAAAACAAAACTTGTTAAGAATAACAGACATTGTTTATACTTTCTAGACATCCACATAATAAGGAAGTAACATTTATCATCCAGGAACAAAACTTGTGTCCTACAGAAGTGTGAACTGATTGCTCTATCACCGTTGTAAACAATATTGATAGTACACAAGATAGTCCATTGCATTATCAAAGAAACTCCTTTCCTAACTGCACAATTTTGTTGACATCAAGAATAAAATTCAGGGCTAAATTTAAATTATCCTCCAAAGTATCAAATACTAAAGTGCTGGTCACAAAAGCGATGTTTCTGAAGGAGTTAGAAAATAACATTTATTATCCAAGAACAAACATTGAATGGCGCAGTGACAGTTACCAAAGGTTCAGACCATCATTTGACTGTACCCACCTGATCACACATACTGATATTTATCACGGTAAGCAACTCCACTAGGCACTATTCTATTACCACACTCATCCCGTTTTCCTAAATTGAAACATTTCTCGGCTGGAAAGAAATTTTTAAGAAATGAGAAAGTTATTGCGGTTTAGTCGATTTTGAAAAAACTTCATTGAAAGAGGAGATAAATGGATTATAGCACCTTCGGAGTAAAAACATTGTTCTTCATGGAGATTATGTAAAAATATTATATCAGTTGAAAATTATTTTCTGCTTGGTTCTAAGCATGGTAATGAAATTTTCGAATATCCCTCATATAATGTTATATTTATAAATTTAAATGTATTTATAAATAATCATAAGTAAACGATTTTGTTTTATTCTATTTATCTTTATCTATGTGGTGCTGTTCCTTTTTGTGTTAACGACCAGCATTGACCATCAGTGCACATTTTTAAAAATAACTTTCTGCGTCACTGGACTACTTCAATGATAAATTTAATAATGGGAGTATTAACATGTTTTTTTAAGATAAGACCAAACAAGAAATAACAATTGATATAGACAAGATAAAACAATTAGATCGTCAACCACATTTAACGCTTTATAACAAATTTTAGCAACTGTTGGCAGATCATCGTGCAGGCAATCAGAGCCGGCACTTCATGTCTTATCTTTAAGCAAATTGACAGGAGGGATTTGTAAAATATTGTGGAGAACACCGGAATTTATAAAAAAAAATGATTTTAATCATTCCTTAATTGCAGGATAACTTGCATCATCTTTTTCATAACAATAGACGTCCAGTACTCTACACTTTGAGATAATAGTTTCATGAATCATGTATGTGACGTATAAATTGCTGTTAATCAAAGGGTTTTATTAAAAATTCATAACATTAATTTTTAACTTAATTACATTCAAGGAGAGTTTTGAACCAAGGGTATTTGCTCCGGAATGGCGAAATTTGTGGAACTGTCCGCTTCTAGTTGCACAAACTTATAGTTTGAGGCCATTTCAATAAACACCATCATGTCCGCAATCATGACAACCGCAAACAGGAAGAACTCCTGTGCCTGCAATTATGCAATTTTAGTGTTTTGCGAGGCTGCTACTTACATTTTTAAACGATTAGCAACGGGAATTAACTGCAATTGCTCTAGAAACAAAGCGTAACCTTCAACTCTATTCAGCTGATAAAAAATATCTTTCCATCATGATCTTTGGGTATCAACAGATAATCATACAATACGTCAGGGATTAGATTATATGGAAAAATATTTTTATTTCTTAATGCAAAAGATTAATACATCTTAATCTTACTTGGCTTTTAAAAAAATTTGCTTGCGTGATGAGAATCACCAAGAAATTCCCCACAGCAACAGACAAGTACCATCCAGCTATGGTCACGGTTTTCATGCTTTTTGGGGCCTAAAATCCAAACTGACAGATTTGTTCGAAATAAAATATTTTATCACTTGAGTAAAGGAAAATTCCAATCCGGAAACACCGAAGAGAATTTCTGCCACGGATATGAGGAAATATTGAGGGAGCAGCCATAAAATGTTGATGGTATTCGGAGCAGACATGACGTACAACTTGAAAAACTACAAAACGATTAAAAAACAGGCGACAAACAACGCTTTCAATTCAAATGCACCTCTATTTTCATATTCCGTTCTCTGATGACAAGAGAATAAACACCGCCCAAGTCCAAATTAAAACTTTCCTCGTACAGAATTGGTATTTCTTTAGAGGCAACGACACAGTCATAGCTAGAACAAAAAGCGCGGTTTCACTTATTAATTATTAATTACGTATTTCGTTCCAGCAAATAAAAAGTACTTGGCATTCGCAAATGAAACGTCATTACCGTAACTGCAAGTATCAGAATCGTAAAAACCGAACTGAATTTTAATAGTGGTGTTTTTATGGAGAACGTAAAATCTCACAATAAGAATTTAAATCTTGTTGACGCGAGTAAATTAATTCTGTTTTATAATTATCTACCTGAATGCATTTTTCTGTTCCAAATACATACGACTGATTTTACGAAACCGCGTCCAGCACGTAATATTTTTATTTGATCTGGCTGCACTTTTACTTACACTCCTTGGGGCAATTCCATATATGCTGAGTCCGCTAAGAACGAAGAGTTGGAGCTGTGGACAAAGTAAACGTCCCTCAGCCCTGCCTGGTTCTTCAGCGACACAGTTACGTCATGCAAGTGGATGGAACTCTTGATGTAGGCAACTCTAAAAAGTACTTTGAATTATTGTTTCATCCCTAGCTCGTCACACCTGAGCCTCGGTTTGCCACTCAAGGATTTTTCGTAATCGACCGGGTCAGTGATGTAGGCCTGGATTTTATTTTCTATATTGATTCCAATCAGGACGGTATCAGTCTTGAAAAAAATTATTTGGGCGTCTGACACAACAATCGGAAACCTCTTACCTGGAGCTCCACAGCTGAAATTTCCAAGTTGTGTCTGTGCCTCCCAAAATAAATGGTACCACACTTTTCAGAAGCTTCCACCAGTAAGGTGTACTTGGTGTAATTGTCGCACACTATGTTCTCAAACTTGTGCAACCCACTTGACTCTATTTCTTGCACGGCATTGAAAGGATTGTGCACTTTGACGTCACAGGCTAGAGTATTGATAATATTTATCGATGCGTGTTTCTCCTGGGGCTGCTTGGGGTACGTCGTTTCCAAAATGAGTTCTAAAACTCCAGCTGAAAGAAATGCTGCACTGGCAAATAGCCCCCCGACGGCCATTCTGTGCAACGCGTTCTCCATGACGTGCATTTTCAAGAAACACGGATTTATCAGCTTGTCAAAAATCGGTATCAAGACTAGTACCATTGCGGGGTTGACTACTTGCATCTGGTCCGGTACTATCTGCACCCCTAAAACGTTGCCGTCCATGTGGGACGCCTGAAATTGACTGAATGTTCATTTTAAGGCTTCGAATTGCTTTCAGGAATCTACTTGAAAGGTCCATCTGGAACCTTGCTGGTCAAACAGCGACCAAAATATGGGCAAGGGGATGTACAGGAACAAAATAGCGAAGACTACTTTAATGTCTTGAATTAATTTCCCGTTGTATTTGTCCCGAGCCAGACTCAGCCAGTGCTTTCTCTTGAAACGGCTGTCTCTCGATTTGCACCGCTTTGCTAAAGCATACTAAGTTAATGTAACACTAAAATTAAAAGAATTGTTTACGGAATTCTTACTACGGTGCATTTAAAAAACTGGAGCATGACGTTTTCTTTTGGCGTTTTCAGCCTGTACCAGGGTTTCCCCATTATGAAGACCACTGCATATAAAAAAAATTGAATTGTTTGTCACAACTGTCGAAGATACTGACGTAAAGATAGTACCATTAGCGCTGCCGGAAAGCCAAATCCCAAAGCGTAACATGTATCGTCACCAAAACAGGACACCCACTTTCGTAGAATTGGTGTCAGGATCATTCCAACAAAGCCTCCCAAGTTTATGGTAAAATAAAATAATGAGAAAAAATGTTGTAAGAGGTCTTTTTGGGCGGGCAAACGGAACTGGTCGCCTCCGAAAGCTGCCACACAAGGTTTAATACCACCAGTCCCTACTGATATGAGAAATAAACCCACTGCTGAAAGTGTACTGAAACAAGCTATTGATAACATTTCATATATTAGCAGAGTTCGCGTAATTGTTAGGGCAAATAAAAACTTTTCCAGCCAATTTCGTTGGACAAAACGGTGGCTTATTTACTTTATCTACGATCGTGTAAAAAGTAGGCACTTTTTGCACTAAAAATCGTTGTCAAAGTTGACATTTAGTGAAATGACGGAATCGTGCCATAAAACTTTTAGTGCACGCTTTGATGGCACAGAACTGTCAAAATACAACAATACAATTTGTTGGAAACATTATTTAGAAGTAGGTTGCTAAACGACGTGGTTGTCAAACGACTTTGGTTATTCATAAAATATTGAATCAATGATAATTATTTTATACAAATTTATGTTGAAACCGGTGCAATGATCTCACGATCGTAGATAAAATGTTGTAAGATATGCGTGTAAAAAGGTCAGGTCAGGTCAGGTCAGGTCAGGTCAGGTCAGGTCAGTATTTTAAAGCCGTTCGTGCAATAAAGGATAACTTTTTATAGTAATTTCAATTTGGTTGTAGGTCGTAAAATTTTATGGTACTTTAAGTTAAAGATCTTGCGGGGCTTATAAATCCTAGTTTACCACTAGCAGGTAATATTTTAAGCAGGGTTGTATTATACATTTGGTATATTTGCATTGTACGGCAAACGGCACACGCCGCTTCCCAACCTTTTCAAACCCAACCATTGTGCCCGTTAATCGCTCATAATATCCAATAAAATTTTACGACCTACAACCAAATTGAAACTACAGTACACTTATATCTTAATAGTTATTTATGATATAAGTGTTAAAAGTAAGATTTTATTTTGAGAGAAGGGAGTGGAGAAACCCTTCGAACAAAATAAAATCACTTTTAACAAGAATATCATACACTATTTTTTCTACAAACAGGACAAACACCATTAATGGCACTTAAAAAGTGAGGTTAAGTTAAACATATAATTGAAAGCAGGACGTAGAAGAGCATTGAGTCATGGAGTGTTGCCTCTTTTCAACACCCTCCCTCGATTGTAGGTACTGTCGCGAGCAAAAAAAAACTGGTCGTCAAATTCATGCTTTAACGCAATTGTAAATGCTCCATTGTAAAACGGTCCCAAATCATCATGTTGTACGACATTAATAGTAGGTGTTTTCCCTTTTTTTGACACTTTGTTGACATAGACATAATCAGGCAGGGATTTTTTTTTTATTTGTGAGAATCTAACCAAATTTTGCTCGCGACAGTAGCTAGAGCTTATTATTCTGGTACAGTATTTTTACGCCGAATAGAAATATTGACTAAAATGATAAATCACACCAACAAAGAAACAGGTCTTAAAGCACCTCATCCGGTAATTTATGGTGGGGTGTTAAATAACCTTAGCCAAATATTTGGTGACACATGGGTGACACCCAACGGGCAAAAATGACGGTTTCTTACCTATAAGTGTAAGTACCTGTAAGTGAATTGTACTTAAACTGTTTCTTTGTTGGTATGATTTATGATTTTTGTCAATATTTCTATTAGGGGTAAAAATACTACTAGTGCTATTCATGGGTCTTTCTGTGCTGCTCTATCAAAACGTCATTGTGACAAACGACTTGTCATTACTTTTAACACTAGTGTAAAAAAAATTAATTGTTTATTCATGTACGCCGTGTTAAAAATTGACTTTTTACTAGTGTTTGTAGAAAATAACTATTTTTAATTTAAATTTTTTTAAAGCAATGTTATGTGTAGGAAAATTTGCCTGGTTGTTATGAAGTGGACAATTACGTTAAAATGTTTACAAACGTAGTCTTCATGATACAAGTAATAAACATTATAATCGAACTGTTTCTACACAAGTATGATAAAAGAAATAGATATTTAGCAAGTTTTTGACTAAATTTTTTTATGTAATGAAATATTGGTTAATTATAATAATAATAATAATAATAA
This sequence comes from Tenebrio molitor, assembly GCF_963966145.1. Taxonomy (NCBI): domain Eukaryota; kingdom Metazoa; phylum Arthropoda; class Insecta; order Coleoptera; family Tenebrionidae; genus Tenebrio; species Tenebrio molitor. The sequence continues at coordinate 37,323,872 of NC_091046.1, read as the reverse complement.
TTGCCGTGCCGCCGGGTGGTGGAGGGAAATAATTGTAACTTGTCTGCTGACTGAATTTGCTTATGTTGTAAAATCATTAAAAGTCATATTCTAGTTATTGTAAAAATGAATAAAAACAAAAATCGAATACCTATCTCTAAAATATCGTTGTTACATGGTTGATCTTAATCATGATTTAAGAATGGTTGTTTTCGTACAACTCCAGATATATTCTACATACTCGCTACTCAGATATTGTGCAATTTATATGTTATTGTACACATTTTTGTTTCTTTAATTTTCTGTCAAAGTTCGGTTTTGTAATCACCTTATCATTTGATTTTTTCCTCTATCAGTTTTATACATAATACAGTGTGTCGCACTTAAGATGAAAACTGTAAGAATGGAGATTTGAATTTCTGATCTTTTCAGAGTCGTAAACCCAGCCAACTGCAATCTGCGAATATTTTGATTTGCGTTGAAGATATCGAAAAGAGTTCAGAATTTAATTTTGACACCGTTTTGTTTTGATACCGAGTTTTAATGTTAAATTCTCATTTTGACTTTTAAACATAAGTTTTGTTTTTCGACTAAAATCCCTGGACAGGTTAATCTGTAGGTACTTTTAAAAATTAAATTTATTACTAGAAAGAGGATAAAAAATATTACGTTTGAGCCAAAAGATGGTACAAATTATTCTGTCCGAGAATTTTTGCCAAAAAAACGATTTAAATTTTCTGTTATTCTTTTTTCAACAGTAGGTAAATATTTCGTCGATGTGTTTCTCATACATTTTAGGTATTTACTTTGTTTATATTTACACTCCTTACGCGTGAAAATGCAGATATTTTAGACGGTGTAGAGTCAAATCCCATTAATGCAATAACCCAAGTCTTAAAAACGTAATTTTTACATGTCTTTTTAAAATGTTAAATCACTTAAGATTTATATCAAAAAATTGATCGTTAATAAAAAATGCTGTAAGGAGAAACTCGTCTTTGAAAGACGTCCGGTTTGCAAGAAAAAAGAAAAAAAACTGTGTTAAACGTAGCTGCAAATGCAAAAACATAGACGCGTATGAAACAAACGCGCACTATCGCCGAATTTTGATCACCCCTCTTCGCACAACCTCAGGTGACATATTTGACGTTTATCTTTCTAACCTTACAAACACTTACAAAGTTGAAGACAATATTTGGACGTAATTTATTATACTAGAAACTAGATGCTTTAATTCTTTTATAAAGGTCTAAAATACGATCGGGATAAAAAGCAACCTAATTTAGTTCCCGTGTCTTGAAATAAATTGACTCTCTGAACCTTTAATTTTGTAAAGCCTACATTTGGATAGTGTTCCACGAGAAAACGAACTGTGTCATTGAAGTTCCTACGATACTCTCCATAGGCGAAAATTGTTTCTTTTTTCAACAATATTGAAATTTCTGCCATTGTAGGCTATTTTTAGAGTAGGTATTTTCAATAAGAGTGTACAAAATGTTGCTTGGCAACTTTTCATCAATTGTTTCCAAAGGTAACTTGCTCAAATACAACAAAATCTAATCTTTTCGTTGAATCAGACGAGTGATTTAGTTAATTGTTTGTGTAGACATCAATTTTTTAATGTAACAATCTCATAATAATTGCGCTTATTTTTCAATAAAGAAAAGGTGTTAAAATTCCATTTTTTAACTTGAGGTAATTTTATTACTAATTGAACCTTCACCGTCTAAAATATCTGTACTTACCTACTTTAAATTTCATAAAAATCCGTTGGCAAATCACCGAGATATTAAGGTTCAAAAGTCTTAGCTGAGACAGCAACCAAAATTCGCGCATCATTTATTTCCTTATATTGTAAATTTACTTGACTTAAATTATGCGTTCCGTAATCATTTTTTATTTTTCTTCACTTTCATTTTATATACGATTTGATCTTAATTCTTCCACCAACCAAAACGCATTTCTTTTTTAATGAATCAGCATTTAATGTAGCATTATAACCACAGATATATTATCATTTATAAATACTAGGTTATTCTCTAGGATAATTGATAAAACGTATGAAATGTTTATTCTTAGAAATAGCACCTACATATTTTTCTTTCTAAGAAATCATTCACTTGAAAGAATTAATAATTTAAAAACGGAAATATTGCAAATTATGCAACATAAATATATTTTCACAATTTAAATTATAATGTATGTTTATTAGAATCTATTTAGGAATGTAATTTGTGTATGATGACCGTAGGTGTTGCTAAATTTATGTAAATGTTACTTACATTGAGGACATTTCTATTACAGGAATTGCCCCCATACACATTAAAATATTTCCAATTAGGTATATAAGTGAGAAATATAAAATCGTGCTGGAACAAAAAAATATATATACCTATGTACATGGTTGTTTATCTATTCTTATCAAAATATTTATTCCTCTATTGTACTGTTATCAAAGTTTATTTAATCGATTCAAATGGTTTATAAAATCTTTCTGATTCTTTCAAAGACCTTAGTAAATATTTCTAGACAGCGTTTTGTGTCGAAAAGAATTCTGATAAAAGTAAGATTTTGAAATTCAGGAAGCACTAATTACAAGGAATTAGAACATAAACAATAAGGACTTATTTTTTTATCAGATAATACAAAAATTGCACAATTTGATTGACTGATAATAATTATGGGAATTATTTGAGTAACATTGTATTGAAAAAGACAACATAAATTTGTAACGACAAATTTCATAACTGTAATCAAATGGCATTTAACCTAATTACTTACTAAATTAGTCATAGAATCCTTGTCAACTGAATACAAGCAGATATTTGAGTAAAATTACTGAGCATATTAAGTTATTAGGGAAGGAGGTATTATCGTTTAAAACGTAAATTTTTGTAAACATGTAGAAATCTCATTCCAATTTATAAATAACAATCTCTCCTTCAAAAACGTAATATGCAACTCAAATTACACTGCAGTTTATCTGGAGAAGTGATCAGTCGACGGTTGTGATATTGTAAAATTACCAATAAGATAATGATAAATTACCTATCTATAACAGTTACCTACCTACTTTTTTTAAAATGTTCAGGACCCCATTAATGGCAATGCGTCTACTATAATTAAATTATCCATAATAATTCTACTCGTAAAATTGTGAAATTTAATTGTATATCCTTTTGATTTCTAAATGGAATCGTTGGACATATTTCAACCAGATAAGTAAATCAAAATCAAAGTTTTAATTGTTTAGATTCTAGTTACCTTGTTCACTGATATAACTTTGTGCCTTCTATAAAACAAAATACATGTGAATCTCAATTTTATTGATACCAGAGCTAAGAGTCATTCAAATTTTTATTTGAAAGAGGTAATTTCAACTTGACTGCTGTTCTTGAGACCCTTCCTTTGATTGGTTTTTGACTTGAAGTGTAACAATCGATAACAGCACTTTTTTCATTTCTTACCTACTCTTACCTGTATCTGCCCATAATACTATCAGCACATATGGCTCCAGCTAGTGGTACAATGTAGCACACCATAATAAATACATGATAAATCACAGTGGCACAATTTTCGGAAAACAGCAATTCGTTCCTGATATAGATGGAGAGAATAGCTGCAAATGATTGTGCTGATTTCTATAAGGTGTTGTTTTACAAGCATACTTCTCAAGCCACAGAAGGAAAATCTTTCGCAAAACTCTGTAGCTATTATGCAGAACACAGCAGGTGGATACGATGTCTCCTGAAAGTCTCCAGTGAAAATGACCGGGATGAGAGAAAAGACGTAACAACACTCACAAAATTCATTTTCGCTCCTTTTGTGCACTTGTCAGGAACCTGACACGTGTCAGAATAAAAAGAGGGAAGTGCGGATTTTTGTTGATGTTTTTATTACAACTTATAAAATCTACATACATTTTACATTGCAAGTATATTACATTATTGCCCACAGAAAGCGTCTGCAAATTAATTAATAACGTTTATTTTACTGTGCTCTTGTTTACGATGTTATGTTTAGAAGAATATAAATTTGGTATAAATTCGTTCAATGACTTATAAATTCAACATTAAAAGTTTTGTTTCCACTTCTTCTAAATATAATATATAAACATTGTTATAATCTAATACTTTGTGTTACATATGGACCATCAATATTTTTTGCATTTATTTGTTTGTATCACAACATTTATAATGTATATAGTATAAGAATACATATTTCCATTTAGAATACCGCTTATCCTCTTAAGCAGAGGGATAAATCAAGAAAATACTACAGCATTTGTAAGACAGATTTTTTTCGACCGCGCCATCTAGTGACATTATTGGGTACCTACGGAATTTTTTGTGTGATATTAAATAACGAATCTGTCCCACAAACTTCTAAATAATAACAGAGTTACAAAAATAAAATGCACATTGAACACATTAATAATACAAGTAGAGTATTTTACAAGTTGTTACATTATTACAGTTAATTTCATAAATTTTGGACATTTACTACATTTAGTTAAGTACATCATAAGATTTTCGCTGCTTTTCAATAACGCTACGTGGTCCCAACACACCCGCATTGTGCAAATACAAAAATCGGAGATCCAGTAACCATCAGTTATCATTTCGATGTCAAAATAGTAACCAGAAACGTCACAAACTGCTTTCGAAAATCAAAATTTTAGTCAGTCATGGATTTAGAACTAAGTGGAACGAAAAGTAATTCTGCATCTGATATACTCCTGTTGAAAGTATACTCCGACATTTTTGAAGTGATTCTGAAAAAAACAACTGAAGATGAGGGAGATTTTGCAGACCGCACTCACGTGAAACGTTCTAAAACCACCCAGACCGACACCAAGAGTCTACTTTCAGTCTTGCTTTTAAGCACCGTCGACATGGCGAAGAATCTGGGGTCACTTTTGTTCAAACTTGAGTCAAGGTTGGAATCCGCGACCAAGTCGATGACTAGAATCATCAAAAATCTAGTCAACTCTTGATGTCAGTCGGTTAAAAGTCACGGAATCAAAATTTGTAGTGAGGAATAAATTTACAGTCACAGAAATGCAGGATAAAGGAACAAATTTGCTAAAGTCGAATTACATGTCAAAGGAATTTTTATCGAAAGCTTGCTCGGACTTCATCGAAGATATATTGAGAAAGACATTTGACGAAGAAGACCCCATTAGTCAAGCTCCGATGAAGTGCTCGCAGGAAACGCAGACCTGCGCAAGAGATTTTCCACCCCAAGTGAAGAAGAAGAAATTTCTATTTTAAATTGTTGCGAATGCTACTTTGTGCTTTATAGATTTGGATTAAACGGTAATAATTGATAATTTACGTTTTCTTCATTCGTAATTGAGATAGAAGCGTTTTTGAAGAGCAGCCGATGCATATCTAATAACCCTCGTTTGTCATGTGATCCATTAGTTCTAATTTCATTCTTAATAAAAATGCGATCACAATCACCAACAATCCATTTAACACAATGGTCCCTTATCACATTATATTACAGTTTAATGTCTATTCTTCGTTAGAGAGATCACAGCTGGGAAGAAGGCAACATTAATATGTTACGACCAATTTTTAAATGTAATTTAATTTTTTATTGGACAATCAGATGTTTCGTCAATTTGATCATTTCAAAAATATACACGTGTGAACAACGTCTGGCATCTGGATTATAGTAGTTTTCACGAGATTGGGTAGATCGTCGGAAGAAAACCAGAATTGCTCATTGCTACTAGTGGACATTGCTCTACGACTCCAGATACATTCATTTTTCTTTTCTGTCAGACTATCTGCATGGAAGTTGCAAATTCTCATAATTTTATTGCACAAATTAGTTTTCCCTTTGAAATGATATATCTAAATTTAAATTTCATTGGGTATATATAATGCATGAGATTAACAAATTGCTTGAGGAAATTTTGACGCCAAGAGCGAAACTTCCACAAGCACATACATTAAGGAGTACATTTATATACATATATGGATAAAACATTTCGAGTAGATTTACACATAAATATAGTTGGTGCGATTAAATTTAGTTAATATTTTGATAATAAAATACCATTTTGATAATTTCAGTATTGTCTACAATTAAAGTAAAGTAACGTTGCGATAGGCACTCAGGTATTAGGTCCGCAAAAATGTTGAACTATATTTTGATTTTTTATACGTTTGAAAGCGGATTCCGTGCTCAATTTTCCAAGTGCAAATCGATAAAATCAAAAATATAGTCATAAATTCTCCGCATTACGAAGCATTAATGTATCTTGGATCTCGCTTATTATATTTATTGCGAAAAACAATACAATTATAATCTTCAACGGGATAATCTCAACGGGCGGGCAATTAAATACATTTTATAGATTAACAACGATGATAAGCTGTGCAATTACTTTTCAACTTTTTATAGATTTTCTGCTGTTTTGTATTACTTGCTACAATTAAGCGTCTTAGTACAAGTAAAAATGTCGGAACTGAAAAAATTTGTTTAGCATTTGTATGGAAACTTTGGTTGAGTAAAATCTAAAGTAAAAATAGTCTAAACAAATTTGAAATTTGAATATGTATTTATTCAAAATGATGTAATTAATGAGAGAGAGGACAATTTTTTTGTACGAGTATATGCAATTTTCATTGAATTTTTTCATTAAAATATTTTATAAAAAAATAAATATTCAATTCTAAAATATGTAAGTACCTATCTACCGTGAGTTTTTTATTTTACTGAACATAGGATTCATGGATCTGTAAGTTTGGTTGCCTATTTCAAATGAATTGACATGTCCATTTTAGAACTGAACATAACCATTTTACATTGTATGTTCAGCGAAATAAAAAAACGCAATGTATATTTATTCCTCAATGTAATTAAAATTGTTTAAATTATCTAATATATTTTTTTTCTTTTTCTGTTGATCTCGGGAGCTCGCCAAATTTCTTCCGTTATTATAACATCACCATCATCATGATCTGTGGAAAAGTCTTAATTATCTTATCAAATATTATTATGAAACTAGTCATTACATCGGTTCAATTCTCTAAATAAAGCTAATTATCAGTCTAGTATTTAGTTTAAAATTTGTACGTACTAGCTTTCTATTTATACAGCGTGACCGACGAAAAACCTTTGACGATGTATCTTGCTTATTTTTTATCCGATTTAAGCAAATACACATCAAATGAAACAGTTCGAAAAACACTTCCAACAATATCTGATTCGATATTACTTTTTTATATTAATTTTTTGACAGACGATAGTCAACTTTTTTTTTCAAATTACAGTGTAGGTATATATGTATATTTTTCTATTCGTTCTTATAGAGAATTTTCTTCTTAGTATCTGTACATTAAAGTTAAAAGAAAAATCAACAAATTTATTTTAATTGGAAAAAAAATTGAAAACTCAAAAATCAAGTAACCAAATTTATAAACAATAAAAAAAATTATTCTAGTTGTTCAAAAGTGCCTCCATGCTGTTCCAGACACATGTTAATACCTTCGACAAATGCCCATTGATTGCATTCAGTTAAAAAATTGGGGGTATTTCCTCATAGACTTGCACTATCCTTCTTCTTAACTCTTTTCGGGTAACTCTCTACCTGGGGTCAAATAAACATTGTTTCGAATGTAATCCCACGGAAACAAATCCAATGGATTCAAATCTGGGGATCTAGGGGACCATTGAATATATCCGTAAGTTCCCCTCCATCATTCACCAAAATGATTCTTTAAAAATGCGTGGCGCCGTCCTGATGAAACACGACTCTGTTCAACACTGCTAATGGAATGACATTTCATCCAGAAAGTTGCTTGTTTCCTTTGATAATAGAGCACGATATTTTGCTTGATTAAGACTGTGCCATTCATAAAAAAGGGCCCACTAGTCCAATCTATCTCCAAAAGTGCCACACCATACGTTAACACTAAATCGTCTTTGGAAATTTTCTTTCGCAGCAATATGATTATTATTATTATCAAACTGTTTGGACAAATGGGGTGACTGATAAATATCCAGAACTCACTCAGTCATTTCGAGCATTTAAAATAAACTTTTCTCTTGTTTACTTTGGTCACTTTAGTTTTAAATGTTCAACATTAACTCCTTAATTTCTTGACTTTTGTTTAATGTATGGGTACAGCTCTTTGCATTTTTATATTCAGAAAAAAAATCTCTGTAATACTGAATGAAAAAAAAAATATACAGTTCCATTTGAAAAAATAAACAAGTTAATGTTCCTCTGTCAAAAACTGTACGCAAAAAAAAATTGAAGTGTTTTGAAAATTATTTCATTTGATGTGTCATTTATTCAAATCGGACAAAAAATAAGCAAGATACAGTTAATTTCAAAATTATCGAGTACATTTGAAAAATCAAGAAGTCGATTTATTACAGTTTTTTTCACATGTAAAGATGCCTTTTTGGAATTTGAGTGTCATAGGTTAGGTGAGTTTGACAACATAAAATGTCGTTGATATTTTAGAACACTACAATAGTGCCTGTTTTGTCTTCTGCACGATGCTCTTCGCGATGTTATAATACCTACTACCTCCGGATCGACCACCCTTCTTCTAATTTTCGCGTTTTCGGTTAGATTAGGCATTTTGTTTGTCAAAATTGACGTTGATCATTGACAAAAAATGTAAGTGCATTTCACACTGTAGAAAATTAGGTGTAGGTACTCTATAATTTTGAAATTAACTGTACAGCATCAAAGGTTTTTTGTCAGTCGCCCGGTATGTTTTGCCAGATCTTTTCAACATTGTTCAAGCAATATTAAAATCGCCATAAATTTCGGTAAAAATTATTTATTGATTTTTTTTTAGGTTGAGTAATAAATAGCTGCTGGCGCAAAAAGGGATTACTCTTCTCTCCATAAATTCTTAATCACTTTCCCTCAGGTTATCAGATAAATAATTATGTATCGCTTACCTGATATTAGTCCAGCCGCCCTCTTGATTATGTACGTTCTAAAATAGAAATTTCTTGTAATGTTATACTTTGAAGGATCGAACAGGACACTACTGTGGCGGTGATAGAAGAGATTTGAAACGTGAAGGGTCCAGATGTCCCAACAGATCAGTTAGTGAGTAGGCGATTTTAAAATATGTATTCGTTCTGGAGATGTGACGCTGAGAAATGAACTGAGATTAGGTCGACCGTCCAACATTGATGAAGATTGTTGTGGAACAAAACTTGTACAAACCACTAGAAAATTATCGGAGAAGGTCTGGAGATCCCCTTCAGCCACAAGCGATCAGTTACATAAGTTAAGATAAACTAGCAAGTTGGGGCTCTGGGTCCGATGGCAATTGAGGACATAAAGCAAGGCAACGAGAGTGGCTACCAGTGTGTTTTCTGCACGGACATGAAACGTTTTTGAAAAAATGCAAGTGGAGATAAGATATTTATGAAAAGATGATAGCGTGAGAGTGTGGTGTGAATCAAGGAGGATTACTCATTAGGAGCAACTGAAGTGCGATGAAATGGCTACAAAGCACTACAGCAGCACATTTACTAGTGTAAACTTCTTGCACGAGTAAATGCAAACGCAAAACCAGAAACCGCAAGAATAAGGCAGGGCAAATTTTGGATTTAGTGGTTTGCGCTGTCGCATCCACCATATTCAACAGATCTTGTACCAACGTATTATTACTATTCTTGAAGGTTGTAAAAGAGATAAATAGGGATTATAGCTTAAACTGCAATTATAATAAACTATTATAAACTAATAAATGCTAATGTACCTACTCAAAGCGAAATTATTTAGTATTCAACTCAAATTACAAATAATTGTAAGCAAGCCTCTTTTTCTACCAATTGTGATGAAACATTTTATTATAATTATTAATTCATTTCTAATCATCTTTTAAGTTACAAACTATGGCAATGTATTTAAATACTAAACAAATTTCTTCCAGTTCCAACAGTCATAGTTGCATAACACTATGGACGGTTTTATTTTGTAGAGGACAAAGTTTGCAAATGCATAAATTTACCATTTGTGCGAAGTTCAGTATATAAAAATTACGACGGATGTCTTGGAATAGAAATTATAACACATTATCATTCCCAAAACCATTGAATATCTTGAAAGAAAATTATACAGAGAGACCTAAAAGTTTGAAATAAAAGAAAGAACTTTGAAAGTTCAGTGTTGCACGATCAACAATTACTTGGTTTTTTCGTGCCTCCAGCCGGAATTTGGTAATTTGTAATCTCGAAATCGTCCAGAAATACATGGACATGACTTGCCGACCTAGTACAGTCACGGTCACGGAATTTCGTCAGTCGTTGTCATTCAACTAACATTAGCTGTAAAACAAGTTTTATATATTTTTAACCCCATACTGGAATTTTTGACATGGATGTCAAAAACGTTACTGGTGGCATTTTGATTTTTATTATGCGTGGCAGAATTTCTGTCACAAAATTCCGTGGCTGTAACTGTTAGTCTGAGTTTTCTAGTCGAGGCGCAGCCGAGATTTGAAAACAGGCGAGGACAAAAGGCAGTTTTTGGCAGAGGGGCACACAACGTTTTTCGTGTTCGTTTAGGCAAAAATTTTGAAAAATATGAATTAATTGTAAGTTTTGAGGTTATCTTTTGACAGATGTCAAGTTAGGTATATAAACTGAAAAATGTATACTTTTCACTTTTCACGGTATGTATAGTCCTACAGAAACTCTAGTAGAATTCGACTTTGGTTGTAAATTTAACAACAACAACCGAAGAATAAGATTTTATCATCAAGTAATAACCTTTGTCATAAATACCACTACCACTACCTGTAACATCCCTGCCTGAAGCTAGCATTGCGAACCCCAAACCGACGACCCTCATTACCATTTATCAGTAGGATTATTGCTGCAGCATAAAATTCTATTTTTCCAGTGACAAACATAAATTCACAACCAAAGTCGAATTCCACTAGAGTTTCTGTTGGACCAGGGTATACGCGCACGCGAGAAATCGCGACTTCTAATTAAATAAAATTGTCGAAATTTTTCACACTTACTTGGCTATTGGTAAGGTACATTTCATAATTTTTTGATAATTTTTCACTTACAAAGCCAAAAAAAAAAAAAAACCTAAATTTCCACCAAAAAGTCAGACTCTGATTTTTATACTAACCTTCCCAGATTCGCTTCCTATAATTATTTACGAAACCAGTGGAAAAAAACACCAATTAGATTTTGAATTAAACACAGTTTTACATTTCAACTTTCAAAATCATTTTTATTTATGACCTGCTACTTGTGCTGTCGTAAATTTAGGTGACAATGGAAACTGTCAATTTTATGGCAAAAAGGTTTAAAACGGTCGGCAATACCTTTTGTTGGGAAATTATACCATTATGCCATAAATCACGCGTCTGGTTTACGTTTAAATAAAAAAGCGAATTATTTAGCTAACCAAGTCAAAATTTGTAATTGTGCCACCAGGGTTTGATGCGCTAGCAGATACAGATTCATTTAGTGTAAAAACTTTATAGTTAAATTAACAGTTAATTTCAGAAAACTAATAAAACTGTTACGGCCTTGTTTATTAACAAAAATTTTTTTTTAAATTCTCAAATATACCTTATCAATAATTAGTTAGGTTAGGAAGTCGCGATTTCTCACGTGCGCGTATACGATGCCCCACCCGGTATGTCGGGAAACGAACACGAAAATAACTATTACTTCAGAACATAAAAGATTCATCATTGAATCTTACTTTCGAAATGATGTTTCATAACAGATAATGAGCATACAAAACTGTTGCCTGTTTGGCCGAGTTTCAACAAAAATTTCCAAGTTTAAATTGAAACAAGTATTATGGCGGATAATAAATTTAGGCCGGCCTGTCGTTGGCTTGACATCAAAATGCGAAGCTGGCATTATGTTGAACTAACCCCTTTTCGATTTTTGTCATTCTCGTCATCGTGACAGCGATAATCAAAATTAAAATTGCCAAAAGAAGGCAAAGAAGCGTGCACCAGAGAGAAGTGCGTACTACAAATCAGTTATGGTAGTGCGTCATGATCTGTAAGTTACGAAAAGGGCGAAAGAAACATCAAACAGCTTGAAAACCTTCAGTTTGACAAACTAACACATCAGTCATAATGACAATAAATGGTCGCTTGCATTGACTTTTTTGAAATGTCAGGAATTTGCCGGCCTAAATTTATTGTCCGCCATAGTACCTATGTAAAGTCCATTCATTTTGTATTGAACTTTTCAAGGTCAAATAATTTTATTTTTTGGCTTTATAATTATGTTTTATAAATAGTGACATGCAGGTAAACACCGTAAACGTTGAATTGAGCATTGCTAAATCACATTATGTTGGTTATATGCATGTCACTATTTACAAAACATAATTACAGTGCCAAAATTTAAATTATTTGACCTTGAAAAGTTCAATACAAAATGAATGGACTTTAGATGCAACCAGAAATAAAGTCCAATCACGTTGGATTTTCAATGCCAAATTGTTGTTACGTTGCAAGCCTGCGCCTCCTTTCCTAGTAATTTTTACATTATCGTGTTTTATTCGTGATAGAGCGATTGAGAGCGATTTGACGTCTTTAATTTTGAATGTTAGTTTGACGTGTGAAATAAAGTCACAGATTTTTTAATAAAACTTTATTCCTGGGTGATTTTACCATGGGGAAAAGAAACAAGGTTAATTTTAAAATTGCGTTAACCTTCCACAACTGACGTAATGGTGGTAATGTGACGAAACCCGCAAGCTAATACGGACTCAAGAAAAGATAGCTTCAGTTCGAAAATTAATTAGTTAGAATCCTTTAATATTTAATGTATTGTATGTATGAATATGATTACAATCTATTTACGACCTTTATTGAGCAGTTTTAACAATACAACGTTATTTTAAAGGTAATATGTACATCGAAAAAACTTAAATTAGAAAAAAATCATTAAAAATCAAAATACACCTTTCTTTTGTGGTATGCAATTGTAACAATACATTCTTGAATCGTCGCAACCACAATCAAAACGTATAAGTGTCTCTGAATAACTGAAATTTTATTGCCAAATTTGTTCCATCATTTAGATGCATTCCTTACTTCCATCCAATGAAAGAAACTTCACACAATTTCCTATTGGGTTCATTTTTTATAACTTATTCTGGTTCCTCATCACTCATCAATCATCATGTTAGTCGTAGAAGGTTAAGTAAATGTAGTCATTAAGGGTTTTTTCACTTAATCAACAACGCAAGCAGAAAAATACAACACCAGTAGGTAGGAGCATTGTATGTTCCTAATCCTATCATACCGATTAACAACTGACACTATTTTTAGTGCAAATGATAACAAAATGGATGTATTATTACCTATTGTTATCCTCTAAAAAGCTTAATAACAATATTTGAAAAATGACTGTTTCTTTGCTGACAGCGAATAACATAACCTCTACAGTCTACGAATGACTTGGTTACTTTATCAGCCCGTATTGGTGACATACACAGCTAAAGCATTTTTGAACCAAAAATCACACTGCCACAATATTGAATTATTTGACCTTGACTAGGAAAATCCAACGTGAATGGACTTTAAAGTTCATTCAAAAATCAAAAAACCACCAACGTCGCCTTTTCCTCGATAATTACTATCGGCAACGCTGTTTACTGTAATTGTAATTTTGAGGTTAGGTGTTTATAAAATGTCTTGTTTTTCTGGGCATGTTAAAAGTAAAAATAATAAGAATCAATAAATAAATGAAATGTGCTGCTAATAAAACAATATGAACGAAATTCAAAGCAATTGAATTTTATTTTGAATCAAATAAATGTTATAATTTATAGTTACAAACATAGTATGAAAAAATATCTATAATCTGTTTCAAAATCAAAAATCCACCACCTGTTGAATTATGTTGGCAGAAAAAAAGAAATCCCTAGAAAAAGTTTAATTTTTTTGGGTTGGCTCAACTTCCCGCCAAAATTTGACATTGAACTGTTGAGTTTATTTACCAAACACAAAATAATTATTATGTAGAAAAAGGTTTTAGCTACCATATCATACTTTTTGAGTGAAATAATAAAATGAGAATAAAAAACACGATGAACTACGACCAAAACGACAGTTTTCTTTCATAACCCCATTTTTTTCTGACACTTGCAGACACACTAAAAACAAAAGTTGACGACGTTGTCGGTTGTATTTTCGACGTAGAATGCACTGTTGGTGGATTTTTGATTTTGAAACAGATTATACCTAGGGTTTTTTAAATTTTACCAACCTAAAGCAACAGGTGGTGGTTTTTTGATTTTTGAATGGACTTTAGTTACTTCCAAGCATCTGGGCGTCTAGATTTGGAAATACGTCCAAAATCTTAAAGGCTTCTTTGATCTAAATAACTGTTAATGGCACGGTATATACTTTGAAGTTGCGCTAGTATTGCAGTTATAACAATTTTATGATAACTGCAAAACGTTAACTGTTTTCACAGTTTTGAAAATGGCTTGCCAGTGTTATCAGTGTCACATATGCAGTCCAAACTTCCTAGATGCTCCTTAGGTAAGTTCTTAATTCATCTTTAAAAATATTCTTGTAAATTAATAAAATAAAGTACAAAAAATATCATACTCCTACTATTTTATGGAAACTTCGGTGCAAAATTGGAATTTCACTAGTATCTTACTTAAAAAAATAAAATCTCCGAAAAGCTCAACGGAAAAGAGACATTTCCATCATTCCAAAATTTTGGTGCGCACTGTGTTAAGACTTTTTGTAATGAATTTTTAGTATTAGGAGAACTCTGTAGTAAATATTCCTTGTGTCATAAAGTTTCAATTTACTTTATTTCTTTAACCGCAATAGAGAAAATAAAGACCATATTGTTACATTTTGTACTCCAGTAGGTAAGCATTTAATAATAAGTAATAGGTACCTTAAGTGCATTTTTGTTGGCAAACCGCTTTCGTGAATGTTTACTCTTGTAAAGCACCGCAAGAAATGTTCGATGGAATAAACGATTTAATAATATTTTTATTAGCTGGCAGAGATGTTGTTCCTTGTATTTCCTGCGGTGCTTATAAACAAGGCAATGAATTTAATAAGGCGAGCTAATTATAGTAACAATAACGAATGCAGCATTAGACACATCGCAAGTTATGATACAGTTACGAGTCAGTCTTTTGACGGAATATTTATAACGAATAATTAAAGCTTTAAAAAGGCGTTAAAAACTGCGCGTGTGCAGTAAATTAAGATCCAAGATACATCGATTAAGAGGGTTTATTTGTATTTAGCAAACTCTCAAACATGTTTGCAAACGATTTAAAATCCCTTCAGTGTCGATAGCGCTAAAATTAATTCACTTGGAGCTCAGCGGAATGTTTTTCTGATCATAAGCTTGATTAGCTAGTCAAAATACTGATAATCTGGAATGTTTGCAGATTCTGTGCATACACAATAATCTCATATTACGGCAATAAAGCATAAAAGACAGGTTATTTCGATTACAGACACTTACAGGTTTCAGTTCATGAATATCACCAAAAACCTCTTGTATACTCTCAGTAGGAAATCTCTTTCAAGTGAAGACATCGAAAGAAACCGCGATACGATAAAAAATTTTGAGAAGTCTGTTATCTAAATCCACACCCCTCTGGTAGTGGTGTAATAATCGTCTCATCATAATTCGTAAACGTCCCTACCGTTGGGGCGGGACGAGCACCTCTTGCTCTGTCCCTCGCGGCTTCTTTGCGGACTGCAGTACATGTTATAGCCCGGAATGATGTGAACTCTGACGTCGCCCGAGGGTCTGATCCCCTCGGGTCTTTGCCTCCTCGAGAACGTCACCGTGGTTTTGCAACAACAATAGTGGAACAAGTTGACGTAAGCCCCTCGGAAATGCCTGTTGGTGATGCAGTACAAGATGCTGTTTATGCAAGATTTCGTGATGGCTAGCCAGGCCAGCTTGTAGAACAGACTATCCTGGACCTCTTTCGTAGTGGCAATGGCCAAAACCACTCCGAACGGAAGCCAAAAGAACACAAACAAAATGAAACTGTACAAGTTGGTGTGCATCAGGGAGTTATCCCAGTTGAAAGTGACGGGTGGCTTAAAGTTGGGCCTGGCTTTGGCCCTTCTTATGTGACACATGGTCCTCACGTAACTAAAAAATGTTAAAATTATAGGCAAGAACACGAACACCACTCCGACGGTGGCCTGGTAGGGGATCAGGCCGGGATTCCTCCTGGTGCAATAGTCGAAAGACAAATCCGGGGCGAACTGGAGGCCCGAAGTGACGGCACTCACGCTCCAGAATAACAGAAGGATGGCTGTGATCTTGCTGCGACTCAGCAGTTCGTACGTTGCCGAGGAGCAGCACAGACGGACGTAATTTTCTGCGGCGACGGCTGTGAGGGAGAGGACCGTTACTAGGAAACACAACGCAGCAAGGAACCATTGGAATTTGCAGACGGGGAGGTTGTCCTGGAGGCCCGCCAAGATGACGACGGCCGACGCGGGGATCACTAATCCGGTCACCAGCAAGTCTGCCAACGCCACGCTCACCACAAACGTGTTACCTGCAACAAGACGTCACTGACACTCGCTTTGTCGTTCGCATTTAATTACGGTTGCTGCCGCATTGGTAGCGACTCGCGATGCTTTTTTTATTCTTTCGTATTTGATTTGCACCTCGAGATACCAGATTTAAGTGACACTTGGCCAAATTTACAATTTAATTGATTTTTCAGCCAATTAAACTGCTCCTTGCCAATTAAATTGCAAATTTTCGCGCGTTTTCTAGAACTTGCCGTCTAATTGAAAACCTGAACGCCAATGTGAGTAAAAGATACTTCCACAACGCGCCTTTATAATTCTCAGGATCTGTCAATAATGAGCACACAATGTCGTGAATAATAAATCACGACAATTCGACTTTTATTTCTATGACTCATGAAATTATCCATTTTTATGTGCTAGACGCGAAGTTCTAAGCCAATCTATAATAAAGAAAAATACATTGTGACCCAAGATTTACTGAAAAAAGATAACTTTTTAAAAGTCCATCTAAAAATTAAAAAACAAAAACATCGACACTACATACTTAATGTGTCGTAACAAATATGTAGATATTTACTTTTTCATTCTCCCTCCTACGAAAGGGTAACTTTCTATTTTAATAAGGCGATTGAAAGCGAAAGTAAATCATGCTAAGGCAACGGTTGCTAGCATGAAAAACTTTCGTGCCCTAGACGACAAAAAAGGAAAAATGTCAAAAACATCATTCGTTGCACACCATTTAATGAAATTTTCATAAGCTTGATTGTCTTTGGAATTGTCCGGCAACACACTTCTGCACACAATATATGCAGCTTCTTCAATGAAATGCATTTTAAACTAAATTATGACCAAGTATTCAACGACAACGATATTTGTATTATTACTAAAGTAACGTTAACAACAAGCCAGCTTATACTAATTTTATTATAATCACTAAATCATTGTATTTTATTAAATGTCAATGGGAGAATGAAAAGTTTAATACATTACACGCTGCGAAAGCTCTTTCACGTGCTTGGAGTTTTTAAGTAACCTCGGTCATTTAAAAACACCTCGCACATAAAAGTAAACTTTCGCAGCTTGTAATGTAAATAACTATTATTTTTTAGTAACACAATATTGTTTCTTTTCGTCATAGATACAGATTGTGAAAAACAACTCATATCTCCCTAGGGATTTGACAAATTTTTCGCCCTCCACATTGTTGACAACAAACTCATGATAACGAAACTATAGCAACCACATATTCACGCAATCTTCCCTGCTAAATATTTTTAATAAAATTTTAACTTTTAAGTACAGAGACTAAAAAATAAAATATTGTATGCACCACGGGAGATATTCATGTTTTTCCCCTCGGTTGACTTATAATTCCTCGGGCCAAAGGCCCTCGGATTATAACCACGTCAACCTCAGGGAAAAATCATGTTCATATCTCCCTTAATGCATAAATATCTATACCCTTACACCCTTTCTTATTTCATTATACTCTACTATACTTTTACTCTTACTCTGTAGTAGGTTTTGGAACTTAGCCTCAATGTTGCCACATTTAGTGTAACAAATATGTCCATATCTTCTACAAAAAAGAAGATTGATTTGTTTAAACATTTTTACCTGATATTTGAATGACTACTTAACAACATTATAGGTACTGCTATACAGCATTCACGATTGTTTCAAACTTCAAATATCTATGAAAATCTGACATTTTAGTTGGCAGTATTGTGATTTGCCATAAGAAATATATTTTAGGTTATAACTGAACCGAACACTGCTGTCAGTTTGCTACAGTTTTTAAATAATTGAACGCATTAGGAATAATAATTTAAAATTTTCATTGAAATGAAACACTACAAATGCAGGTCAGTTCTCGTTAAAGAGTATTCTTAATATGTATTTTAAAATAGGTAAATTATTATTAACTAAATTAATGACCGAATTGACAACAAGGCGAATATTAAAAACGAAATGTCTAACAAAAAAATATCTTGGCCTGCTGCGTGTTTAAAAAAACAATGGTGAACGGCTAATAAGCTGTTCCGCAAATTTTGGGGCACCTAGTACGGGGTCATTATAAATGTTTGTAACAACTAGTGGGCGTAGCGGCGCACCTAAAGCATAGCGGACAGCCACCTACGATGGTACAATCATTTATAATGACCCCGTATATCGGGTGTCAAAAAGGACGGACAGGCGTTTTAGTAGCATAGCATAGCATAACATTTTGTATCAAAAACTGTTCTGCAGCTTTCAGTTAAAGGAAAACTCTCAGAAAGTGACAATGTAAACGGCAGTAACGCAATAGGTAGGTAACTAAAAATACCGTATGTAGTTGTTATGGTTTTTTTTTTTAACTTAGTCGTTGGTCAAAATGCCTAATAACATTCACAATGGGATGTCTTCCGTTAGCAAAACGCATGATGTATGTCTATGTATACAGCTAAATGCCGCGTTATTTTCTGCCGCACCAAAATGTATATACCATTCACGATTATTTCAAATTCGGACTATCTATGAAAATCTGACATTTTAGTTGGCAGTATTGTGCTTTGTCATAATAAATCTATTTTAGGTTATAATTGAACCGAACATTGCTGCCGGTTTGCTACATTTTAAAAATAATTAAACACATTTTATCTAAATACAATACAATAATCTAAATCTTTAATTGAAATGAAACACATATTTGTAGCGCAGTTCTCGTTTAAGAATACATATTTCTAATAGGTATATTTGAACCAAAAGAAGTTAAAAATTATTCTCCTAAATGGTTATTAATCTGAGTTATAAAAGTCTGATTCTGATTCTGAACCAGAGTCTGCTAACGAAATAATGAACCACGTAAACCTTTTGCCTTCACTTTTTATTTTTGAGGGATTGCTTTTTATATCTTTTTCATGAACCCATCGACGAATGTTACTTCCATTTTGATATACCCATGTTTCATCAAGATATACAAAAATTATGTTTTCGCTAGAATTTTTATATTGAAGAAATTTCCTTAAAAAAACGATTTTCGATGCGACAACGTGTTTTTGTTCGCATATAATTTTTCGACCATTAACTAAACGATATTTGTAACCCATTGACTTAAACTTAAAATTTTGGGCAAAGTAGTTCGGCCTCCTTCAAATTCTAACTTTTCTCTTGCGTCTGTAAATAGTGTATCCAAAGTAACATATTGATTTTGTGAATTAAATTGCCAAATGAGAGATTGAAGGTCTTTCCGAAACACATGATTTAAAAATTTATCAGTTTTAGGTCTTGTATCACAAAAGGAGGATTCTAGGTGCTCAAAATCTTGTTTCAATATTATATTCAAATTATTGAATTTCTACCGACCTGCAATAAAATATTACTACATCATTTTCATATTAAAAAAGAAATTACCTCAAAAATACGTGACAATCTTTCAAAAATCTGTTCATTATATAGTAAAGTCTGGTCTGTCTTTCTTGTATTCACCAAAAGATCTTTTGATACACGCTTTCTTATCAGCAGAAATTACTTTCGGCATTTTGGGTAATTAGAAGTTCAAAGATAAAATGCCAGGGGTTAATTATTATTAATTAACTTAAGGACGGATTGGCAACAAGGCGAATATTTGAAAACAAAACGTCATCTGACAAGACCTGATGCCAATCTAACAAAAATATACCTTGGCCTACTGCGTGTTTAAAGCAATCGTGAATGGCATATAATATACACTTCTATCCAAAAAAAAAAGCGTACGCGTATTGAAGGCTACTGTAAATGGAGATAAAATTAATTAATCGTTTCCAAGAAAACGTATTACTGACATTTTGTATGTATGTCAAATGTGGGAAAATTGCTTTTTATAAATTTTCAAGTTGTAAGATTGTTGAGAGTTGCCTTTTTCTATAAATTTACGAATAAAAGTTTGAGTTGTGTTTGTAGTAATTCAGTAATTGGTAATACTATTGGGGACACGGAAAACTGGGCAGATGTGTCATTCAATTGTCAAAATTTCTAAACCATACCTTAGCTACTCATAACCAAGTTGACAGTTTTTTGAAAATATCAATTATAATGACGGTAAAGGTGCATTTACATTGACACTTTTTGAAATGACAATAACAGACTGCCCAGGATTCCATGTCCCTCATTGTACTTGCCTAATAAATAAGGCAAAACATTTACACACATTAAAATCTCTGAAAAATACATCGATAAAATCCAGCTATCAGCACAGGTTTTGTTATAGGTTTCTAAGTAACAACAATTAAAAGATAGGTTTACAATATGACAATCTAGCCAAAATTGTGCTCACTACTTGTACGCCTTTTTTTTAAACAGAAGTGTACATATTACAATATTGATCTGCAGTAAAACTCATTTTGAAAACTGTCACAATTTTATTGACATTTATTTTATAAAGGTGTTTTTTTTTTCGTTGCAATGTTGCCGCGTTTAAAAACTACTCCCCCACACCAAATTTCATGATAATTAACACTGACGAAGAAACGGATTTCAAACCTATTCGTGAAAGGAATTTTTGGATATATGTTGAGGTTGAGGGCGTTTTTTAAAATTGACACATACAATTATGTTCCTACATCAATAACAAGACCATTTAGTTTTACAGGTATGTAGTTTAGTTGTAACTTCCAAAAGCTCTTGCGCGTTGTCCGTCCTTTTTGACCCACCCGATATATTATACCAGCTAATTGCCTTGTTATTAGTATTGCCTATCACAAAACGTTAGAGTTCTGGGATCACTATAATTTCCCAGCTTTACTGTCAAACGCGACGCCACTGGTAAGTAGATTTTTCGGTGAAATGTCAAAGAAACGTCAATGGTATGCTGTGTTTAGAAAACTATTTTTCGATTTCGGCAAAAGTTTATAGACGTTTACTGTAATTGTAAGCAATTATTATTCTAGAATAAGTGGTAAAATGGGTTTACCATTGAAGATAAAGCATTAATTATTTTTTCCGTTGACCGCTTGTTAATTTCAATATTTATGAATTATTTTGTGAAAAATTTAGGGCCAGTTTACAGAAGCGAAATTACGTTAATCGTAATCAAATGCGAGATTAATTGAACACGTGATCAGATTGAACCAATTGAAGTTTCGGATTCATGGGTTAATCGCGCATTAAAATTTAATTCAAATTAAATATTTAATTCTCTTTCTATAAACTGGCCCATAGTGTATTAAAGAATCTCGTTAATACACTATTTTTCATTAATCAACGATTTTTGCAATTTTGACGTTTTGATGATATTTTGATGTATAAACAACCTCGAACATACATTGTTTGCAACGAGGTTTGCACTTACCAACACTGCAGCAGGTAGTGGAGCAAGGTTTTATATATTTTATAGCTCCATAACTGCACAATTACGAATTCACTTTTTCAAAAGACGACCTTTTTGGTTATAATTCGCAAGTCATAGTTTTGAAAGGTAACTAGGTTTTCTTAGCAACCGTGATTTTTACGTGAAATTGAAATTGAATGGATTTGACGTCTTCTGACATTCTTTGTGGAAAAGTGAATAGAAAATGTTGAAGAATTTAAAAATGGTCTACCCTGAGGACAAAAAAAGGATGAAGGTATTTTATAAGGTCTCATATTTATCGAAAAAGATGAAATTGGTTTTGATTTGGCTTTAATTTGACATTTTGTCACAAAAAAAAAGTTTGCGGTCAACGAAAAAATTTTTGTAATCAACTCGTTTGTTAATGGGTGATTACTAATCTCAACTATTAACAACACTCACTCGCTACACTCGTTCGTGCTTTAAACAGTTTCGATTATTAATCGCCTTCATTAACAAACTAGTTTATTAAAAAACTATTAATAATTAAATCAATTTTTAATAGATTTTTCGAGAGATAGGCAGCCAATAAAATGACTGTGCATAGCAAGTATACGTATCTGTACGATCAAGCTCAGACAAACTTTTTCATAAAACAAAAGGTGAGGTAGCATTCTTGAGTTGTTTTCTTTTTGATCACTCGGTATGATTTTTCTTATACCATTGCACATTGACTTGACAATTTTCAAAATTGCGCGACTATGAACTGTTAAGGAAATGTCAACTCTATCCTACCTACAGAATTGAAAAAAAATGTACGTACATAGTGGCCATACGTATCCACAATTATTTTGAATCACCCAATACTTAGTCTGAATAATTTTTTTATTCTCTTCCGTGTTTTTCAGTTGTTTTTGGAAGCCAAACGATAAGGTCTTAAATTTTGGTAATTTTTTTCAAATCATTGTGTAACATTATACACAGTGTAGCAAGACTGGTACATTTTTATTTAAAAATTATTGCACTAATAATAATCACACTAATCACAGAAGAGTTAAATAATGGTATGTTTATCTACGACCAGCAATACATTTTATTTATCTCATATGGAGTGACTTACTTTGTAAATAAAAGTAATCAAGCTAATTAATACTTGATTAATGATGATGTCAAGGCTGCGGAATCGTTCTTTAATGTAGCCAGAGAAAAATTGTCCTCGAGGTCGCTTGTGGCCGAGGCAAACAATCTCGATGATGTTAAAGGTGTATGTACAGTTCGAGGCACGGAATTTCGGGCATCACTGTCAATATACCGTCAAAAAATGTAAAACAGGCTTTGCATTATTAACCTCAATTTTACCGTTTGCGGCGATTTTGATTGACATGCGATCGACGTGAACAGAAGTAAAATTTCCGCATACTCCTCCAGAGTTAAAAAAATATTTTAAATTGTGCAGTGGTAATTTAATACCTGAAAAATCTAAACGGCAGTAGAAAAAATGTTACAGTGACTTTAGAGACTGATGTAGCAAGAAGAATGTGAAAACGTTTACTGGAAAAATAAAAAATATTGAGAAAAGTTCAAGTTTATGGAGCACGTATTCAATGTTGAAGCTCATGCTGACCATACGGGATGGCATTGATGTAACGAAGTTCCTGAAGTTTCTGTATTAAAAAGACATTTACTTTAACGGCCGTTGTTAAGAGCAACGGCCGCGAAATCCAATTTCGTACTTTGCGTACCCTGTTTTCGGTACGCGAAGTCCTCATTTCGCGTACGGTTGCACACACAAAAATTTTATTGGAAAAAAATATTATGGATGTTTTTAATTTTTATTTTTCATTTACAGAATCTTGTTAAATATGAAAAAACGAACACTTTTGCCACTGGAACTTTTTCTTTATCTCTTTAAGTTTTTGAAATACATACAGGGTAATTCTGATTTTTTTTGCCGCAACCAACAATACCAATGGCACTAACTACTAAATCAAATACATATATTATTTCTTTTAAATTAGAAATCAAAGTAAGTTGGATAGATTTGTTAGAAATGTCAGATTGGCACATAACCTATATTTAGTCAAAATTCAACAAATAAATTAACAAATTACGTTAATGTAATGGTGTAATGGTAATCTACTTTTACACTAAACTAAAAAGAGCCGTTCATGCAGGCTGCCAAATGTGAAAATAAATTCGTACGTATTAATATAATAATACAGCCGTCGAATATTTAAACACCACAGGTAAACAGTAAATACTGGTTTTTTAGAACACCAAACTATGAAATATGAAATGCTCATGAATATGACAAATTGACCACATTGACCACAACATGACATTTGAATTTGACGCACATTTGACATCTTGCCGTTTCCCACACATGCGCAGAATAGAATTCATTTAATTTTTAAGAGCAAAGATAAAAGTTGCCCAACTTTCGGTTAAACTAAATTAAATTAAAGTATCTAAATGTGTGCATGAACGACTCTGGTAAATTGTCATCATTTAACTTTTCAAAAAGTTAAATTAAATTAATGCTAGTGTTAATTCCTTGTGCATGAACCCACCATAAAAGGTGTTCGAAGTGTCTTTCCATACTCCCCATAAATGAGGATCATGTCAGTCTTTTCGTCATTATTGTAAAAATACACTTTTCGAATTGACAAAGAGTTTTTGCTCTAATGTCAAAAATACAAAACTAAGAGCCACCGTGGATTCAGTTATAATTTTCAAGGGGTTATTTCAACTCTTAGATATGCATCTTACAATCAGCCACAAATTTTTTTGCAAGGATTAATAATAGTAATGATATGAGCTAAAAAAAAAAAAGCATGACCTAGGTTCTAAGCATATAATGAGATGACCTTCCTTATGAGCATAACTTGTTTTACATTTATATTGTATTACTCGTATGTGACTTTATGCTAAAAATGTAATTTGGCGATATTTGTTTCCTGCGTACCTCTATAATAAAATCTTGCTTTATAACACACTCTTTTCCCTTAGGATTGCAGCTTACACATATCCTGTACTTCTTTTGTAAGTTCCACTTTGAGGTCTGACTTAATGAGGCGGAAAATTTATCTAGTCACGATCTTCTGCCTACGGAGTGGATTTCAACGAGTTCTGTTGGCTACAACTTTGATGACATTGGCTGTTCAAACACTACGCACTATGTCCTTTTCCGGGACTCCAGCTTCTTTAAGGAGCTTACTTGTGTGACGCACGAACTGGCGGCTGACGTTCCAAGATATTCAAATTTTGAAAAACTCGTCTCATGATTGATTTGCTTCACAGAAAGCACCGCGTTGATTTTGGATCGTTGTTTGTTTTTATGTTTAGTAACCATTAATTTGTTTTTTTATTTTATTTTATTATTCATCTTGGAAAATGATTTAAATGTCCAAATGCCTAAAATTCAAAAATATCTTGGAAATAGTTAATTTTGTATTAAGTGCGCAAAATGATTGTTTTTTGTTGGCGCATGAGAATGAGTTTTTGGTCGAAATCGTCACATCGAGTCTTCAAACTCATTCGAATGCACCAACAAAACAATCATCTTGCGCACTAAATACAAACACTATTTTTTCTACAACCGCTTTTTAAACCTTTGCTAATAAAATTCATACTTACTACAAAACGATCAGACATTCACTTGGTTACAAATTTTTGTAAAATTTTCCTTAAATGTTTTAATTTTTTTTTTTGCTCGACACTGTCAGAATTTGAGAATTGAGATTTTGATAAATGTCATAACTTCTCAAAACGAAATGTCAAGATAATTTTAGAGATTTTAAGGATTTGGAGCCTTTAAGAGGCTCATCGAACAAAAAAACGTTAATTCGTGTTAACTCCTTTCACTGGCGTGTTAAACTGGCCCACTCATGCCAAAAAAAGTCCAATTTACACACGAACTCGTTAAATAAACTACTATTTTCACTGTTTTTACGATAAAAAAAAATTAAAGCATCAAAGGAAGCTTATTTTTGACAACTATTTTTGAACTATCAAAAAATGACATACTTTGCGACTTGACAACGATGCATAAATGTCGCGCTTTTTTGACGGTTGTAGAAAAAGAATATTATGTGATAGACTACCGTAAACGTATACATATAAGTATTCTGATAATACATCCTGTCTATTATAGAAGTCGTATATTGTCAGTTGAGTGACAAATTAACGAATACCTAATGAGTTATTTGTTGTCGAAGCCTTGATAAATTTTATTTCACAGTAATTTCAAACTAATTAAACACAACGTTAACGATATGTAAACACCAATAGTCACAATTAATTATTATTTACTTTAGGTCTAGCGTTACATTTACTAAACTAAGTTTAGTCCTCCCTCCGTTCACATTTTATTCATAAACTAAAAAAGGATATGAAATACTCCATCGGATAAAGAAATTAAATTCGCAACAAAAACGTTTTTTATGTAATTGGAATTTAAGCCACTAAGAAGTATTTCTTGGAATCTATAGTGCGTCAACGGAAATGATCCATCATTCTTAATAGAAAAAGTGGTAAAATTTAGTACCTACAAGTAGCAATTTTAATTTTTACATATGGCCCAAGTTATATGGTGGGGCATTTTCATAATAATAAAATCGATAAGTTAATAGCGTGCGAAGCTCTATCAATCATATAAATCACACACACGCTCTGGCGTGACAAATGAAAAGTTCTGTAAGAACAATTTTATACCTTACGCGGAATATATCGCGCGTTCAAATGAAATCCTGGGTGTTGTTTAGATTTCTTCGAGAATAGGAATCGTTAAGTTATTCTATTTGTAATGTAAAACAGTGCAAATAAAGAAAAAAGAAAGATTTTTTTGGCTCAAAATTTTACGTTAACTGTCAACATGGCCCAATTAATCTACACTTTAAAAAACACAACAATTGACGGTTTCCAATGCCTTCCCAGCCCAGGATTTCATTTGCACGCGCGATAGAAACGTACAATTAAATACAAAAAGTATAACACTTACAACCTTTAACTTCAAGATAATGGTCTCGTAGATATCTTTAATTATAGCAACAGGAGGTTATAGGTAATAACAATGATCTATTCGTCAACGATCATTACTTCAAACCTAGTAAAATTTTATGGCCTTATAAGATCTAGCTGTAAGATGTCGCCGTTAATTTTTTAGACTGACGTCAATTCAATCCAATAAGGATCTTAGTTTGATGTGCATCGTAAAATCTTGTGTAGCTGTAAAACCTAAGTGGAAAATACATTGTACGCACCAATTTATTAATAAGAGACCATATTAATTTTCGCTATAAAAATGTACTCACATAGGTATGTATACCTATGCAGATATTTTGTATTTCAACGCAGGAAATAATTATGGGAAAAAATGCCAGTGTCATTACAATTCAATTTGTGAGTGCCATTACGTGAGTTCCATAATATAGTTATATTTTTAATCAAAATCAATGAAATAAATTTCAGTTGTTTTTTTTTCGTAACGAATTTAAATCACATGCAAATATTATTCGTGCAGCTTTTCGCTTAAAAAACAAAATGCTTTTACTTTCATAAATAACGGTCGTTTCAAAGAGTCACATTCAAGAGCGTAACTTTTACAGTCTTAAAAGAAGCAAATTTTGCATAAAATTTTTATTTTTAAGATGAAGTTTATATTGCAACTGCGCCAGTTTATTGTCCCTCCCAGTTCTCCAGCGTAACATTTATTAACCGTTTCTCCGTTTCACGAATGCTCAAGTTAAATAATAAATAATTTGATGTGTTATATTATTTATTTAAAATAAAAACAAACACAAGGAAAAAGTACTAATTTGTGGAATAAATGAACAAAACAGCAACCCAGTTTATGTCAAAGTTCATTGCTGGAGGGAAGGAAAGAGCAAAAGAAATTTATGGTTCGAGTTCAACAGTTTCGCCAACGCAGAAAGGTCAGGTGTCGAGGTGGTTTTAAATTCATTCTTGTTAGATATGACGCCCGCCTCTGCACAGATATGTCCAGGTATCGTCGTAAATTTACGAAATTCTCCGTGTCATAACTTGCAGTTTAATGTGCTTAAAGTATGCAGCTTGTCAGACCAAGTGTAATTTGACAAATTACACTTGGTAAAAAAAAATAGTATGTATGTACCTTACTTCGCAACGTTAATACCGAGTTACGGTTTATTTAAAAAATTACAATCGTTATTTATGCAACATGGGTATAAAACACATTTTTATAATGGGAAGTTTACACACTTTTCTACTGTCATTGTGCAACTTATGTAAGCAGCTAATAGGAAGAAACTACCAACATGTAGAAGTGTGAATATTTAGAATTAAGTATTATTTTTATCATTTTTGTAGCGAATTAAGCAAAACTTGGTTAAGTGCAAGTGTACAATTGTGTAAAATACAGATCCCCAGATTGTTAAATATAATATTTTATGTTGAAGTATGAAAAAATCTCCACCACAGGTGCTTAATAATAATAAAATATTTTTCAATACGCTTGTTTCACAGTTATATAAGGTAATTGAATTAAATTCTTATTTTTCAAGGAAATACATTGCTTCAATTTGGAGATATAATCAGTTATATTCACAAGTTTTAATAACGACTGTAACAATTTCTTACTCACTTAAATAACTAATTTCAAGGTTCTCTGTCCCGGCGCATCCACCATTTATTTCATTTCTATTCGTGTCAAATTTAATAACAACAAACCCTTAAAGATTTGTTTAATTCCATTTACAAAGGTCAATTCATCAAATTTAATTGTTCATTTATTGTCAGAGGGAAACAAGCATGTTTTGAAATCGTTCGGGTTGTGAGGATAACATTATTTTTTTAGAAAAGATCTAAATTGTTTGCACGAAAAATAACAATTTAATTGTTTACAACCATCAACATTTGTCTCACTTCTAATGAACATCTTACCAATTACATACCATCATTTTCTATATCTTGAAAAATAAATTTGTAAAACAAACCAGTTATTATTCAACACGTTTAAATAATTAATTTGAGATGAAACCTCTCCTGGTGCATCCACCATTTATTCGTTCTATTTCTGTCGTAAATTTAATAATAACAAACCCTATATCATTACTTGCAAAGGTCAAATTCGTTTAAAACAAATTTAATTGTTCATTCATTGTTATCAGAGTGAGAAAACCATATTTGCAAATAATTTTTGTTGTGATGATTTAAATTATTTTGTCAAAAAACATTAAAATTTAAATTGCCAAAAGAAGGCTGCAAGAAAAACAACCGTCAACATCTGCCTTACGTCTTATGATCATCTTACATCTTACAGTGTATTACCGATTACTAGCACTTTATAAAACCTGAAAAGTAAATTTGAAAAAATCCAGTTATTATTCAACATGTTTAAATAACTGATTTGAGAGGAAATAAAGTTTTTCGGCCTCCGTCTAGAAAAACTGATTTTCCATTGGTCCAAATCATCTGGAAAATAGCATTTTTTGGATATTGTAATGAAAGTGGCACTTTTTTACACGAAAAATCGTAGTGAAAGTAGTACTTTTTTGCATCATTTTATTTCATTTCCTTGGAGATGATTGTCAAAGCATACCTACTTTTTTTTGTTATTTTTTTAAAATCCTTTTGGACCAAATTTCTCAACTTACTGTCGCGAGCAATAAATTTTGGTCTTCAATGTCATTTTAAAATTTGGTTAGATTGTCACAAATTTAAAAAATTTCCCTGCCTGATTATGTCCATGTCAACAAAGTGTCAAAAAAATGAGAAAAAAATGACAATTAATGTCATACAACATGATGATAGGTTATGATATTTATGAATGTTTTACAATGGAGCAATTTCAATTGCGTCAAAGAATGACCTTGACGACTAAAATTTATTGCTCGCAACAGTACATCGACATGCAAAAAAATAGTGTGTACAACACGTTATGAAAGTCTCTTTTTTTCACTTATTTGCTTGATTAACTCGGGCTACGCCCTCGTAGTCAATCTGCAAATTCGTGAAAAAAAGTATGACTTTCATAACTAGTTGTACAAATAACTACTATTCCCTGCCTAGGCAAGAAAATCGAAACATGAATTTTTAATCAATGATTTTATGTTGGCAGCACAAAATGTCAATGTCATGTGGAATTTTTGTACAATTTTTAAAGTGTGAAATATTAATGTCGGCCAAATTTATATCCTTTATCGCAAGCTGTACATTATGTATTGCAGTAGAGGCCCAGCGGGGGGGGGGGGGGGGGCGTGGTTATCAAGCGACGACGGTTCTGAATATTTGAGGAATTGGTTAACGTTTGTTGTGACAGTCGCTTGTTGGTTCCTTTATGTTTCCAATGGAAGAAAAATAAATTCCCTATCCGGTAATATTTTAATAAAAATTATTATATTTTGCGTTAAATAACTTGTCGACCGAAAAAGTTTTGTGTATTACACGGCTAGAAAATGTTTTGCAAGTGCTCGGCTGACGCCTCTGCTTCACAAACCGTGCTTGCACTTGCAAAATGGCATTTTCTAACCTTGTGATACAAATAACTATTCCCAGCGAATTCACCATTTATTTTATTCTATTCGTGCCATAAATTTAATTCCAAGGAACCCTCAAAGACTTATTTCATTTCGTATAAGTACTGTGGCGATCGTTTAATTTTGAACGCTAGTGTCAGCGTACTGTCATACATTCTAAAACGACCCTTATGTATTAATAACCTGATTTTTGTGTCAATTTTGAAAATGTGAATGTCAGATTTACATTCAAGAAGTTTTAAAAATCAAAGAAATTGAATAGAACGAGGTTTTAATTAATAAAAAATATAAAATAAATAAATAAAAATTAAAAACTAAATATTTTGTCATCGCTGCATTGGCCTCTATGACTTTGTTTAGCCTTGAGTGGGTAGAAAGACATAGATTTCTGAAGTAGTTTTGTGGTAATGAGTGCCATGCTTCGGTTATAGCAGTCGAAAGCTCATCCCTCACCAACCGACGCCATTGTAAATTCCTTACAAGAAGGCCCCACATGGTTTCTATGGGATTGAGATCTGGACTACGGCTTGGCCAGACCACATATTCACTGAAAATTACCCGGAATGCTGAACACCTTAATAAACTAAAGAGGATCAAAAGTGGTACTTTGTTTGACGAGCAATTTGTTTGCATAGCGAAGCGAAGTGTAGTGTAGCCGAGCTACTGCAATAATGATTGCAAAAGAAGTCACTTTTAATCCGAATAACACATACTATTTTTTCTCCAACCAAGTAAAGGACCCATATCATGAAAAGCACGAAGCTCATAGGACATAGGTACGTTTACGTTTAAAATTTTAAAGCGAACGTTTTATTAAAATATTCGTATAACCAAAGAAACAGTTTTGGCTTTTGTTTCGTTTACATATTTAGATGTTTTCTTAAATCAATGAAGTGTTAAAGTATTAGTTGCAAGTAAAATTTTAAGCCTAGGATTAAAACTACTTTTTCAAATAATTTTTGCTCATGTACATTTTACAGCAATTTATTATCAATTCCTCTCACTTTCCAGACCGTAAAAAGTAAATTTGAAAAACAATCTAGTTGGCATTCAACACGTTTTATTTTTCTGAACCAGGCTCAAACGATTTTATTCAGGTCTGAATTTCGATAAATCAATACTCCTATTTTTTATTTTTGTGTTGTCTCCCCATTCCACCACTTTTATGCTCTCACTTGACTGCAGGCTACTTGTCTTTGTAAATAACATTCGTCGAGAAAAAAGCAGACATTCTTTGTGTATGATTTGTATTTCACAAAAAAAAAATTCTATTAAAATGTCTCTTTAGTTTGTTTCATCCCCTCGTGAAAATAAAATGTGTGGGGTTAATTTAATTTTCAGTCGTAACCAATGTATTTGTAAATGTCAAACGTAGGGACTGTAATGTAAACACAGTAAAGTGCAGCTCCCACTAAATACAACATCAAATATTTACGTATGATGAAAATTCTGCAAAATCTTTCCATTTTAACAGTTAGCAAATGTCAGATTAATCTTTCCTTCTGTTCTTACAAAAACAAACAAAATTGTGTTCAATAAAGCTAAACGGCGGCAGTTGTTAAAAATAAACGCTGCTCGTAATTTTTATGAACTTTATGGAATTTTGATATGTATTTAATTTTGATCTAGTAGCACAGACAAAAGTGACCATATGTTTCATTTGACATTCTTCACAGTACAATTGTAAAAATTTCGCGTGGCCTCAACTGCGCATTAGTTTTATTCCAATGAACAATTTTTTTTGACAGGCGGAAATAATCATAAAACGAAAAACGGATCAATCATTCAGCAATTTTAATAATGACTTTGTGCCGAGCTCTTTCTCCTTCCAACGACTGAACAAATTACCATAAACTCCCAAAATAAAAACGTATTCTTTTTATCCATGCGCTGTATAGATACGTCGTAAAAAGAAAAATAATAAGAAACGAATATCATTCGACGAACGATAGGAAGTCGAATCCGGAACTGGGAAACATCAATCATTATTTTTTTCCAGCTTGATTCTCGTCAGACAACTTCTCCCTTACCTCGTTTTCGGAGGTAATCCTCAATCATGACGGCGCTTATCATGAACACATTACCAACACTTCCGACGGCTGCAAGGGATGCAAGAAGTAGCAGCCGTGCCAGTCTGGACCAATCGGAACTCAGGGTCACTGGTGACACCGATTCCATTCCTAATTTGGCGTCCGTCATGTTCGATACCATGTCCACGCTCCTGAAACCAAACCAAAAACAATTAAACTTTCAAGGTGTATAGTTGGTTGCATAAACATGCAAAGGAGTCCGGGGATTGCAAAGTTAATCACGGAAAGGTGTAAACACGAGAACATAAAACAAATTACATATCTTGATTTGGTCGACGTGATGCGACCGATAATGGAGAATGTGGAATTATGAATGCTCTCGCTCTAAATAGCCTCACATTCATTAACAAATTAAATTATTTACGCTCTAAATTACGTAACAATTGTTATAGTGTTGCTGAAACGAAGTAAACACGCAATCATCGACGTCCGTCCATTTATTCGCCTGCAAAAGCATGTGCTCATTGTAACATGTAAGCACAACTGGTCCGCAAGTATGTCAAATTTGATTTCCATTACATGGATTGTAGTTGGTCTCCATCTAATGATACAGATTTTTTAATGGTATTTTTATTTTAGTTGTGGCATTCTTCAAAACAAGAATTCCAAATTCTCTGATGCGTATATTGTTGTGTATGTATCATTCTGCGTTAGTTGTGGAATTGTGCAAAATGTATTGGGATCTGTGGAACCACCCACTGTGTCGATTGTCTTTCAAATTCATCAAATGCATATACATAATTATGTAACCACATTCTTCCACCTGTTATGATGTTCTAGACTTCATTGTTGTTTCTTTACACTATTCAGTGTTGCTTTGAGACCTCAGCGACAACAAATCTTCTTCACACCCACCAGATCACGCAAGATGTTCTTAACAGGCATCCTAATAACCAACATATGTCTTGTGATTCTATACATGATTCATTATTATCTTCTTCATTCTTTCTGTCTTCAGTATTAATAGAATTAGTCTTTCTTGAAGTTGTCACCAAGTAAAAACTTCTCAAACTTAAATTAATTGCTACCATTTGTAACTTCTATCAGGAGGTGTTTCACTCCCAACGTGGAACTGGACCTTTCTAAATGTCATTTCGGTGTAACAGAACTTTTAAATCATATCTCTAAATTTTTTTTTCGTTAAATGCATTTTTGACAACACCTATTTCGTAAATTAACAGAAGACTGAGAATTCCAATCAAATTATAACTGTCTTCGCTCTAATTTAAGTTTTCAGTGCATTCGCCATTTTTACAACTTGAATTGGTTTTAACAACCTGAATTAAGAACATAAATTAGTCATTCTAATAATAATCCATAAATTGCCCCACTACGAGCATGTGAAAAGCTTATGACACTAATTATCGGGTTTATTAGTAATTAGTTAATAAGCTTATTCAATTTTCAATTACTAGTTAATTACTGTTCCAATTACTGTCTCATTACCGTTATAATTTTTGAGGTAACAAAATTATATTAAAATTATTTGAAACTTTTAGTGAATTTTTGATTTTGTTCTTGGTACGTACGTTTATCGATTTCTAAATACGTATATCTCAGACTTCGTTAGTTCGAAGTGTGATGCACGCAACAGTACAAAATTTGCACTTTGTTTCTCGTTACTGCTGATGACCTTATCTGATAGCAAAACCTATTTTTTTTTAATTGCATTGCATGGCTTTGAACTACTCCCATAATAGATCGCAGT
Source organism: Tenebrio molitor (assembly GCF_963966145.1). Classification (NCBI taxonomy): domain Eukaryota; kingdom Metazoa; phylum Arthropoda; class Insecta; order Coleoptera; family Tenebrionidae; genus Tenebrio; species Tenebrio molitor. The sequence continues at coordinate 37,289,760 of NC_091046.1, read as the reverse complement.
AATAAACTGCACAAACTCGAATGATCACGTAAAGGAAACAATTTAGATTATTTTTAAATTACATAGTTCTATTACAACAAAGCCATCTAACAAGAAAATTCGGCTTTTCCTTAGTGACTGAATATTTAACATTTTCAATAAAATTAAAATGGGGCTAAGAACTATCACGAATAACAGACGAAAAGCAAAAGACAAACTGCTACATTGCTCAAACAAGAGATAATATACATAAGCAACAGACAGAATTTTATCATAGGGAACATGAATAAAAAAAAGTCAGAAATAATCTCTAAAGTTAAATATGACAAAATAACAATATGGTAAATTTAAAAAAAATTTGTTAACCAATCCTAGACTGTGTAACAAATTTTTTTGCTAAATTTAAAAAAAACAAATACATTTATAGCAAATATTTTGTATAAGTGTTACGGCGATAGTCAATATTATTTTATTGCTTATAAACAGTTCAATTTTTAGGCGAACCCAATCTATGCCAATCATTTTTACAACACCGCTTTTCAAATAGCTGAGGAAAGCTATAAAAAATTACAGTAATTTGTTTCACATCAAAATTAAAAATACAATTATGATCAAAATAAATTATTTATTTATTCTTCACGCAGTTTGTTTAGTTTTTAAATATTTAATTTTTACCTATGCATTTTATCTTTAAAACAAAACTCTTTCATGTACGCTGTAATGAATGCTTGAAACAATGATTCGCAATTCCTTTTCTAAAGTTTTTAAAAGTTATCATTATATCGCGCCTTCAAATAAATATATATTTAGAGTAGGCGTAGGAGACATTCTAATTCTTTTAACAGTGTAAAGTAATTTTTGTAGGTAACCACTTATTCTCCGGAGTTGCATAGTATGCATAGTAAGCTTTTTCCCAATTTCATATTGTCATATTCCGTGGAGGGAGAATAGGGAAAATGCACTACAAAAATTAAAAATATTTTCTAACCTAATTTTATTTCGTTAAAATGTCAGGCGTTTTTTGTGTCATTTTCTACGCTGGAAAAATGTTGCAAACAATTGAATTTCCATAGGTTGCTCTAAATATAAATTTATTTGAAGGCCCGTTAAATTTTTTTCATTGATATTGATGAAAACTTTTATTCACATATGTAGATAGATATGTAGTAACAAAAGGAAAAAGAATATTACTTGCAGTATCTCCAACCACAGAAACTCCCTCTTTGCATGAAACCAGAATTCCGTTAATTCGGATTCTTTAAATTAGAGTTCCTGTTCACGGTTAATAGATCCCGGGAGAGAACATTTCTTCAGATTGTATTGTAAACAGAGTTCGAATTCAATCGAACTCTTTCGTATTGGGTAGTGGATACTTCACAATAATCATGAAGTTTATACTATTTCGTGTTCAACATAAAAATGATGTGTATTTATATAATTATACGAAGTATTTTACGAGTGATAATCAGCCCGAAGGAATTGAAAATGCAACCCACAATACATTTGCAAAGTTAATGTGGACATTTATTTTTTGATTTAAAAAACATAAAACATTATATTATATAAAAACATAGTTAGCTGTGCAGTTTCGTAAATTTTGACAGAAACGAAAAAATTTTGGGAAAATGTTTATTGTCTGCATAAAGGCGCAACAGCAAAGGCATTTTTATTATGTCGTATTTTAACTTTTTTGTAAATGTCTCCTGTGACAAATAAATTTATTGGCAGCAAAGCCATCATGGATTCATAATTTCATTTTATAACAATACGATATTTAAAAATTTTACTCTGGAAATGTATTTTCAATTCCACCGGGCTCATTATCATTCCTGAATTACCCTGCATAATGCAATGTAGTTACGATTAGAATACATACTAATTAAACTTTAAAAAAACAGTTACATTTCTCTGAGCCTCACCTTTAAGTACCTATATCTTTATTTAGATTAGTTTTTTTTAGCGTATAAAGACCATTAATGTAATAAGGAGGCACGGCGTCGCGGCCGGATTCAAGCGTCATTACGAATATTTTTATCAAGTACTGATAACACGACTCCCTTTTGAAAGCACTATTTATATGTAATATGATTTTATTTATTTTTCTTCGCACCGACTTTTACACGACGTCGAGGTCGGGGTTTATTCATTCAACATCGCAAGCAACGAGAAATGCGAAAACGGATCTGAACGGAACCTTTTAAAGACCACAGATCGCTCCTTGCATAATAATTTAACAAACTTTTCAGCAAGAATAACAAGGGCAACTTGGCATTAATCTATCTTTCATCAAGTCGACATTTAGCCAATTACAACTGAAACAAATAAAAAAATGCATTATTTACACTACAACGCTCCATAATCAACACTGTCAATGAATTGCCACCTGCTGTGCTGGCAATAAAAGTATTATGTTGGTACAGCCGCTTATCACATTTTCTCTGCATGTAACATATTTTAATGGACATGCAATAGAAAGTAAAAAAGTGGGTGATGTGGGTTTGTTTTGAATAATAAAGAAGTTAAATATTGACAAAACAAGTAGAAAAATAAAATTGTCGTTATAGAATTTATTATAAATTTAATAACAATCTAAATTTGCGTTTACAACGCTTAAATCCAAAGGACATGTTCTGGTCTCAGCATTTTAGAAATCATAAGAATGTTGAGCTGTTCCGAACTTAATTTGAATGGTTAAAACGAATAATTAATCTATAATCTCTTGCCTTTTCAAATATTCGATCTTGAGTAATTAAGTACTTTCACTTACACCTACTCAACATTTCTTTTGCTTAACCAAAGTTATTAATAACTCACGGTTGAAGAGCATGAAAGTTTCTCCATCAAGGTCCGTCCGATACGATTTAAGTCAGAATAACGAACCTAACAATTTTCAAAATTATCATTTCATTTCTTTAATGAAAGTTTAGGAATTTCTTGCACTGTTGTCAAAAAGATTTAAACATTTGCTAACAGATCAAACCAGCAACAGATTTTTTATTATTCCCTAAATTACTACAAAGTTTTTTTTTATTTAAAATAACACAATATTCCCAGAATATTTACCTATGAAGTTAGAATTTCTTTTAAATTAATATTTTTTACAACAACAAGCCCACTGCAATATTTAATGACAACTAAGAAGGGTTTTGACTTGAAATTTTAATTATGGAATTATTGGTAAAATTAAATATCTCCAACTATTCACATTTAGATTGAGTCTAAAGTACAGCCCACACCTTTTGTGATGCTGAAATGTTGATGCAAGGCAAGAATATTTTCAGCTATAATGCGAGTACCTAAGTAAGTGGTATGATCGATGATATCTATGAGTTGAAGGTGCTGCCTCGGTTTCACGAGTTATACCATCCAATGGGTTTGCTTCTTGGTAACTGTACTTTTTTAATCGCGCAATTTGAAGAAACATTTTTAGCTTGTAAATTTGACAAATGTCATCACCAAAGTGAGGTAATAGAATTTATTCACAATCGATTAATAACGTACAGCTCTTCGAACCCCTTAAAGGTTGGACAGTAAGCGATTAGACCCGTACACTTCAACCGGTCAGTAATTGTGAAAAAATGAGTCGTAATCGATCAGTAATGAAACCCATAACTGACCTGTGGGGCGCTAGTGTCGCACTAATCGCGAAAATCTCTGTACGTTTTTTGGTATCGTATTTTGTTTTTCTCGGATAAGAGATTAAATGTTAATTTGTTTGCGGATTCCCGGAATTCTGGGAAGAGTTGCACTCTATTTCACTATCGTACATTTTGTTTGTTAAAAAATCTCAGCAAATGTCAATTTGGTTTGACTTTTGTGAACTAAAATTTAATGCAATCTCAATCGTGAACGCCTACTAAGCTTTAATATTTTGCCGAAATAATAGTATATTATACGCCAAGGTGAAGAAGTTCATGATTATAGCAGGAGCGCCAAGATTAGAGCCCGAGGCGTGCCGAGGGTTCTAAGGCGCGAAGGCTATAAGGGACTTCTTCACCGTGGTTTATATACTATTTTTTCCACTACTAGATACGTTAAAACCCTTTCGGATAATAATGATTAATTAAATTATTTTGTCCGATGCGACGATCCGATTTCTTATTTTTCAACGGTTGCTATGAAAATCGTCTACGTTAACCAATGAAATCAACGAAAATCTTTCGTTGCTAGGTGACGGCTGTTCATTATTCACCTAGGTTAATAATGAAAATTATTATTAACTTTGGGAGAGAAATTCTACTTCTGGGGTCAGTTCAAGAGTCAATAATGAAGCCTTCTGAGACTAGTAGTGGAAAAAACATAATATTGTGGAGGTAGGTTTTTATTTATTTTTTATTATTATAATGTTCCTTGTTTTATTAAATGATTGATTGTGAATAAAATACATAGTAGACAAACCTCGGCGAAAGTACCATTCCTGTGTCTCGAGAACTAGTTCACCTCGAGGCGAGCCTCTCGGTAAACTATTGTTCTCCCGACAGGAATGAAATACTTTCCGCCTCGGTATGTAATATACTATTTCGGCTTCCCTAATTGTAAAACACACCTTTACCTTTCAGTTTAGGTTAAGAATGCTGGGAATGCTGGGATTTACCGACGGATGTTGTAAATTTCTGGGGGAGTGCGGTGGCACGCATGGTTAATTTACTCTTTTTACAGTTATTTTAAAATTAAAGTGTTCATACTTTACTTTAATGTAAAAAAAAAACATTTACATGTATTATTTTTCCGATAAATGTTTTTTTAATTTTTATTGACTGATAAATAATAATAATCATAATAGGGAAAATACAACATATCGGGTTGGCAGCTCTGTATGTCAAAAAGTTTGACATATGTTATTTCATAAAAATCTGCAGCAAAAGTGCAAAATAAAACATTTGGTCAGCCGAAAAGCCTATACAAATATCGTACGGTAGGTATTTTACAGCGCTGCAACCAATTTGGCACTCAGGTTCGCCTTGTGCCTGAATCCTAGCTTTTGCGCTGTGAAATACTTTAATGTAAATAGTTATTTTAATTTTAAGTAAATGTATGTAAAAATACTGTCGCGAGCAAAAAAAACTGGTCGTTAAAATCATGCTTTGACGCAATGGAAAATGCTCCATTGTAAAATGGTCGTAAATGTCATAATCTATCATCATGTTGTATGACATTAATTAATTCATTTTTTTGACATGGGCATAATCAGACAGGATTTTTTTTTTAATTTTTGACGATCTAACTAAATTTTGAAATGACATTGACGACCAGAATTTTTTGCTAGCGACAATCTCTCAGTTAAAAGCGACGCACGTGAAAATTTTAATTAAAATGCGGACATTATTGTAGTGATTACGTTGGCTTTTAAAAATATTGGGACACTCTAATTTGAACAAATTAATGAGAAAAGTTACAACGTAAAAAATATCCAACCAGTCACTTTTGAAAGCAAAGCTTTGCATAAGGGTTTTATTAACAGTGAAATAAAATTTGTAAATCTCCTCGTCTCTGATTAGGATTACGTTATTTACAAATTCTCTCACAAAAATCTCATCTTAAATATTAAAAAATTAACCAAATTACGTAACCAGGCGAGTTTTATACAAGATTATTCAAGTAAGATGACGAGCCTGAGCGGGTAAAAATGCAACCCAAAATACACCTTACAAAGCATTCATTGTGTTTTGGTATTTAAAAATTAAATTAAGAATCCAAGAAGGTATTCTATTAGTTTGAAAGGCATATCTGTGATTGCATTTTTTGTTCATATTTAGTACATATTTGAAAATTTTTCGAACGATGACAGAACCAACATGACCCTACTTATCCATTACTTTTGTGATTTTAATTGAGATAGCTTTATAAATCGTATTTTGGGTTGCATTTTTACCTGGTCAGGCTCGTCATCTTACGTGAATAAACCTCTATAATTGATGAAAAAGTTTTGGCGTAATTTTAACGCGTTGTTTTAGTTTCACTGTTTTCACGTAATTTTCTGAAATTTATTGCACTTTCAGGGGAGGAAATGCCATGAAAATGTCCACCTGCAAGGAGGCATAAATTTAAATCTCAAAGTATTGTTCTGATTGAAGTATTTGTTTAATGGAACGTAACGTGCACTTGAAATTGTTTGAAGAAACATAAACTGTGGTTAAATATAGTCCCCGTTCATTTACGCAAGGTGAATGTGTGTTTAACATTTCATTTGGCTTTACAACATATTTTTGCTTTAAATTGTTTAGAACCAATTTAATATTGTTTGGAGTTTAAAATGGAAGATCACACAAATTCGGGTTTTCATCGAAACGACAATAACTCTGCATGAAGCAAATCTATAATTAAAAGCAATATCGTTGCACAAACTTAATAAAACCATTTCGGTTGCGATTTCATGCCGGTAAATTACAAGCTCGGTTCTCAGTCGAGTCACGTCTGAGCTTAATTCAGCATTTCCATAATCGGAAAACAGCGTCAAAGCAACACAGCGAAGTTCAGATTATTTTATTCTGGCAGTGTGACACAAAATGGATAGACAGTTTTCGAAAACGTATTCGGCATACGATTTAGCGAGTCCGATGTAGATACAGATATTGTAGGGATAAGGGTAATCTCCTTTGAGCAATCCCTTTTCCGGGAATCCTTTAAGATAAAGCATAATACAAAAGGCAGCCAGAATGGGGTCAGCAATGAAAACTTTATATTGGTTCAGAAACGACGGACAATCGAATGACGTGTTAAATTTTTCTGGTGATGGATGTCCTTTTATTATTTTATTTCGGTGTCGAGTCTTTTGCTTCGGGGAGTATCTTTTGGGATGATTTTCTGTTGTTAGATAAAAATTCAAACGTAACGCCAATGACCCTGTAATAGACTTGAGGAATACTTGGCATGGCCACAACGACAGTCCTGCGAAACCATGGCAACCTGTTGAAGGGGAGCTTCCAACTAGGCACACCCATCTCTCATTTGATTGGAACTATAATAAATTCCAACATATCCTTTGTATTGTCGATGAACTAGAGTGAAACAGCGATGCTGCCATCTAATAAATGTCACCTGTCCCACCACCAATCCTCCGTCGTCGTCCTTAAATAATTTTCTAAACTCTTGTCGCCACAAACTTAATCAGATTTTCCCATCTTCACGAGATGCACCCAAATCTCACGTCTTCAAGGTGAGATTTCATTTTTCGAAGCGATGCAAAAATCTGATTTTGAAACATCGTACGGGAGCCATAGCAGTTATCAAGTGCATATCTTTAATTACCTACATTTCAACCAACAGAAACTCATAGTCTGGAACACTATATAGAGTTATTGAAGCTTTTAGATATGTCGTTGCAGATTAAAGGCTTTAGCTTGACTTCGTTCCGATGGAGGAACCACTAATCAAATTCTGCGTGTGCTCCTATGAAACTCAATTTTATGTTTCACGAAGTATGTCGAATTTCTGGAATTTTGTAAATTTTCCGGCCCCAGAAACGATTCGGTAGTATTCATTCTAAAAAATGTAATCTTAAAAGAACCTAAAGATAAACAAAACATTTGACTGATCAATCTTTTAATGTTAATAAAAACATAAAAAACAGAAATAGTACTAAAACTGCACAAATAAATAAACACTATAAATTTGCAAGTAACAAATTATGAAATATAATCTATTCATTTTGATTGTGACCACTCCCTAGTAACTTTTCAGTTGCTAGGTTATTGATAGGGAATTTTAGATAACACTAAATCCAGTCGCAGTTGGCAACTCTTGGAGGCGCCATTTTGACAGAAACGTCACGCTCACAGAAGACAGAACGGAGAACGACTTGCGCAAACGTTTTTCGACGTACAGTGTGCGCATATCTATAAAATTGAGTTTTGGTACACAATTTTAGAATTCAAAAAGAAAATGCTACGTCGTCTGCTCAAAGTTGGGACCAAACGGTTAATATTGACTTATTTCGAGACACTTATTGAAGCCAACGGGAAAACAACTCACAAAGACGAACATCACCAATAAAGTTAACTCTATTTGTGCTTTTTTGTTGTACATTTTGGCTAGTAAGTGTTGTAGTTTGATACCTTCTGCCTTTTCATCCCCTGTAAATCTTTTTTTTTTAACTTTCTGTCTGATTAGTTTTTATCTGAAAATATTTGTATTAATCAATGCTAATTGAAAGTTCAGATTACCTTTAGTAGGTAATCCCCAGGCATTTTTCGCGTCTGTCTTACTGCCAAATGACCATTTCCTTCGTTCTTCATTAATATCGAGAATTGTATGAGGTGATTTCGAAGTTTTTACGTTAAATAATCTGTACCTGGATATAACCCAACTTTTCAACAGACGTGATCACAGAATCAGACAGACGTTTTTAGTTTCTCCTGTTTCAAATATTGATTTCCGTTATTAATATTGATAAATACACTAAAATCATTGCTTTACTACCATGGTCAAGTTTTGACAATTCTGACATTTTCACATCATGTTCACACCACAAAATATTTAGTGTAAAACGTATGCAGTACACAGCTAAACAGCGCCTACTATGTTTTTCGTTGTGGTCACAATCAAAGTGAATAGATAATAAATACAATTTTGTGGAAGCGAAGTAAAATTTCACACGATAATTCTTTTTCGCAAATATAAATAAGTAAATTGCTCCTGGAGTCTTTTCATTTACAGGATTATTGTAAATGCTTGTTACATCATAGTTGACTGTGATTTATGTATTTTTTTAATAGGCATTCCGGTCAAAAAATTTCGTCCACCATTTTCCTGTCAATTCACAAAAATTGGGTGTAGTTTAACTTTTATAGTCATTATTTTTGACGTTTGCAAATTAAACTTTGAAATCTATTCCTGTTACCCATAAGAACATATAGGCCCGGTTGTATAAAGCTTAGTTAACATCGTGTCAGCTATTTTTTTTTTAACAACGCGTCAAGTCGAAGATCCGCCCATTTGATTGACTGATTCAAATCCAATGTTAAATATCCCCAATCAGATCGCTTGACATTATGTTAACTTTAACAACGAACTTGACATCGCTTTATACTATCGCGGCCAAAATACTTTGGTCGTCACTTTTTGACACATCAAATGTAAATCAAGTATTAATGTCAATATACATGACAATTTCAAATTATTCTTGTCAAAAATATGGCACCTTCAGTTTTTGATAAATATAGAATCGTCTTACTTGCTTCTGAAGGTTGTCTAAACCGCGACCATGTTGATCTTTTGCTTTTGAACCCTGCCTCCGCAGCTGGGATTTACCCCACCCGTATGACACTGATAGATTAAAATAATTTTGACAGTAGTAAAAAATAAGGTTAAACATCCTAAAGTTTGCTTTACAATTGAATGTCATTTATGTCACATTGACGACCAAAGTATTTTGGCCGCGATAGTACTACGACAGACAAAAAATTTCGTCCACAACTGTCATTCCACTCACGTATGCTCTAAAGCAGCCTTTAGGAACGAATAACCTCACTTCACATGTTGACATATTGTATCAATGTTCTTATGGGTGACAGTAATAAATTTCAAACTGTAATTTGCTACGTCAATCATAATGACAATAAAGGTTAAACTACATCCAATTTTTGTGAAATGACAGGAAATGGGTGGACGAAATTTTTTGGAGGCAATAGTCCTTTTCAATGAGATCCGTGCTGTCAATATGACATCACTTGCTGTTTCAAGTTAGTAATTTTGAATTTGCTAATTTGGTAGTTTACCTTGACGCGGAAAATTGACAAAAATTCTAATTATTATCTATATTATTTGATTGACACATGTCAACATGTAAAGTGTATTCGTTCCTAAAGGGTGCTTTAGAGCATACGTGAGTGGAATGACATTTGTGGACGAAATTTTTTGTCCGCCATTGTATTTATGTATAAAAAGCTCTTCCGCTATATACAGCATTCACGATTGTTTAAAATTCAGACTGTCTATGAAAATCTGACATTTTAGTTGGCAATATTGTGATTTGGCATAATAAATCTATTTTAAGTTATAACTGAATTGCACTAAATCAATTACGGAATTGGCAATAAGACAAGTATTTAACAATGAAACGTCATATGACAGGAACTGACGTTAACCTAACAAAAAGATATCATGACCTGCTGCGTGTTTAAAACAATCGTGAACGGCTGATAGACCTGAATTGTCAAACTACCGTTGGGTTGGCACTGGTGATAAGGTTACTAGTCACGCCAATTGATATTTTAATTTTTTACTTGTGGCGGTAATTTAATAAAATTTTGGCAAGTCGTATGCATCATCTGCGTTGAATTATCTGATTCTGAATGAAATTTGTTGTTTTCAATTTTTCCAATAATTTTTGAAAATAAAAATTGCACAAAATCTTCTCTCTCATGTCTAATTATTATTAATAATAACTTCTTGGGTTGCAAAAACTTCTATAGGCCATGCGAAAACCAAATAACCATCACCTGTTGAATTAAGTTGGTGAAAATAAAATTACACTGTGTACTAATGGCAATTTTGATATTATGTAGATACAGTTGCGGACACGGAATTTTAGACGTCAAGTTTATGTCAATTCAAAAAATGTGAATCTAAGCCACGCTTTATTGTCATTATGATTGACATTTGAAAGTTTCTTTTTGGCATGTCAGTATGATAAAAATTACAAAAATCGAAAGTGAGATTAGTTGCACCTAAAGCCAGTTTTAATTTTTATGTGAATCGAATGACAAATCGTCCAAGATTCCGTGTCTGCAATAACACTAGGTCACTAGGATCTAAGTACGCAACGTTGCCGGTTGATTTTCTGGGCAGAATGCAGTGTTGGTGGTTATTTGGTTTAGGCAAACAAATTATTATTAAAGGCCTTATAACCTCTACATCACATTTTGACACAAATGAGTATACGCTCCAGTCATGAATGTAGGGCCCGGATTTTAGGCAAAATGGACTATTTTTATTTTTTAAGGCACATATATGAAACTTGTCTATAAATGATTTCTGGCTTAATTAGAGTAATTAGAGCCATATTTGATTCTGCCTAATCGGCCTAAAATGCCCTTTAAATACCTATTTTACTTTTTAACTGCCTGAACATGCCTAAAATGACCAAAAATCAGTTTCATTTTCGCGATTTTTTCCCAATATTCGAATTCTGGGAAGTTTACGGTATTAAAAATGTAAAAGTGGTACCTCAATAAAATTTACAATGCTTTATGATTGTGAAATTTAGTGAGATGTATTTATTGAAATGTACAAAGTACAGTACAATAAAGGAATTACTTTTTCGCTTTTACGGTATTTACCAGCGGTAAATACTCCGACAATACAAAAGTACCACAAACCATTAGACTGGACTGGCATAAATTACAGAGTTTATCTGTTTGCCTCTGTTCGAAGGGGTGCAGGTATACACAGTCTAATGGTTTGTGATACTTAGGTATTGTTAGAGTGCATTTCAACGAGAAGTACACAGGCGTGGCTACCGAGATGCGTTAGATGTAGGGGAAGGACGACCCAAAATCGAGTGCATTGGCGTAGTCCAGTTTTATTTTTGTTTTTACCTTCACAACACAGAAAAGATCAGATTTTCACAACCGGGATTAGAAGTCGAGTTGTATGACATAAAAAAGAAGACGGTGAAGAACAATAACCTGGCTGGCTAGAAGCTTTAACGTTTATACAATGGTCTCTGCCATAAAAACGAAAATTAGAGATTTAGAGATGAACATGAAACATGCCGGAACATGAAACCAAAATGGAAGAAAGTAATTACAAATTTGCGCCTATTACCTCTTGCGAGGTAGAAAGAAGTTTCTCAAAATATAAGTCCATTTTGGTGGATAACGGACAATGTTTTAAAATAGAAAATTTAGAGCAATATATTGTATGCAATGTATGTAAATGCAAGTATATAACTAACAAACTTGTAGGTAGATATATTAATTAAAGTATAAGGAATAATTAGTAAATATCTTGTTGGGTGTACTTAAAACTTTAAAAACCCATTTTTTAATTTAATTAACCACAACTTTAAGGACCTAATGTGGCTTATTTTCAGTTTTTAAGGGACTATTTGCAGTAGTTTAAGGGACTATTTTAGGCACCTATTTTCGACTTTTTAATTGCCTAAAATCCGGGCCCTATGAATTAGATACCTAAACGGTGCAGCCGAGGTGAACTAATGCTCGAGACAGGAATGAAACACATTCCCACCGAGGTTTGCACACTATTTTATTCGGAATCATTACATTTTTAGCAAATAAACAATTACATAATTTGATGCAACTGCATCATTTTTACTGTTTTTCGACTTTCAGTAAGTACGCCACTGGAAAAACCTTATAATAGGGCGGAAAGTGGCCTATTATTGACCAAGAGAGGGAAGTAAAAATAAAAAGGAATGGTTAACTTTCCGTCCTCGTATAAGGTTAGGAATGTGCATATTACAATATAATTCCGAATAATAGTAGATTACACACCGAGGTGGAAAGTGTAGTGTTTCATTCCTGTCGAGAGCTAAGATAGTTTATCAAGGCGTAGTCGAGGTGAACTAATGCTCGAGACAGGAAGGAAACACCTTCCCACCGAGGTTTGTATACTATTTTATTCGGAATCATTACATTTTTAGCAAATAAACAATTAATTTGATGCAGTTTCATTTCTACTGTTTTTCGACTTTCAGTAAGTACGCCACTGGAAGAACCTTATAATAGTGCGGAAAGTGGCCTATTACTGACCAAAAGAGGGAAGTAAAGATAAAAAGGAATGGTTAACTTTCCGCTCTCGTATAAGGTTAGGAATGTGCATATTACAATACGATTCCGAATAAAAGAGGTTTTATCAAGTTTACCTCATGTAGGACAGTACTTACGGCAGAAAGTAGTAAACATTTTGTTTACACCTAAACGTAAACACGTTCGTACTTTAGCAACAACGAAGATGGCTTATTCCCTCAAAATAGGATACAATTATTGTAATGCCTTATTAATGAAATGGAATATTCAACAGTTTTGCGAACTTATTCAGTGTTGGTCGGCAAAAATGAACCATTATACAATGTATTCAAGCTGGAGGTACAAATAACGGAAGGCTTCCAGTATCCGAGGAAGCTGTTGAAAATTAAAGGAATAATTGCGGCACAATCCACAAACATTTGAAATACTGTGATATTTTAAAGAGAAAGTGTTTAAAGAGGAGTAATCAAGTGTGTGGAAGATGTGTGTAAACATGTTTTCTTTGAAATCAATAAGTACATTTGTTTTTGTGGTACGATTTGTTTCTACCATTTTTCAACAAAATTTTAATCACTTGAATGGACGGAATTTGCTACAGAGTGATTTGGTTTTAAATATTTGTTATACTTTTTTAAATTTAAATTACATTATCATAAACCCATTGATTTTAGGCAACCAAGTAATCACATCAATTACCTTTAGTTCAGTATAGTTAAGTTACGCTACGTACTGATCGTAGGTGGTAAATTTGACAGTCAGCTAAGATGTGAAACATTTTGCTTGGCATACCCACAAGAATTTGTTCGTTATCTGAATTAAACAATCTTTTTCATCAACACTTACTCTTCCAAAATGGTTATAGTCAGAATCACGAAGCAATGCGTGTACGTCATTACTCATTACATATCCATGACGTCACGACATTGCTGCGTTTATCAGCGTTAGTCAACGCGAATATTCGGCATCTTCGAATGGTTGGGATCGTAAAAAACACAGGCAAAAGTTAGCTCTGAACAGAGTTGTTTTATTACACGTAGGAAAGCAATGAAACGAGGATCTCAAAAGGAACGTAAACACTAAACAACAGCGACGACTTCTTCTAACCTCACAATTTGCTTCAATCGCAAGCAAGATGATGTAAATTGACTAAAAACTGATTCCTCGACATGCTAATCCTCAGGGATAAAAATTACCAACAATTGAACAATAGAATTCGCAGTTTTACAGTTTCAAGTTGGTACTGCAAAACCTTCATCCATGACGTAGGTACACGCATTGCTTCGTGATTCTGACTATAGCTGAATTTCAGGTGGAAAATACCTGATAATGTCGGTCTAAATCACGCACCTTTTTAATTCATTTTTACATGAAACTTAACATGTTTAAGTATTTTTTTCTAATTTGCTGTTTTAACAAAGCTGTTAACACATTTGTTTTGAATGCGTTAATAAGCTATTAACACATCCGAAATCCAGGAACTTTTTTCACTTGGTAACACACAGTGCTGGCAGCAAATTCACTCTGGTTTTCTCTGCTATTTGCCGCATTTCTGGATAATTTATCTTTAATTGCAATTTCACTTGCGAAAAATGACAATTAGGTATGTTTAGTCTAGATTCAAATTTAGAATTTTACTTTAAATGTTAACCGTGAAATAAATGAGTCACCAACTGTCACAAAATTCCCTAAATTACCAAAATTGATTTTAATTGTAAAAACATGTACCTATTTAATATGCAAATTAGAAAAAATAGCATAAAAAAAATTCGTTTTATAAAACATAAGAGCACTCGTCATTTACAGGCACTCCTGCCTGCGGCAGTCGTGCTGCAAATCTGACTCGTGTCTTAATGTAAGTTTTATAAAACTCATGTTTTAATGTACTACATTACTTGTTTGTGGCATGTTATTTTCCCTTTTTCTCGCCCTAAGGTAAAAAATTACAAAAGACTGCCGCCGTTTGAAGAATACTTCCATGCACGCAGATTAATTCTGGACGTTGGCAAACGAGCGCTTTTCTTTTTGTGTTTTAGGTGAGCAAGCCTTTAGATTTGTGTCAGGAGGTTTTGTTTACACCGGAATACGAGTACACAAAATACGACGTCGAGGAGGGTACATAGACGATAATGAAATACGTTTCAGAACTTTATTGTAAATTTACGTTCGAATACTGTGATCCCCTCGAGCTAAACAAGGTCAACGAGGGTTAAAAACTTTGTATGAATTAATAATAAATATCCCTCCGATGTCATAACAGACTTGACATGAGCCTTATGTTAAATTTATCTGGAATAAAATCGATCCAAACAACGTCCCACAGTTCCGTCCTGACTAATTCAAACTACAATTCTCTCTAAGACACCCCCAAGAAAAATAAACACCGACAACTCCATTGTAGCTGTTCGATGTGCCATCAACACGAAACCGCAGGTTGTTCACCTCGGCAGAGGTGAATTGAGTGAGCTTTTGGAAGCAAAAGCCACTCTAGAGGCGCCTTTCGATCATTAGCTTTTATAACTGCAATACGATAATCTGTTTTTAATGTGCGCTTCATTTATTCATTTATCAACGGATGCACTCGTTACGTGGATGCATTACATTAAATTTTTAAGGCGTTTTATGTCTCCCTGTAGAGAACTGTATCAACATTAATTATTGATGTGCGTCGAAGAATCAAAGAGAGTGACGTACTTAAATCGATTATTCTTGTAAACTGTGTAGCCCTTTTAGGCAATATTCTTTGTTCGCGTTTGCACTTGTGGAATGAGTGAATCTTATCGCTTAGAATCTATTGTGTTTTTATTTTTGTTGCTGAATCCTCTTCGTGACGAGCAACAATCACGAATGAATGTAGAAAAATAGATCAAATGCCGTCCAAGATTCTAATAAAATAGTCCACAAAAGTTAATCGTTGTTTACATTAAAAATATTACCAAGCTTGAGCCGTACGTTTAAATTTTTATTTATTGTCTTGCTGAATCCAAGAAAATAACTTTTTCCGGTTTAATACAGTGTGGTTCATTACTTAATACCACATCTTTTTATATTTATAATACGGTACATATTTCATTAGTTGTATGTATGTAGGTACTATTTTATACACTCCATGAATAAATCAATAAGATTGATCAACAAGTGTATGGATTTTTAAAAATATCATCATGTAGTTCAATTTCTATATTGTCGGTCTTACCCTACTTTACTGTACTTTATCATACTTTTCTTTAATCTCATTGTTGGATTCGATCAATGTAATAACATTTTTATTCCGAGAAGAAGCTGATATTTTATTAATCGAAGCACAAAATAAACATAATTTCCAATCAAACTTACACACTATCTTTATCAAAGTAGTAAATAACTGTCAGGACAATTATTGTTAAATCTGGTGCAGGAATTACAAAATTAACTCTTAGGGGCAGTTTATAGAAAGAGAATTAAATATTTAATTCGAATTAAATTTTAATGCGCGATTAACGCATGAAGCCGCAACTTCGATTGGTTCAATCTGGTCACATATTTAGTTAATTTCGCATTTGATTACGATTAACTTAATTTCGCTTCTGTAAACTGGCCCTCAAAGTGTTAAACTGATCTATTGATTTACTGGTTATTCCATGAATTACAAGGATATGCTCATTCGAGCGCAAAATTATTCATTTGTTCCAGCTTTAACAACTTAGTTAATCTAGAAATTATGCTCTCATTCCGAAAGTATTGACACAAAAAGGTATTCATTACTCTGTTAGCATATCCTTCCTTTAGTTAGTTGCCTTCTGTACGTTATAAATGTAAATAAAGCAGCACCTTTGTTGTTTACCGTATTTTGTGAATTTGTATTTTGCTATAAAGAGATGTTATGTAAATGATGAGGCAATTTTTACTCTTTCAAAATATTGCTAAATATTTGAAGTCGGTAAAGGCTGTTTCACACCTTAATTGTCACGCAAATCCACGTACCTACATATCTAGACAATTGTAGTAGCAAACACTAGAATAGCAGTGACGATAAGATATTTCTGGACAACTAGTTAACACAAACAATAAATTTGTTTATGTTTTGCGACAAAGTGATCTCGTATTAAAATTGATAGTTTTATTTTAAAACATGATGATAGAGAAAAGTCGTTCAGATTTATAGAATTGTGTGTTGGTTCCACTCTTATTAATTACTGCAAATGCCCTACTTGGCAGCGAATGTAAAGGAAGTCCAGCAAATTCTGTAGTATTTCATTCCATGCATTTTTAATGGAGCAGTTAGGTCTTCTGCGCTTTGGTATTACTGTCCATTACGTTTTCAATTACGTTTAAGTCAAGGGAAGGACTAGGTCATTCCGTTGAATGAGGCAGACAGTCAACATTTTTTTCTTCAAACTAGTGATTTTATGAGTCGTGCCGTGTGGGTTACGTTATGTGATCTTATTTACTCCATAAGAACGTCGATTTTTATTTTGTTTTATCATCAATACATCACATATGCTATCATAACACGCGCCAGATACTTTTTTCCTTTAAAAAATTTAAAATGCAAACAATGGGAGAAACAGAAAAATCCTTTGTACATAACACGTGGGCTAAGCATATTACAGGAAACTCGTGTGATTACAGATGAACTCGGGCTAACGCCCTCGTCATCTGCAATCTTCACACTCGAGTCCTGTAATATTGCTTTTATCCCACTAATTATTATGTAAATAACTATTTTTCCATTGGTAATTGTTGTACACCTAGGATCATTACTACTCGTCCTCAGCGCAAATTTTACAAAATTGTGTGAAGTAAGTTGTGTTTTTGGAAAAATCTGTCAAAATGTCAAATATCAAAAATGTAAGATCGGTACTAGTTTTACATAAAACGCAACAATATCTAATTAAAGCATGTAAAAGCAAAAAATCCTAGATAGTTAGTTTTTCATGCGAACGATCACAAGTGATAATGAGCCTGAAATGAAATGAAATTTGTGATGCAGTCAACATTACATTTGCACCTATTATGTAGATTTATAAAATATATACAGGGTGACTGACGAAAAACCTTTGATGCTGTATCTTGCTTATTTTTATCCGATTTGAATAAATGACACATCAAATGAAATAATTTTGAAAACACTTCAATACCAACTTAATAAAATATAATTCTTGCGTCCAGTTTTTGACAGATGAACATCAGCTTCTTTTTTTCAAATAGCACTGTACATTTTTTTCTATTCAGTATTGTAAAGATTTGTCTTCTGAATATAAAAATGCAAAGAACTATACCCATTAATTAAACAAAAGTCAAGAAATTAAAGAGTAAATGTGCAAAATTTAAAAATCAAGTGACCAAAATAAACAAGAGAGAAGTTTGTTTTAAATGCTCTAAATGATTAAGTAAGCTCTGAATATTCATTTGTCAAAACATTTTGATAATAATAATAATAATAATGTTGCTGTGGAAGAAAATTTCCAAAGACGATTTAGTGTTAACGTATGGTGTGGCATTTTTGGAGATAGAATGGACTAGTGGGTCCTTTTTTTATTGATAGCAGCCTCAATCAAACAAAATATCATATTATTTATTATCAAACGAAATAAGCAACTTTCTGGATGAGATACCATTAGTAGTGTTGAATAGAGTCGTGTTTCATCAGGACGGCGCCGTACCACATAGTGCACGTATGAATTTTGTATTTTTAAATCATTTTGGTGAACGATGAATGGTTGCTCACGGAGCTATTCGATGGGCCGCTACATCCCCAAATTTGAATACATTGGATTTCTTTATATTCATTCGAAACTATCGAGACAATGTTTATTTGACTCCACCAGGTACCCAAAAAGAGTTAAGAAAATGGATAGTGCAAGTATGTCAGGAAAAAACCCGAAATTTTTTACTGAATGCAAAAGTGGGCATTTCTAAAAGGTATCGACAGTTGCTGCAACAGCATTGAGGAAATTTTGAGCAACTAGAATAGATTTTGTATTGTTTACAAATTTGATTACTTGATTTTTGATTTTCAATTTTTTTC
The DNA here is from genome assembly GCF_963966145.1 of Tenebrio molitor. NCBI lineage: Eukaryota > Metazoa > Arthropoda > Insecta > Coleoptera > Tenebrionidae > Tenebrio > Tenebrio molitor. The sequence goes on along the minus strand of NC_091046.1, from coordinate 37,271,064 downwards.
AATTAAAATACATTTTTTGTTTTTTCTTTTAATGTACGAATATTCAGAAGAAGATTCTTTATAAGAACGAATAAAAAAAATATATAGTGTAATTTGAAAAAAAAAGTTGGCTATCGTCTGTCAAAAAATAGATGTCGAAAAAAATATCGAATAGGATAATAATGAAGTGTTTCTCGAATTACTTCATTTGATGTGTCATTTATTTAAATCGGATAAAGAATAAGTAAGATACAACGTCAAAGGTTTTTCGTCAGTCACCCTGTATATATTAATTTTTTATTGCTTACTGTCCGGTAGATGTTCGATTACATTATCAATTTGAGTCCGATAGGTAAGTTATTATAACAGTATCAGAGCCGGGACGTGTCGCTAAGCAACACCTACCGGACTGTTTTATTTTTATAAAATCAGATCTGACATTGAAAAGTGAAAAAGTCAAAAAATATTCAATGTAAAAAACAATAGCAACGGCTGTTGCCACAGGAAAAATGGTGATGCGATTTTCACAATATGTATAATGTGATTTTTTAATTTTTGAAATAAAATTATGATGCAAAACAGACTTCCAGTATGAAATAATAATATATTGTTATACGAGTTGCACAAGACAGTCTATTGTCGAACGAGAGGGTTTAGAGCACGACGAACGCAGTGATTTAATTTTTTTAATATAAAATAATTATCTATGACTTTTATTTTAATGTAATTGGGTTAGTATTGACGAAGCAATGTCATTTCATTGAAAATTAAATTTCAAATTGTCTCCCAAATGTTGTTACAGTGATAATCTACCCCCCTAATAGTTTATTTTGATCCAAAACATTCAGATTCAAATGACATCACATTTAACACTGAAAGTTACTACGAGTAGCAATACCCACCCCACATGAAACTATTTTCGGTGTCACAAAATGCTCATTGTGACACCGAAGTAGAAAAAATACATTAGGTACGATATACTTCCGGTAGTAGAGTTCTGTTAGCGACTGAAGGGACATTTGGTGGGGGAAACTTGCGCCGTCCAAATATCCAACCAATAGCAACCACTCTTATTCACTAATAAATAATAATGGACCGGGTTGAACGAAATAGCGTTGCTGCACATCGTCGAATGAAATAGCGTTGCTGTACATCCCCACCTAATGTCCCTTCACGAAGCGACTGGAGTCTATACGTACTTGTAACCTATCGGACTTATAATGTAAATTACTAATACAATATACAGGCTGTTTGAAAATTGCTAGTACAAAAAAAAAACTGGTAATTGGTGATGGTGAGTTGAAGTCATCGGCAAAAAAAAATTCTAATAAAAATCCTCTAGTTTTCGAGATAAAAATGACTAAAAATTGGGTTAAAATTGTTAGTGCGGCACTGAGTTAAGGTATTTTAAAAAGATACTTCACGTTGTTTAGCAATAATTTAATCAAAATCATTAATAAAAACACAAACCAAAAAACTATGGGGGACTTTGAAAGTTGTGCAGATATTTTAACCAGTGATAGAATTCTACAATAGGTAACGATGGAGCCAATAATGCCTTATGTGGGAGCCACTGAATTTTATGAAAAAAGTAGGTCAAAAAAAAATCGTAGTAAACTTTTTTGTTGTTATTTAATTCACAATTAACTCACTTTGACAAGAACCTCAATTTAAATCACAAATGGCTTTCACCAACCGAGATGGGGAAGCCCGTGGATATTGAAAGCTAGCACGGCAAATCTACAGTGAAAGGCTTCCTCAAAGGATACCTACTTCCCAATGCACGAACCTTTGTAAACGTTGGGAAGCATCTTCGCGATCTTGGGCGTTTTAAAATGGATAAGCGCAATCTTAGCCGCCAACGAGAGATCGCATTTTAGTTGCAGAACAAATTCTTCACGAAATTGAAAACCAGTCACGAATAAGTACTCGGCGTCTTGCAAACCATCTGGGAGTTTCTCAGTTTGTAGTTTGGCTTAGTTCAAAATGCCGCTCAGGAAATTCGTCAAAACAGAAGCATTTTGAAACGAGTTCGGCTTTCTTGGACACGTCGTGCTGAAGTTTGCATTGCAAACGATGGCAGGCATTTTGAGCAACTTCTTTGATGTTTCATTTTATGCTTTTACACACAATTACATTCTTTTTACTTTGTTATTTAAGCCTTTGTTGTTTTATAATCAAATTGCACGCATTGTTTTATCATCATTCATCACTTTACAAATTTTATCAAAAATAACGATGAAACTCAAAAAACTTTAACTGTAAAAATGAAGCATAAACTCGAATGACATAAAAACTTGACATTTTAATTTGGTCGTAAACCATTAACATTTGTATAAGGCAAGTTGGGTTATTTTGCCTTCTTTTAACACGTAGGTACTATCGCGGCCAAAATACTTTGGTCGTCACTTTTTGACACTTTAAATGTAAATCAAGTATTAATGTCAATATACATGACAATTTCAAATTATTCTTGTCAAAAATATGGCACCTTCAGTTTTTGATAAATATAGAATCGTCTTACTTGCTTCTGAAGGTTGTCTAAACCGCGACCATGTTGATCTTTTGCTTTTGAACCCTGCCTCCGCAGCTGGGATTTACCCCACCCGTATGACACTGATAGATTAAAATAATTTTGACAGTAGTAAAAAATAAGGTTAAACATCCTAAAGTTTGCTTTACAATTGAATGTCGTTTATGTCACATTGACGACCAAAGTATTTTGGCCGCGATAGTACTACCTCAGGTTAAAATATCTGTACACCTTTCAAAATCAGACTGTATTGTTGGGTGCATCACAAATTTTGTTGGGCTCATTATTATTCATGGATCACTTGGACAGACTGATTCACATAACTTTCCGACCCTAACGAAATTTAAATGCAACCAGTAATACGTTATTCAGTGAAAACTTGTTATACCTTCATTTACTGCAGGGTCATTATAAATGATTGTCCCATCGCAGTTGGCGTTGAAAACCCACACAAATTTTGGATGTGCCGCCTGCTTCGCAACGTTAGACAAACTAGTAGACAGATTTCCACTACCGCCAGTAGCGCCACCTATCGGCGATGCTAGTCTCACTCATGATATTAAGCTTGCGGCACATTCAATTTAGCCACCAACGCTCACCAACGCCTACTACGATGGGACAATCATTTATAATGACCCTGTATGAAATCTGGACACTCCTGGCATTATTGACAATCACTTGACAGTTCCTTTTTTGTTAATTAAAATGTGCTCCAATGACGAAAGGATCAATATGATATTGATATACAGTGTGGAAACTTTAACTGGAATAAAATTCATAACTTGGACATGGTGATTTTTGTAAAAAATCCGGAAACAGGTCGATTTTTGTTTTTCCTTGCCTACATTTTGGCGCATATGGTTTTTACACATCTCCTCCCGGAAGTGCGCAACCACCCCTAACTTTTTTTTTTCAAATAGAAGGGTATGCCAAGTGACACCTCGTTTGAGAGCCCACTTCGCAAATAATACAACGCACTATTTTTTTCCTGAATATCTTCAAACCCTACGTCCTAAAAATAAAAAAAATTAAATGCAACAAATGTTCAAAATGGACACCGTTTGTTTTTTGTCCAATTGCAAATCGGTAGTAACATGCATCCCTTACGGTTTATAACATTTCCGGTGTGATTTGCCTAATTTCATACCTAAAACCGAACAGTATTGAGGAACTTAAGGACTTAAGCAACGTATTAAACAATGGTATCAAACTACATTAAACAAACACAGTAACCCTAACAACATCAAAATTGCTAACTTTCTACACAACACTAAAATTTGCATGGACACAACTTTTAGTTGATTTCCTTTAAGGAATACTAAATATTTGTTTGAATCTTTTAGAAATTATAAAATAGAATAAAACGTTGTATGTACCACGGGCATAATTGTCGATTATGCCCTTAACACATAAATAACTATAGTGCACGCTTTTATGGCACAGAACTGTTAGAATACAACAATACAATTTGTTGGAAACATTGTTTAGAAGTATGTTACTAAACGACGTGATTCTGAAATGACTTTGGTTACCTATTCATAAAATATTGAATCAATAATTATTATTTTATACAAATTTGTGTTGAAACCGGTGCGATGATCTCACGATCGTGGATAAAATGTTGTAAGACATACGTGTAAAAAGTTTCTTTGTTGCACTCACATCCTTTAAAATACTCCCTCGTACTATTCCGGATACGGAATCTTGGCCACAACTGACATTTATAATTGATTTCATCAAGTGAGCTGTGCATTTGTAAAAGTATCTTTAATTTAGTTACATTACAAAAGTCACATTTATGAAGGTCATGTCCAATAAATCTTTACTTGGTAAAAATACAAAGACAAAAACAAGTAAGAATTACTTTAATTTAATCAGTAAAAAGACGTAACATTGCTTTTGAAATCAGCAATGTTAAAATAGACAAAAACTGAAAAATTAGTCAAATCGGGTTCGCACAGAGCAAGCAACTTTGAAAGTCAAAGTCACTAGCTTTAGCTTTACTACCAACAGAAAATCAGATTTTCATGGCTTGCTTAGATGCACATTTATATGAAATTGAGTATAAGTGACAAATATGTGTGAACTGGCCTTTATTAAATATAACCCAACTTTTGACTCGATAATGCCATTTCCCTGTTTTTTTGATGTCATAAGAAAAACTCCAAAGTGATTTTTAATAACTGTCATTTATTAATGACACTAAAGATTGGTTTACATATTTTTTTTTAGAAATGTCTAAAAAATGTTGGCCAAGATTCCGTGCCCGGAATAGTACCTGGGTTGTATTTTAAACCCGTTCGTGGAACAAATGATAACTTTTTACAATTATATCTTAAATAACTATTAAGGCCTATTTAAGTTTTACCCATTTCTACGCACTGGATTTTTACCACTTATTAACACAGTATAAAATGTCATTTGGGAGTAAAAATGTCAGTGTGAAAACCACAAACAACAAAATAGATTCGAACTTTATGAAATAAAATGTTTTCATTTTCTGAAGAAACATGTACTTAATTATATCGCGCGTTCAAATGAAATCATGGGCTGAGTATGCGTTGGAAAAATTAAACCGTTTAGAACAGTGTAAAGTTTGAATTTCCCGCCGTTTGACACGAATGATATTTGTTTATGTTTAATCGGGACATAATTGAACATGTTTGTTTTCAGCAAAGGGTGCCCTTAGATATTTGCTTCGAGAATAGGAATCGTTACGTTATTCTATTTTTGATGTAAAACATTGCAAACAAAGAAAAAAAAAGAACAATTTTTTGGCTCTAAATTTTAGGTTAGCTGTCAACATGCTCCAATTAATCTACGCTTTAAAAAAGCACAACAATTGACGGTTTCCAACGCCTTCCCAGCCAAGGATTTCAATTGACGCGCGATATAAAATTTGTACATTACAATCGTAAAGTCTTACTTCTCTTCGATTTTAGGAACATTATTTTAAACTAAACTTTACGGCATTATCCTTTCTTGGAGACTGCCTAGTTTACTAATGTATTTCTCAAGAACGTTAAGGACTAGTTACGTTCAAAATATCTGTTAGTCTTCTTAAACTTCGTCCAGCGAGAGATTGGGAGATTTTAAATTGTAGACTTGTAACCCAACACTATAAAATACACTACAATACATTAATTAGAGCATAATTTCAGGACAAAAATGTTGCTGCTTGAAGGGTATGTTTCATATTTTACGTGCGCTAGGTACTACTGTCGCGAGCAAAAAATTCTGGTCGTCAATGTCATTTCAAAATTTGCTTAGATTGTCACAAATTAAAAAAATTGCGCTGCCTGATTATGCCCATATCAACAAAGTGTCAAAAAAATGTTATTAAAAAAATGACAATTAATGTCATACAACATAATGATAGGTTATGATATTTACGACCGTATTACAATAGAGCACTTTCCATTGCGTCCAAGCATGATTTTGACGCCCAGTTTTTTTTGCTCGCGACAGTACTTTCTCTACGTAGAATTTAGTGATCTTTATGTCAACCAATCTTTCGCTGGACAAACTATACCAGATCATTATAGCTCAAATTAGACCTATCTTGCTTCATGTTTTCATAGCATTTCAAGATGCTGCACTTGGTTTCTTGAGACACAACTTTCGGCATCGTGTTGAAGAAAATTTTTACTTGATAGCTGACAGTTGATGACAGTTGATATTGTCAAATTTACTATACTGTATGAAATGTGTCAGAAAATCATGGCCAACCCTCATGCGTTTAGAAAATGATTACATTATTTTACACAAGTTTTTTCAAATTGACAGTAAAATAACTGATGAAATTCCGTGGCCGTAACTGTACATCAGAATTTGCGTAGATTTTCCTAAGTTACATATCATATTACATAATTATGTTAATAAGCAATGACATATTTTTTAAAAACTAATAATTGTCACAAAACAAAAAATTATCATTATTGAGGAAATCAGTCGTCACTGAGTATCTGTAGGTATGTGTATTTTAATTAGCATTATTAATCATGGATTTTATCTATTATGGACATCATTTTAAGATTAGGCACTAAACTTTTTATGGAGAGAAAATATACCTAAATTATTTACCCACCTCTCACGTTTAATACTAATGGTGCTAATGTTAACGGTCCTGTTCATGGCCGCTTTTGAAATTTTAGAGGTTTCCAAATGAACCAACATAAAGTTTCGCTACAAATTTTTATGTTTACAGCCATGAAAACTTGAAGCTTCATTAACACTATTAAAAACAGAATTTCTAGCGTGAGCAATAAAAAAAAGCAAAAACAAAAAGTGTACATTGACAGTGAATATTTTACTTTAATGGAAAATCTGAAAACAGCAGGTGCTAAGACAAACACACAGTTTCAGGGAACTACAGACGAAACATTAAAAGTGAAACAATGAATCAACCAATAGCTATTGTTCTAAGACGCAAGCGTAGTCCATTTGCATAACAATGAAAATAAACGAACACCAGTCTACTTTTTCCTGTCGATTAATGGCAAAATATTTGGTTCTTATTGCCTTTGATATTATCGATACTTGATAAAAACAATTCAAAAGTTAACAAGAACCACGTTCTGCATTAAAAACATTATTAATTATAGTGAAACTAGATGATGTTAGGTAAGTACGGTTTGCATTCTCTGTACTTTTGAAAAGTTGGGTCCAATGTGTGAGAATATTGACATTCCTTTGCGTTAAATTAAGGATTATTCTTGATTAAACCCAGACTAGATTACAAGAAGTACATAAATGTGGAATTGCATCTGAAACATATTGTTATCGAGAGATCGCTTTACAGGAATGTAATCTCTTATTGTCTAGCGTTGTGGTATAACGAGAAATATTTCGGTGCTTACCTCTTTGCTTTTAACTGTAGATATAAACATAATTTCCAACTAGTAAAGCAGTAGATTATCTAGAATTTCAAAAAATGTAATGTTTTCTACTGTTTGATTTCTCAACGACGAATCCAATAATAAAACTGAATAAAACATCAACGAGTCTTGCCGCCATCGTCAGGGGAAACTGAGATACATGCAGAATATTTCCTGTCGACGTCTTCTCTACAGTAAAATAGATACTTCTGAATCAGATGTTCTTTACGACGAAGCAAGTACACATTTATCACTTATATGGAGATGATTTAAATGGGTTTGTTCGAGATTTCTACAGGGTACGTTGGGCTTTGAATGGCCAGTGCCAGCCAAATTGCAGCGGCGGTCAAGTCCTAATCTTTTAGGGGAAGCAGGTAGAATACTGATTTCCAAATGAGTAAATTGAAGGCTTGTCATTTTACCTCCCAGGGAGTGGGCAGCTAGAGGATAATACTCGTATAGTCCTTGTATCTTCGTAAGTAATTCTAACTTAAGCCCTAAATAAACCGAACAAAGACCTTACTCAAAGAAATTTATTGTCATATTGTGCCTGTCAATCACTAGACGGTCTCCGACAAATATTTTGAGTACTACCCCAGGTATTTTTTTTCTCCGAGACCGCCTAGTGATTGACAGGTACAATATCACAATAAATTTCTTTAAGTAGGGTCTTTGTTCGGTTTATTTATGACTTAAGTCATAATTCCTTACGAAGATGCAAGATGCAAGTAAGGATATACATAAGTAATAACTTCTCTCACACCAACAGTATTATATTTCCTAACAATAGGTACAACACCACTTTATTTCGCTACTTTTTAAAGCTTCACTTCTAATTTCTATACACATATTAATGTCACAATTTAGCAACAACTGAATAATTGAAAATTCTCTTTTGCTTCCATTCCACCCTCCACTTAACCCTTAATAATTCAAGTAAACAACTGTAACCACAGATACTGGGAAGTATAGAGCGACCTGAAATTTTCTAAATTTCTAAATGATATGCCCAACCCCTTATTAAGATTATAAGCGCTGCAATTTACATCAGGTTAAGAAGGGTCAAACTAACAACGCGCTGCAATTTAGTACATACCTAGGGCCAGTTTACAGAAGAGAAATTAAGTTAAGCGTAATCAAATGCAAGATTAACTGAACACCTGATCAGATTGGAGGGATTATTTCTTAACTTGAGAACCTCAAAAACAAAACCGTAAACTCCCATTATCAACCAACCAGTGTTGCAATAAAATTCTCAGGTTTGGAAGGTTACAACTTTTAAATGAGTCAAGATAGAAACTCGAAACTTGTGATATTGTTTTCATTCGTTAAAGTTTATATTTAGAAAAGAGATCTTACAAAATTTGAACTGAATGACAAAGAAACCAGATTTACAACTTTAAATGTCTACACTAAAGTAAACGTCGAAAAAATTAAATACAGCGCAAATCACAATACAAACAAATTTCATAAAAGGCACAATATTTGTTAACAGAATTGTTTGTTTCTCTGGGTGGTTGAAAATTTCCAAATATGTAATCGAATTTACTGCTATGATTGTAATGTAATGTGAACTTGTGCATCCATTTGTTAAAAGAACTCATTAAACTAAATTCTACAATTCTGAACACCCTTTTAGCAAGTTTGTTGCTTAATTCATATTTGGCCAAAAATGTATTCACTGGCGTCAGCTACCGTATTTTGAAGTAAAGAATATCACAAAATGTCGAAGTTTTTGTATTTAGTATTTCTGAATTTTTCTTGGCGCAGATTCGAGATTTTGAATTTCTTCGATTAATATTTCAACATTTATGAGTGGTATTCATCCATCTCTAGCTTCCCTCGACCCACCCATTTGATGAAACAGGAAAATATCAACCTAGAAATTCGTTTCATTCAAATAAAAACTGTTTTTTTTTTTAATTGAAGCTTTTACTATCGAGCGATCAATTTAATTTGTAATCGAGTCATCCATGGATTTGAATCCATATATCTTGCGATTGATATGTCGAGGTCTAACCTATGTTTCAAGCTGTGTTTATTGCATCGTGGAGTTCCAAGTAACGACATACGATTTCGGATTCATAGATAACTCAATTACAAATTAATTTGATCGCTATTTAGTTATTTGTATATCAAGGCCGCGAAATAATTCTTTAACATGTCGAGAGAAAAATTGTCGCTGAGGCCGCTTGCGGTCGAGGCAGCCAATTTCGAGGATGTTGAAGAATTTCGCGGCCAAGGTGTACACAACATTTTTTGTGCAACCGAAATTTTGTAATTATTATAACATGAACAAGCAAAATTTAATTCTACATATAAATTCGGCTTACATGTCGCTATGGAAATGACAGGTAAAACAATTCATTTTGTAAATATGTAATCGTGAAAATGTCGGAAGAGGATAATTGTAGTGAAAGTGATGTTTCAGTTTCGTGTGAGTGCTCCTCCAGATTTAAAAAGTACGTATTATAAATTCTGCGGGTTGTAATTTCCTACATGAAAAATCTAAACGTCAATCTTACATGGAAACTCTAATTTGTATCAAATACTGAAATGACGTTTACTTTAAGGGCCACCATTACGAACAACGGCCGCGAAATTGGATTTCGCGGCCTGTTTTAGGGACACGAAGTGCTCGTTTCGCGTACGGTTGCACAAAAAAGCAGTTTTGAAACAACAAATTAGGTTTTTCTTTAATGTATTTAATTGTAAATAAACATAATTCAGTTCTTTAAATCTATTCTTTTGAATTAAAAAAAAAATAAAAATAAAAAAGTATATACTTTGCAAACGCATTTGCTTTTAAATTTTAATTTATAAATGAAGATTTATTTTACAAAATTGTAATTAGCTTAACGAGTTAATTGATTAGTCAGTCAGTCAGTCAATCTGTTGGTCGGTCGATCGGTCGGTTAATCAGTCAAGCAGTCAGTCAGTCAGTCAAATCTCGTCATCAAATTTTGACCCATTTCCACATATCCAATCTACTTGAAACTTTTCACGCATACGTAATCGGATGACAAATCAATATATTAAACATCATTTGTCAGTTAGTTAGTTAATTAGTCACCTTTTTTGAATTATTCTAAGGCAGCCATTGAAGCTGGTATCATACCAACTGAGGTCCAAAGCCTAGGAAAAATTATTTTATCGTTCTTAGTATTTACATTTTAAAGAAGGTTTGTTTTCGTTTTTTTTTTATTCATAAACCATCGTTGGCCAAAAAAAAACTCGTACAGCCAAAATTTTAGTATTGTAAATCAAAGTCTACAACGTCAAACGTTATTGTCAGTGTCAAAATCAATGCGAAAAAATGGGTTTAACTGAAATTCAAAAAGAGACAATAGCCCAAATATTAATATTTTGTCATCGCTTATATTGACAAATGATAGATAAATTTGACAACAATTTCATCATTAATGTGACACTTTCATTAAAGCATGATTTAGAGTAATTTTCTTTGTGACAGAAAAATGATGTCCACAATTTAATTATCGTAATAGTACACAACTTAAATTTTTAAATTTTGGATCTCTTGTTCTGTCATCTGTATACGAGTTTTTTTTTTGGCCAGCGATAGTACACTTGATTTCGAAAAAAAATAGCACTAAAGTGCTGAGAGCGATTTTTGTAATATTTTCCTAGTGTAAATGGCCCGCTATAAACTGTTTCTAGGCAACATGAATTTCATACGCTACCTTCCTACTAGTTTAGTGATGCTTCGGGCTTTTGTCACTTTAATGTAACCATGGAAACAAAGCTAACATTACATGGGGAAATATTAGGTGTACGAAATCAAGTTTATTTTGTTTATTTATATGGTCAGGTTATCTAATAACATATTACACTTCTACGTCATGTGCACGGTGTGGTATGAACAAAACAATTCGAATACACTCAGTTTGCTATTTGCAAAAATGTAAAGTGCTTTTTCTTTCAAAGTTGTTCATAACTTTATCATGAAAATTTTCCGGCAGAACTTGCGAAGTAATTAAGAATTATTTGAAAACCTTTACCCTTTTTTACTAACTATTTCTCAACTTTTCACAGCCCGAAGGGAGCAAATCAGAACAAGACTGTACTTGATTTTTAATGAAAACTTGACAATATATTTATTACGTGCAAGTTTAATTTTACCAGTTTGCGGCCCCAATTTTTCTTCACCTTATGTTGACCAAGCGTAATTAATTTTTAATTAAAATTTTATCTCCTGCACGACCGTCGAATGTGTGCTTTTCCCCACAGCAGCGTTGAAATCAATGAAAATTTTTAATTATCGAATGACACAAAGTTTCTATGTAATCAAGCAGCGTAATTTGTAGATTGTGTAGCAAATCACACAAATGTTAATTCAAAATGTTATTTACCTCTGTACAATGTTCTTAAACTCAAATTTGTGTCTTTCGTATTTAGACTTACCTACCGTTAATTCGAAAATTAATTCGGATAATGTCACTTAAATCTAAAAAAAAAATGTGTTTGCAGATCACTGTATTTATTGCTGAGTAAAAATATATATATATCGCGATATAAAATTGAAGAGTTTAAATGAACACAGTGCTTGGCTTTTTAAACACTGGAGGGGTTGTTCGATAATAATTTTTTTCCTATCTTGCCTCGTCACGAATAGACTATTAAGTTTGTCAAGAGAAAAAACTAGAGCGAAATCTGGAGCAATTGATCCTTACAACCCATTAATTAACAAATGTGAAAATTGAACTTACCACGTAGACGAGGCTGTGGCTTAAGGCAAGCTTGGCATTTCTTGTAGTTAATTGGATGGAGTCAGTATTAACGCACTAAAACACTTGTCACTAATCAGAAATTGGTCGTTATCAGAGAAACGACGGTATGGAGCGTCCAGGCGGTCGTGCAGTCTGAAGGTGTCTAGACGCCAGGCGTCCTCTGATAGAGCCGCATGCGCTCAACAAGTATCTTCGCTTGGATTCATCACGAAAATTTGGAACTACCCTTATTCATATCCAGATTGCGTGCTTCGAACAAAGCCTTGTTAATCATCAGTCAAAGTTTATGACGCATCTTTATTAGCGTTTTTACACACTTGCTGCTACCAAATGGCCTTTATCCAAATCGACAAAATTAAAATGTACACCCATTGTAAATTAAGTCAAGTATTACTAAATCAGTCTGATAAATGCATGATACCAGTTTAATGTGGGCTGTGCGTGTGGGAGGTCGTTTTAGAATCTCCTAAAAGCATCTGAAAAATAACGATTTAGAATGAACGCATTCTATTTCATTCTTATCAAATATTGCTACCTAGATATTCAGATATCGGTCTGATCTGGAACCGCCGTACTGCTCGATTGTTTGCTCAAGAATTAAAAAAAAAAAATTTTTCACCGACTAATCATTCTAAGAAGCAATGCGCAAAACATTTTAAAAAAATAGCCTCCGGTCAAAGAAGAAATCGAGTAAGCCATATCATGGTTCAGCTCAGTTGGCAGTCCCAGTTGAAGTCTTGTTGTCGTCAAAGAAACATATTTTTGTGCAACTGTACGCGAAACGAGCACTTCGCGTACCTAAAACATGTCGCGAAATTGGATTTCGCGGCCGTTGCTTCTAACGACAGCCGTTAAAGTAAACGTCATTTTAATATTTGATACAAATCAGAGTTTCCATGTAAGGCTGGCATTTAGATTCTTCGGGTATGGAATTAGAAACCGCTGAATTTATAATATACAGGGTGTCTCAGCTAAGACTTTCGAGCCAAATATCTCGGTTATTTGCCAACGGATTTTTATAAAATTTAAAATGCAGATATTTTAGACTGTGAAGGTTCAATTAGTAATAATAAAATTACCTCAAGTTAAAAATAGTTATTTATTATACGAGTTTTATAAGACACCATTTTGTCGCACGCGTTTTTTAAGGCGCGAGGAGCGCAGCGACGAGTGCTATAAGCAAACAAGTGCGACAAAATGGCTTATAAAACGAGTATAATACAATATTTTTTCTATTTTGCTCCTTAAATTTAAAAAAAGTCCAAAACGTAATGCTAGGAAAATTATATTTGGCGAATATAAGGGTTGGTAACGCTGGTAAATAGAGCAAGTAAGTTTTGAATTTAAAGTGTCGTGAAATGCAGTGATCACCTAGCAACAACTCACTATGAGTCACTGTCAACATTAAAAATTTAGGTAAATGTTCCTGAAACGCGTATCGAAAAGTGTTCTTTTTCGAAACCCGTTTGAGTGTTATAGGTGCAAAATAGAAAAATGTAATTTTAACACATGTTTCCTTTATCGAAAATTATGCGTGTGTCACAGTACGTCTTATAAAACGAGTGTAATATACTATTTTTTCTACTTTGGTCACAATAATTTGATAAAAACTCAAAAATCTAATTATGAAATAATCTACGAGTGCCAAAAAAGCCCAATTGACACACGAACGAGTTGAATACAACGTTTTTTTGTTCGACGAGGTTTGTAAATAAAGGGTGTTTTTTTAAATTTGGCGTCGAAGTAGGCGTTGGGGAGTCGATTGAGATCGCACCACTCATGTAAAAGCGTAAGATTTAAACAGCTGATCCGTGATCCGTAACCTGTATAGTGCGTTCACAATCGACACTTCAACGCCTACTTCGACGCCAAATTTAAAAAAACACCCGTTATAAATTTAGGGAATTTAATTGGCTATACCAGCCACCATCAACCATCTGTCATTTTTAATGTCCTTGAAAGTACGCAAACTCGCAGCTAAAATTTGAACGTGTTATTAAGAATGCCTCGCAAAGTAGGCATTTATTAAACTCTCAAATTAGTTGTTATTAACTTTATGGACATGCTGCGCTACTAATATCTCTAATAACCTCAATTTTTTTATGATGAGTTTTTTCACCCTATGTCAAAAGTGTACAATGTTGTCAGCTCTATTTTGGGTGTAAATTGCGGTGTTGTGGTTCTTTGATTAAAAAATAAACTATATTAAAGCTTCTAACCTGTAATAGAGAAATTTGACAGTTGCCAAATACAGCAACATTGAGACTGAATGGCCTGAACCATGATAGTCATGGCCTACTAGATTTTTTTTCGATCACGCATTTTTTTAAATTCTTTGAGTTGTAAGTTTATTTTTTTTTTTTTAATGTAATGTACATACCTACACTTAATTATGCAAAATCAAATATTCTGGTACTTAGTTCACATATTATAAAAAGAGGGTTTTTCAATTTGACTTCTTAACTCCTACCAAATGTCAGAGCTATATTTCATTCAGTACTAATGCAGGGGTTATCAACCTTTTTACCTGGCGGCACTAGCCATACATTTTTTAGCAGACACTCAACGTTGAAAAACATTTTAATAAAAAACGTAAATGAAAAATCGAGAGAATATGATTGACGGTTATTTTAATGAGATGTTGAACTCAGTAGGTTGTCAGTATGTTTGTTATATTTGAACTAAATTTGCTAATTTAATTCGCGAGTCTTATATTTCTGAAATATCCAACTAGCTCAATGATTGTCTCAAACCAGTTTTAATTTGATAAAATCCCGCCTCGTCTAGATAAGAGATGTAAAAAAGTTAAAAGCGATTCTGTGTTAGTCTTTCGATTTAATTTTTAAAACGAAATCTGAGTATAATTATTATCGTGCACGAATGATATTCACGTATTTTCCTAGCAATACAGTTTAAACATGACTAAATTTAGAATACGAATCGGCCAAGTAAAATATAAGTTCTTTTAATACTTTTCAATTCCACTACATTTCCTTTTCTTGATAACGGTTTGTTATCCAAAGAGAAAAAATTGTAACTGAATTAAAAAGTTATAACTAACGTGGGTTATACGTGGGTCACTTTTTCAGTTCGATTGACACTTTATCCTCAACTAAATACCTATACTCTCTTATTTAATGCATATAAATTAACAAAAATTAAAAAATTTCCTATCTGCTCACGTTGGATTAAACATCAGTGATGCAAATGACCTGACCTGTTGTTACTATGACAACTCATATACGCTGATACGCCACTGTTAATAAACGTCATATTGACACAAAAAGTCCATTACGTAAAAATTTAAAAAAACGCCTGCTATACGTGAATTCTCCTTTTGAAAAAAAAAATCCGCATATAAGCAACCAGCTTTGCAAACATGCTGTGAATTGCTGCCAGTTTCTCTATTTACAGAGTTATTCACATAAGATGACGAGACTGACCAGGTAAAAATGCAACCCAAAATACACTTTACAAAGCATTCATTGTGTTTTGGTATTTAAAAATTAAATTAGGAATCCGAGTAGGTATTCTACAGGGTCATTATAAATGATTGTCTCATCGTAGGTGGCTGTGTGCTATGCTTTAGGTGCGCCGCTACGCCCACTAGTTGTTACAAACATTTATAATGACCCCGTATTAATTTGAAAGTTCATCGTTCTTCGGGCGTAATCATCGATGTAACGCCCTTGGTGCATAAATAGCTATTAAATCATACTTTGTTGAGAGAGGTATTTTCTGTCAGAACTTGACATTCTGACGTTAAAAGCTGTCTGTGTTTTATGTGCATTATGATAATGCTGGATAATGTAATAGGGATCGATTGCTTCGTAATAGTATATTATGATACGAGTCTTATAAGAAGCATTTATCGCACGCACGGTTTTAAGGCACGACGAGCGTAGCGAGGAGTAAGTGCGATAAAATGCCTTATAAACGAGATGTCATACAGTATTTTTTCTACTTTGCCACTTTTTCAATGAAAAAAAAAAAATTTTAAATGTAAAACCGTTAAAGTTGAAGGATTCCACCCAAGGTCACGTCTGCGGTCTGCCGCGACACCACAGTAGGTATCCGTCAAAATTAAAAAATTAAATTTCACTATTTTTAGAATTATTATTATATCACGCCTTTTCCTATTACGCAAAACAGTATCGTAAGAGCATCAGTACGAACGCAAAGTAGAAAAATTGCCTTTCGGGTTGCATTTTTACCTGGTAAGGCTTCTCATCTTACGTGAATAACCCTGTATAAATGTAGATGTAAACTGTTCTGTGGCCGCAACTGTAAATCAGGCTTTCAAAAGTATGCGCACGTTTTGAATAATCCAATTGGAAGCTGCTGTTTAAAATACGCGGGTACTATACAGTGCCTTTTTTTTAACGCTGGCCATAGGGATTTACATGCTAAAAAGTTTAGCGTCTGTTAATGAGCTTTTTAGTAGGAATTTTTAAGTGAAATTTGGTAGGATATTAGATTAGTATTTTATAAATCAATTTCAGTTCGGCCCATCGTACAAAACAAAATAATCACGGAATTAGGACAAAAATAGGTTCCTTAAATTTACCACGTGGTTTACCAAGTAGGCATTACGTCAGTAATGTAAACTCAACAAACGTCAAACAGTAATAATTTTCAATGGACACCTTTTCAAATAAAGAAATGATTGAATGGGATAGACTTTGAAAAATGTGCAGTTTTATTTCATAAACATAAAACATAGGAAATCATAATTACATCAAAATCTTAAACTATTTTAATTATTTTTGAATTTTCCTTTCATAAATTGTTCAAACTGTCTTCCATAGGCTGCAAGACACTAACCAAGACAATCATAAAAATTTTGTCGAACATTTTGTAACTGTCTAACGATTATGAAACCTTCTGGGCAAGAAATAATGTAATAAATTAATAGTTATTTAGACAACGAGTGTTAGAAGTGCAACTTTTTTTCATAAGTGTGGAAGTTTATTAAACGAGTCGTAGACGAGTTAAATAATCCACACGCATGAAAAAAAAGCACGCTAACACGAGTTGTCTATAAACATTTTTAAAATTTCATAAATCAAAACCTATTTTAACTGTAATTTGTGCTTCCATTTTGGTGCGGTGGCCGGTTGTGGTAACTACGGAAACATTATATGTTTATTGTTGTAAAATTAATTTGTCAGTTTTATGTCAGTCTCAATAAAAGTCAAAATGATTGATTCAGATGAAGATCCTGAAATTACTAGTGGACTAAAGAAAGGTGGGTTTAATGTTACTAATTGTTCTAATCAATATTTCAATTTTCATTTTGATAAATTACTTCTCTGTAGAATACGTAGGTATATCGTTCATTCATGGATTAAAATCAAGCAGTTAAAAAAAGTTGCTGACATCATAACTTTTTTTCACCAAGTGAAAAAAAGTGATACTTCTAACACTAAAATCAATGAAAAATAGTCAACTTTTTTCAATGAAATTTTAAAAAAGTACTTTTTTTAATTAATTTCGTAATTATTTTATTCTGTGGTATAAAATAAACTTAAGTTGATTTATAAAATACTAATCTAAAATTCTGCCAAATTTCACTTAAAAATTCCTGCTAAAAAGCTTATTAACGCGATCCAAAGTTTTTGTCATGTAAATCCCTATGGCCAGCGTTAAAAAAAGACACTGTATGTAAAGGGTGTATCTGAAATACGTGTGTTAATTTTAACCAGTGGAAGAACTCGTTAATTTATGAAACTTTTCTCTATAACATTTTGCAAAATTCGCAAAAGCATTGCAAGATTTTTTGCCCCTCAATTTTTACCAAACGAGTCGTTCTGTCTCTATTTTTTTGTAACCATGAGAATTTTAATTTTAACAATTTAATTTTTGTCTATTACAATGTAACTTTTTGACAAGACTCCGTTTCTATCACGACAGAAAATTTTCTCCCTTAAACATTAACACACGTATTTCAGATATAGCCTGTATATACAGACTGGCTACGAAAATTGGATTCACTTTTCCACATTTGCCCAAAAGATGGAGCTACAAGAAAAAATGAAATGGAAATGCTGGCAACATTGTTTTTTTTTACGTAACTATGCTTTCAAAAAATGTAGCTAAATATTGGTTGTAGCCAATTAGGATATGTTGCACGCTAATGATCCTGCACTCTTACAGCCACTGTTCTACCAGAGCGACCTTCTTTAGCAGGATAATAGTATGTTATGATACTTATTCACTGCTCAATATTGAAATTGTTAAAAATAGTGACAATTGCACGAAATATTGAATTCGATGTTGTCATTTAACTAAATATATTTTTTTTAATCTCAATTTTTTTGTAAAAAAGCGACATCTCTGGGCAATATGAAGAAAAGTGACTCCAATTTTCGTAGCCACTCTGTATATACAGGGTGTCCCAGCCAATACTTTCACCCCTCATATCTCCTTTATTTGTGGACACAAAGTGTTGCGATTTGGCACGAACACATTACAATTACTGAGGAGTAGTAAAGAAGCTTTACCTTTAAAAATGCATTTTTTAAACAGGTATATTATTAAGTAATTTTTTATTGTATTTAATATTTTTATAAATGTGCAATGGAAAAAGCCACACGCAAAGGTAGAGACTCAGTCTTAGTTTTTTCGCTGAGAAATTTTGCATTAGAGTGTGAATAATTTAACATTTTTATTTCTCGAAATTTAATTAAATGGGCCATTCGGTGGTTTTTTTTTCCAATTTTGTACAACCTTGAATTATTTTGACATAACATCTGACATCCTAAAATACAGGGTTATTCTAAATGATTGTAGTCGAAGTAGGCCATGCCCATGTTATTACATTTTGGCCGCTTTCATGTGAACTGTCAGTTTTGTCGCTGTCACTGTCATTTTTCAGGTGTAAAGTGCGGTGATGAGATTTTTATTTATTTTTGTTAAATTAACGATTGAATCCAGAAATATTGAGTTGTTTTGCAATCAATTTTAAAAATATTGAGTTGTTTTGCACCCAATTTAACTCGCGTGTGTGAACGGTGTTTACTGACTTATTCACATCATTTTGATGTTTTTTTATGTGGAGCGGCAACCATAAATTTTACATTCAG
The DNA here is from genome assembly GCF_963966145.1 of Tenebrio molitor. Taxonomy (NCBI): domain Eukaryota; kingdom Metazoa; phylum Arthropoda; class Insecta; order Coleoptera; family Tenebrionidae; genus Tenebrio; species Tenebrio molitor. The sequence continues at coordinate 37,251,842 of NC_091046.1, read as the reverse complement.
TTTTCACGCCTACTTCGACTACCAATCATTTAGAATAACCCTGTACAAATGTCAGTCAAAATTTTTAATTCTCTTAAATGACAGAATAATGAAATTGTTTCTTTTTTAAACAAAGAAATTATTAGTTTTCTGTGTTTTATGTATCACAATGAAAAATGCGACGTAAAATAAGGTTGCATTAATGTTTAGACGAATAAAATATAAAATAAAAAATATCAAATTAATGATAAACAATAAAGGTTAGTAGAGATATTTTCATATTTGATGGCGGAAACAAAAGACTGAGAAATGTCACAAATTTGTATTGTCAGTGTCAAATTTCTCAAAGACGTTCGTGATTTCAACAGAAATGCAGCAAATTGGCAATAAGAAAGTTATTAATCGTCGAACTAGAGACATAATTTGTAATACGTTTGATTATATGAGAATAACTTTTCCTTTTGAAGCACTGACAAAAAATGGTTTCCTTAGAATTTATTTCTTCAATCTCTTTAGCGAAAATTTAAATTTACCTAGACATTCCTTTTTATGGCGTTTATGAGAAATTTGACACTGACAATAAAATTTTGTGACATTTCTCAGTCTTTTGTTTCCGCCACCAAATATGAAAATACCTCTATTAAAAATGTTCATAAACGATGTTCAAATATTCCACCTTCTTCTTCCAAGCACAGCTCCAGACGTATACGAAAATCATTAATCACATTGCCTGATTTATTGTACCAAATGCATCTCGAATTCTTTGCTGCAAGTTCTCTACAGTTGTTGGAGGGGTAGCGTAGGTATAGTCCAATTTTTACCCTTTTGAGGTGACGTCACGATTTCCTTCCTCGCTTTCTCTTTATTGAAACGACAGAAACAGAAAAAAAACAAAAAAGTTTGAAGTTATTTTATGCTCCTGTCAGTTTGACAATTTTTAATTTCTTTCTTAATAAAATTCGTCAATAAACAACGGGGATATAAGGGGTGAAAATCTTGACTGGGACACCCTGTATATTCGTATGAAGAAAAATACAACTAAATTCGAAATTCACAAAATAATAATAAAAATTCGGAGAAACCCGGCTGAAATTTAGTAAGGGGACATTCTTCCACAATGTGTTGTAGGATCCTCATATATTATAAAATTAGAGGATTGAAAATTCTCGATTATACGAGACGTGTTTCCGGTAACACGTCGAGTAATCGAGAATTTTCCATCCTCGTGTTGTATACGGTTAGACTATATCATGAATAAAATAAATAAATAAATAAATAAACAGGTTCCCGAAACCGACTGGGCGCATTCTGTAGCAGAGCGATTTGATGTGACGTTGATGTAACGGCTAGCGCAACAATTTTTGTATAAGGCGGCGAACGAAAATACAAAGGTTGGTATATTCGAATATACAAAATTTCGTATATTCGAAATCGCCCTGGTTACTAAAATAACCGCTGTAATACATGGTAACTAAAGAAAATCAAAGATTCTTATTGGTTTATAAAGTAATGAATGATATAATCAAATAAAGTTTTATTGACTATTCCATTCATGTCATTTGTTAAAAATGGACCAATAAAAACACAATTTTACACATTTGTTACCATGGTTTCAAAAAATTGGACCGAATATTCCCCCACTCGTGGAAATTGTATCGGTAATACCACTAGTGCTCCCAGCGATAACACAAGCCTGCACTGATTTCGATGTTTGCATAAAATTGACAGTTTTTGAACAATTTCGACCCCCTGATTACGAAAATGATTTTGGTTTTGCGCTATCACGTCTAGTTTTTTCACAAATCGTTTTTTCTTAAAATTGAAATGTTCACCTAGAATGAATGAATTATTTCAAAATTTCGATACTGTAATATCGGACAACAATATGGATATTCTAAATTTCCTTGTTTTATTTGCGAGTGGGACTGCCGGGCACGAGAAGAGCATTGGACTCAAAAGAAGTGGCCTTTAAGAACTAGACTTGTACCGGGAAGCAATAATAAAAAATAATTTAGTTGTATCCTAAAAAAGTAGTATTAGGTACCACCAATGCATATCAAACTTTGTTTGATGAAGCAATTTGTAAAGCCTCTTGATAAAAATGGACAATGTTTCAAGTATTAATGTACAAAGTTACCAGATCTCTCCAATGCCAAATGAAAAGCGGTTAGGACCTCAAATAAGATCTTTGTACAAAGGTAATGATTTTCAAAATTCTATGAATGTTGTTGAAAGGAATGCCTGGACGGCATTTAAGAACGTCATAGAAAAATTGCTTGGAAATCACAAAGATGAAGACTACGAAAATATTGTAAGAATCATGTTTAAAAATTTTCACATCTTGGGATGTAATATGAGTTTGAAAGTGAATTTCCTCTTTTCGCACTTAAATCTTTTTCCTAAAAATCTTGGTGCTGTCAGCGAGGAACAAGGGGAACGTCTTGACCAAGATATAAAACAAATGGAGAGGTGATATCAAGGAAGATGGAGCGTATCAATGATGGTAGACTTTTGCTGGATGTTACAGCGCGATGTACCCAAAAAAAATATACAGCAGGCAATCAATTAAAAGAAGTTTCCTCACAAAGCGTTAAAGATGCCATTCTCATAAGGAATAAAAAAATTAGTTAGATTATTAACCAAGAATTATTATAAACATCTTATTTTCCTAAATAAATTGCTTAATTTTTTTTTGTTAATTGTGAAAAAACCTGACGTGATACAAAAAAATGAATTGTATTTTTGTAATCAGGGCTCCAATGTTATACAAAATCAGTTATCAAAATAAAAACATCGATTAAAAAGTTTTGTTTTGCAGGCCTGTGTAATATTTAACAAATAAATGCAGCCTTGAGAATTGCTTCCAAATGGACTCACGTGTCTTTTTTATGTTGTTGGAAACATTTTCTTTGATTTCTGCGTTAATTTCTTCAAAATCGGTTCATGGAATAGTCCTCCGAAAACAACTCGTAGTCAAAATTATGTAGACTATTTTTCAAACTGCTTTCACTCATTCAATTGTGCTTGGGAATCTCACTCGTGCTGACGCACTCGTGGATTCATTCCCGCACAATTGATAATTCGTGAACAGTTTGAAAAATAATCGAGATAATTTGGATTACTCGTGGTATTATAAATGACAGTATAATTCATGTATTACGTGATCATGAATGATCCAATGAAAACGCGTAAAGTCCTTAGTTGCATGGCTATCACAGCGATAATAAAAAACAAAAAAATTATTATCTTATTTACTTTCGTCGTTACGATTTTTGATTGAAATAAATTTGTCAGTTTGACAAATAAATGAATAATTTTGCATTTCATTCATCATATTGTCTCATCAAATATAACACGTGGTATGATTAATTATCGATGATATTAAATTCGTGAAATTGAAGTAGGACATTTCACTCATAATATCATCGATAATAATCATACCACTAGTTATATTATAGCTGAACAGTCTGCTTTCCAATAATCAGATTTGGAAAATGGTTGCACGAAAAATTCTTCTTTCCAAAGTGGTTTACGTGATTTTAATCTATAGGGTGGTAAATTTGCCATGTCTTGTGCTATTGAGTACATGTTTGGTGAATTTTCAAATTTATCCCAAATGCGTTTTGTGATGTATTTTCTTCTAATATCGTACGGAATAATCGGGCCTATTCTGTAACTCGTCTGTTAATTTTAACCATCCGCTAATAAATTAATTTTTAACAACCGGTTATCTACAAATAACCAAAATTCTATTCTGTAAGACAAATTATTAACGGGTAGGTTAAAAGCATTATTTTAGCGGCTAGGTTATTTTGAAGAATGAAGTCAGGCACGGAAGCGTACAAATACATATGGCAACGTCGCAAATCACTGTCAGCTGGAAGAACAACAGTCATAATTATTTGCAAAATTATACCTAACCTCAACTAATAGTTGCAAACTACATTGGTATGGGCACAGACTACTCAAAAACGTGAAATTGAAATTAAAAATCGACCGGTTTTTGTTCTTTTTTCAAAACTCAACAGTTTATGAGTTATCGAATTGTTGCATTACTTTTGCCCCTCACTGTATAAATGAAAGTAATTGGTAATTGGTACCACTTGTATATACGACAACCCTCGTTAAGCGGCAATAAACCACTCAAGGAATCAAAACGTCGTTTTAAATATCGATAGATGCACTTTAGGTATCAACTCAAATATGTTACAGCTTGCCCATTGTAGCTTGAGCTGTGAGGGATGCGCAAAGTTGAATAAAAAGGTCAGATAAAGAGGTCCTGGAAGCAGCAAAGAAATGCGACAAAATTAGTGAAGGGGTTGTAAGACCACTGCGCATCCGGTTGTTACAGCTCAAGCTACAATGAGAAAGCTGTACAGGGTGATTCATCTTTTACCGCCGGTGGCAAAATTACCCTTAAGAATTGAGAAAAATTTATGGAATTGACAGATTTGATTTGTCGAAAAATTTACTTACGAGTACATTTGTCGCCTTCATTCCAGTTCATGCACCAAAAGAATATTCATTGCGAACGCCATTATAATTTGGGACCGTTTTGACGTAAGTTAATTTTTAACGGCTGGGTATGACCACCCGCTAAAAATTAGCAATTTGAGTTAAATTTTAACAACTTTTGGTTAAAATTTTGGCTTAGAGAACAGCGCAATGGGTTAAAATATTTTAACCGTTGTTTTAACATTTAACTTTTAACCAAGTGTCTTACAGAATAGGCCTGTCAGTCGTTTATTTTTAACGGAAAGTTAAGTGTTGAACAAATCTGACAAACAGCAGCAAATGTAGACAAGATCGAAGATGATGCTTCATAATTTTAACACTAACACAAGCGCGAATTTGCAGGCAATAACGATGACTTCATTTCCGGACATCGGGAATATCTTGATTGGGATTCTTTATTGATTTCATTTATCTATTTTCAACGGAAAGTTAAGCGTTGAACAAATCTGACAAACAACATTGAAACAATTTTTTTTCACAAACAACGGTTGACATGACGACGTCCTCCGCACATTTATTAATTATTCGGTTTTTTCGATGTCGTTGAAAAAAATGTATTTCAAAAAAGACAATTGTGAACGAATCGTAGAGATATTACAAAAACTATTGTACAATACACGTCCGTTAGGGCCTTTACAGCCTCGCCAGCATTATTTGACTCGCTCTCTGAGCTCGTCTCACAAAATCTCTGCCTCGGCAGTAAAGGCTGTCCTAAGGGACTTCTACTGTAAAATAATACAGGGTCATTATAAATGATTGTCCCATCGCATTTGGGGTTGAAAACCCACACAAATTTGGGATGTGCCGCTAGCTTCGCAACGTTAAACAAACTAGTAGACAAATTTACACTACCGCCAGCAGCGCTACCTATCGGCGATGCTAGTCTCACTCATGTTATAAAGCTTGCGGCACATTCAACTACGTCACCAACGCCTACTGCGATGAGACAATCATTTATAATGACCCTGTATAATGATTTCTCCTTCTTGAGTTACATATTCTAAATTTTCCGCGACATATTGATTGCGTTTTACACTTATCAATACCAAAACTCATCCCAATATCATTTGACAAATTTTCAATTATTGTTAGTAAAGACAAAATGTGATTTTTTTTAGATGCATAAAGTTTTATGTCATCCGTATAAAGAAGGTGATTTAATTTGGATAGTGTGGTATTATTAAGTGTAATATTAAAACCATATCCAGTGCTATTTAATACATTTGTCAAAGGATTAATGGCTAGACAAAACCATAAAGGACTTAAAGAATCTCCTTAATAAATTTCCCGTTTAATTTGAATAGGCTCGGATTTTAATTTAGTATTGTTTATTGATAACTGTAAAGTAGTTCTCCAAAATGTTATAACATGGGATAAAAAATTAACTAAATCCAAATTAATTTTATAAATTTTAATAATTTTAAGTAACCATGAATGTGGTACTGAATCACAGGCTTTTTTTGTTCGACACTGTCAGAATTTGAGATTTTCTCCTGTGTGAAGGGATTTTGATAAATGTCACCACTTGTCAAAACGAAACGTCAAGCTAATTTTAAAGATTTTAAGCGATTTGGAGCCTTTAAGGGGCTCGTCGAAGAACTCGAAGCTTCATTAGCTGGTTTTCCGGATTTTAGTATCGCAATAACTTTTGGTGTTTTGAATTCAGGTGGTATTTATAAGGCATTCACAATCTTTTTGGGACCGAGTTGGCTATCTAGTGATTTTGTTGGCAGTACCTCGGTGATAAGTAGTAAATTCCCTAAAGGAAATTGACATTTTTTGTGTTAGGTTAGGTTGTTTTCAGTTTAGGGTTACATTTTCTGAATAGGTACATTGTTGCCGGATCTCTTAAATCTGGTCTGTCCTTTTTAAATTAAATTAAATCGTTTAATAGAAATTTTTTATCGTAATAAAAATTATTTTGGCAATTTTGACTGTTCCTTTGACGGAAATTTAAATTATTTTTACACACTTAATAAATCATTTAGTTTCTTACGAATATTAAAATAATAAATCTAGCAATGCGGTGGCAATAAAATGTCGAACAAACACTGACAGAAAAAAAAATGCATCCGTTGCATCACTGAGTCAATTAGTCCAACATGAAAAGAAAAAATCATAGTCAACTCGGTCCCAAAAAGATCGTGAATGCCTAATATGTAGCAGAAATATTTTCCGACAAGTTTTGATGCTCGGAACATTGTAAACAACAATTTATTTCATTTGGAGATATTTTGTGAAACAATATTAAATACAGAATTCAATGGACAAATCTATTCACCGAAAGATGTTAATGTACAAAATTTCAGAGAAATCCATACAAATTATATTTCATAAAATTCTAGTACACTTGAAGCCCTGCATGAAGTAAATTAAATTTTATGAGTCACAAATTTTACAAAACTCACTTAGCAGTTTAAACTAAAATTTTCATTTCTAACAGCCTTCACGTAGGTAAAGTGGGGAGCACGGAATTTCGGGCAGCAATTTGTCATTTAAAAAAAAACAATGTGGTCTAAGCTTTGTTGTCATAAACGTCATAATAATTAATTTTGACTGAACTTCAAAATAAACTGTAACAATTATGCACAATTATTTTACACTAACGTTAGTTATTGATTTCTACAGTTTGATAAGACTGTTCAGTTTTCGGAAAGTCACAATTAAACAGTTATTAAAACTAAAGATTCAAAAAAACTACTAAAAAAATTGAAGAAAACGGGGAAAATTTTATACCCGACGCAATATCAACCTTTTTTCAGAAACAATATCACAAGACTTCCCATTTTTTCGGAAAATTTTGATTTTATTAGACTCAAAGTTTGTTGCTTTAGGCAACAATAAAATCAAAATTTTCCGGAAAAAATGGGAAGTCGAGTTATATTTGTCTAGACAAATTCCCGAATGAACAATTCAAACAAACATTCGGAACAACATCACAAAACGGATTATTAAGGTTAGTTTATATTCGTCGTGGCACTTTTCCTGCAACAATTTACCTGTTGTATTCCAAATTGTTTTCACGCTGTAGTCAATATCACTGCTGGAGTCGTTTCTAAAACGATTTTTTAAATCCATTTCGGAAAACGTCAAAATAATTTTCTGACATTTTGTTCATTAATTTGTGTTACCAACAAAAACAAAAGCCTTGTCAACGTTGTTTTTCACCGGAAGGGAGATTTTTGTCAGCGGAAGACACATTTTCTGACTATGACTAGATTTTTTCGCGATATTCGGCACACTATTGGTCAATATCAACTGTTTTCATAACATGAGGGAATTTGTCATTTAAAATAATCAGTTTACCATGTTACCACAATATTTTAGTAACTCAAAAAACTGCAAAGTTAAGTTAAAAATATCTACGTACGAAAGAAGCGGTAAGGACCTTTGGTCCAGGTAATCTATGCTTAAAAAAGGCCTTTAGGTGTTTAGCCTGCGCAAGAAACTTCGTGATCAGTAGAGCTATACAGAGTATTTCACAAGTGATAATGAGCCCGACGGAATTGAAAATGCAACCCACAATGCATTTGCAAAGTTAACTTTGTTTTTTGATTTAGAAAACATAAAACATAACTGTGCAGTTTCGTATAATGTTTATTGTCTGCATCAACGGGCAACGACGATAGTTATTTACGTATAGAGGGCCGGAGGTAGAAGATTACGCCCGCGGCCGAAGTTTGAGGCCCGACGAAGGAGGGCCTTTATGAGGCCAAGGGCGTAATCTTCCTCTAGCCCGAGGCATGTACAACGTTTTACGCACAACTGCAGAACACCTACAAAATTTAATCAAAATTATCCAATGATCAAGAATAACTGAATCTGTTGGATGGAATCCTCACTTTTCGTTGGTTACTGTACATAAACTGGATTCTATTAAATTACACAACATTTATTGCAGGCATGGTATTCTATATGGCTTGCTCGTGAACATCGGCAAATTTAATGGAGGTGGTAAGTTAATTTTTAATCTTCATATTCTCAGAACATATAAATAAACCAGTTTATTTATCTTTTATTAGCAACAAAAATCAAGAATTCGCTACAAAGATTATGAACCAGAATTATACTCGGTCTGTTGCAAATCAATTCCTTCTGCCCTTCGGAACATCCATTTATTTCAAAAGAAATTTGAAGCATTGGAGGAACAACGCTGTGACAACTGCTTTGGAAAAGTTGGTCTTGGCTTCTGCCTTCACCACTGTGTAAGACTTGATTTTTGTCCAAGGGCGTTATCCCTCAATATTTGATAATTAATCGATCAGACTCATCGGTACACATTAAATTAGACAATCTCAGCTACCGTCATACGATAATCTACAATCGGACTCACCTCCACCTCATTCAGTCATTCAAAGGGTAAAGCACAGGTCCGGACTCGGGTTTGCTCAATGGGACGGTACAAACATGTAAATGATAAACACCTGACACATCTGTCGCGAATCAAGGTCATACAGTGACTCACCCGGGGGATTCCTCCCCCTAGCCTCTATCATGATGAGGGGCTCGAACCACGGGCGTCATCTTCAGAGCGCTACATTCCGGGGTTGCGCTGGATGTTCTAGTAGCACCTGTAATAGCCCCGTGTGCAGTTTGGGGTGCACAGCCCGCCCGCAGTCTCCACAGAGGAAGACCGCCACGGCCAGAGTATGAGCCTACAACCCACTTCCATACGTCACTATGCCCCCTCAGTACCTGGGAACCGGGATGACCTCATAACCTTTTGACCAGCAACGTATGATCGGTGCATTTGGTTGCCACCACCGGCCGTCCCGACGAGACGCGCCCGGTCAACGGCCTAGCCGTGTCATGAGCCAAAGGTGCCCCACCCGGACATCCGGTGCTCAGGAATCATACCATGGTATAGGGAGGTTTTACGCATTAAGGTACTGATTTATAGCCCAGGTTGCCCAAACCTGCTATCACCCAGTTACCAACACACCTGGTAACTGTATCTCTATGACTTGCTATCACTAGCCTAATTCACTACACCACTTCCGGGCCACAATTATTCACCTGCCGTCACTCTCGTACTCGTACCTTGGACAGCCCGTCGGTTGCAGCTGCCAAGCGACACTGCCCCTGTCTCGCCTGTGGAACTCTTAAAATCACCCCCGAGTCAAGGACCTTTCAGAACACAATTTATGAGCCACATGTTTGGGGTGGAAGAGGTAGTTTTTCTGTTGCGTTTTAAAATTCTCTTACAACTGTAATCATTGATTAACACGAACTTTTGTAAAAATGTTTGTAAAGGCACATCGAGCATTTTGTGGAATTTGAAAATATGATGGTTGGGCACCAACAACACGATGTAGCCGTTCTGCACGTTATATACTGTGTTATGGCAGAATAAAGTGGGAAAAAGTGCTTAAAAATGTTTATTTTTTTCAACAGACTCAGATAAATAACATTGATTTAAATATTTGCACTAAAATTATTAGGTACTTAATAAATATAAATTAGATTCCTGATAAAACTAGACAAAATATCTACAATATAAAAATTAAAATGTACAATGAAAAGTTGGTAGATATATAAAGAAACACAATTTATAAAGTTGTATTAAAGATTACGTAATTTAAGGTCGAAATAGTTACATCTTCTTATCACTCCTGCTTTCACTTTCGCGACGATGCGTCTTCCCGTTTAGCTCCTGAAAAAACGTACTGCTTGCATTATTTATTTAAAATTAATAATCAACACATTTACCATCGAAACACTACAACCATTGCAATAATTTGTTTTTTAACCCTTTCGCTAAACGCTGAAATGCTCTCGGGGTACTGAGGGTGACTATGGTATGATCGCTTCCGTTGCGAAAGGGTTAATGATTTTACACATCGAAATCTAAATAGAGGAAACATTCATGATTGTTTATTTTCATCATCATTACTGTTTATTGTGATCTCCGCGTAGTGTGCGGTGAAGGACGAAGTGCAACAAAATAAACAGCGTTCAAAAACAACATGTGGTCAAGTGGGCTGCTACTTGCTTTTACTTCCGTTGACGTATGGCGCAACTTCATCAGCTGTCAAACCACGGATGTCGGACGTCATTTATTCGGCAAACACGCAGTAGTGTGAATTAGTTTTTCGAATTAATCAACGAGAGTTTTCCTGTTTTCATTAGTGCCACATACTTATCAAAGTGAGACTGTATGTCTGAATTGTAATGCCAAAGCATATAGTTCTCCCAGAGCTGCAGCGGTTTTATGGCAGGGCAATAGTAATTATTACGCCTGTTGAGATGCCGATACGCGACATAAACAGACCCCTGTCAATCATCATTTTCGTTCTATACCTGTCAGTTTACAGGGTAGTACTTGGACGAATTTACGATTAGGGGTTGTACTTGCGGTTTAAACCTATTGTCGGTGTTGTTAACGTTTATACAATGGTACCCTGCCATAAAACCGCTGCAGCTCTGGGAGAACTTTACCAATGAAAAGGACGACCTGCATTTGTAAAAAAGAGAACGAAAGACGAAGGCCTACTTGACTACTATTTTTTTGAACACTCATTAGTTTTTTGCATCACTCGACTGTCGTCTCGCCCCAGAAACACTATACACGATTTTTGGTCACGCACAAATTAAAAAAAAAAATGTTTAAATTTTTGACATACGTCTTTTTTAAGTTGGTAATACCTATACATTTGAATTGTCAATCAACACCGCTAGTTTTCTGACATTTATTATAAACAACGTACAAAAATTCCCCGCGCTTTTTTATTATCTTGTATGTACTATTACGAGCAAAAAAGTGGGACATCAAACTTCTGTCAGTTTTGAAAAAATCGATGTAGTTCAAGCTTTATTATTGTCATAGAAATTTGTCACTATTCTAGCTGACAGTTTAAAAATTTATTTTTTCTACAACCGTCAAAAAAACGTGACATTTATGCATCGTTATCAAGTCGCAAAGTATGCCATTTTTGATAGATCAAAAATATTTGTCAAAAAGTTTCCTTGGATGTTTTAATAACTATTTTGTCATCGTAAAACAGTGAAAATAGTACAGTGTGGAATAAAATGATTTACATCTAGTTACCTTTGGAATTTTTGCACATGTAAATTTTCCTGTACCGCTCTACTTTTTTTTTGAAGTGCCGAACTATTAGTTCTGTCAATAAATGTCATCAATCGAATTGACAATTGTTACAATTTACTAAATTGAATTAACAAACGTTGGTGGCCACTTTCAACACTAGCTGTGACTTGCTTTTGTTAGCTCCTTTTTAATTTCAATCTCTACTTTGCATTCATATCATCCCTTCGCAATAAATCACATTTGGAATTTTGGAATATTTTAAGGTTAGGCTTTCTTTTTTTTTTGTAGAGCGGCATTTCGTATTTTTACAAGGGTAATGCAAAGGTAACTAGATGTAAATCATTTTATTCCACACTGTATATTAAAGAACGAGTTTTATAAGGGTTGATTTGGCGCACGAGCCCCAGGTGTAGAAAACGACCCGTAGGGGAGTTTTCTATGGGATGAGTGCGCCAATATCTTTATAAAACCAGTTTTTATGTTATTTTTTAGAATTTGCACCTTTGTTTTAATAAAAAAAAAATAAAAATAAATTTTCAAATTCTAGGGAATTTCGTATTAATTGATAATTCAAGGTAACGGATGCAACTTAATCTGCAACAGATGTTAAAAAGTAGAGTTTGGTTTTGGTGTAATACACTGAAATATTGATAAAAATTTCATTAAAGTACAGTGTACTCTTATAAGGCCATAAACGACTCCTACTGACTGACGTTTATAGACGTACGGTCGCGAGCAATAAATTTTGGTCGTCAATGTCACTGTTTGACGCATAGGAAAATGCTCCATTGTAAAACGGTCATAAACATCATAACCTATCACCATGTTGAATGGCATTAACTGTCATTTTTTTCTCATTTTTTCACACTTTGTTGACATGGGCATAATCAGACAGGGTTTTTTTTTTAATTTGTGACAATCTAACCAAATTTTGAAATGACATTGACGACCAAAATTTATTGCTCGCGACAGTATTATAAACGCAAATTCTAAAAAAAAAAATTAAAACATCCAAGGAAAATTTTTGAAAAATAAAGAATTTTTTTGTTCGACACTGTCAGAATTTGAGAATTTTCTCCTGTGTGAACGGATTTTGATAAATTTGACAACTTGTCAAAACGAAACGTCAAGCTAATTTTAAAGGTTTTCAGCGATTTGGAGCCTTTGGGGGGCTCGTCGAACAAAAAAAACGTTGTATTCAACTCGTTCTTGTGTAATTTGGGCTTTTTTTGGCACTCGTGGACCTTTAAAACTCTCGTTTTAAACTGGCCCACTCATGCCAAAAAAAAGCCCAAATTACACACAAACTCATTAAATAAACTATTATTAAAATGCGGTTGTAAAAAAAATAGTGTTTGTATTTCGTGGGCAAAATGATTGTGTTGTTGACGCATTCGAAGCAGTTTGAAGTCTCGACCTAACGGTCTCGACCAAAAACTCATTCTCATGGGCCAACAAAAAACAATCATTTTGCGCACTTAATACAAAAATAACTATTATACTCCTATTTTCCTTTTCCAAGTGCCCTTTTCTTTTGATAAAGGTAAATTTTCACTGCGACCTTGCATTAAATAAATATTCACTACGTGCTTACTTACACTCATTCCCTACAACCTACAATACCTACTTAATGATATCGTCAATCAATTCAAAGTAGGGTTAGAAAACGATAAGGGTCATTTCACATTAAGAGTCAAGATGTTGATGTCCCACTTTTTTTGCTCGCAATAGTACCCCAGTTCAATTATTAGTATTACAATCACCTGGTAAAATAAACTGGCTATACTAAAGGTACCTATGTTAAAATGAACGTTTTGATTCGATAATTTGTAAAATTCTGTGAAATTGTTGCGCAAGATTAACAGTATGATCGACGATGAACGATAATGACCATAAAAAACTTTTTTGCGATTTGCGATCTTAAACAATGTGTTTCCGGACGGTAGAGATGTGGGAATCCACCACGAAAAACTTTTCGTACGACGAACAGCGCTGACAATTTAATACAACAGAGTGCACACCAATTAACTTGTTTCCAACTACCAACCGTCATTCGAATTAAATTTTACACATCAACTGTAGTAGTTCAAAGCGATTCTTGGAACTTACCTGGAGGCATAAATAAATTTGAAGGAGTATCGAATAAACCGCTACCACTAAACTTATCAATCCAAGAGAACTTGTCGTCGTCTTGGCGAACTCCTCCTTCAGACCTACTCGAATTTGGCGGAACATTGTGTGGGTGTTCGGTGCTCATCCTTCGATCTCGCGACTTGTAATCGCGAGTAGTCGTGCAAGGATCGCTCTTCGAACTGTACGAATTCGCGGAATTCCTGATGAACCTGGAAACATCATTTCGGTCAAAACTGAACACGAATTGAAACATTTAGTCGCACCTCTTTGGCGACGTGTCGACTGTGGGAATCGAAATGTGCCTCTTTTCCGGGTACCTTCGCTCCAGTTGCGAGTTGCTGCTACTCGTGTGGTATCCCGGTTTTTTCACGTCCCTTCGTTTATCTGAATCGGGATGAGTAGAGTGTCTGGGATTTTCTCGATATCTCGAAGAATCATGTAACTGCGAGATGGTCGACTGTGACGGCGTCATATTTCTTTCTTTCTTGTTCTCCGAGACAGTAGTATAACCCCGGTTTTTTAACGCTTCTAAAGTATTGCCCTGCGTACTGTCCCTTTTAACAGTTTGTTCGGTTATTCTCTGAGTGAACACCTTATTGACTGGCCCTTCACGCAGCAGTTTATCGAATATGTCGTCATTAGTGGGCTTATTGTTGGAGTCGTGGGTTTTTCTCGTGTGCGCTTTGAAGTGATCTCCGGAACGAACTTTATCAGATTCGTCGTCCGATTTCCTCGGCCTTTTGTCGTCTCGTTTGATTTCATTGTCGTTCGGAGTCGATTTTCTTTTTCTCGCCTCACTTGTATCTGGTTTCTTGATGGCTCTATCGGGAACTTTCACATCTTGAATCGGACTTTTACGCGTCTTCAATTCGGTGTGGACGTTCAATATCGTTTCCATGATGTAGTCGTTTCCCAATTTATCGAAACGTGCGTGTTTGGTTGGTTTTGCCGGTCCGCAATCGATTTTTGGAAGGTCAGATGTTTTCTTTTCTTGGATGTCGGTTTTGTGGTCGGATGGGGACGGTTTGCTGAACGGTAGGACGACTTCGCTTGCGATGCTCTGGTCGTGCTCGTTGATGTAATCTAGGGAATCGTTACTGATGAGGACCTTGCCTTCGGTGGGCTTGATCAGATCCGTCTTAACCCTGATCCTGCCCTCTGTTCCAGCTTCGTTCAGAGCTGCGGCTTTACTTTCCGCGTCAGCCTCGACGGACACTTCAGTTTTCTTGTTTTGCGGTGGACTCTTCGTGTGGTGCTGTTGTGTGGCGGTTTTCTTTTTGGGTGGGAAAACTGGCGTCCTGGCGTGTCTGCGAACTGTAAAATTTTCCATCTCGTCCTTCACTTTGGAGCTCTCGTTTTTACTCGCGTCCAGTCTTTTTACCGTTTCCAAGAATGTGGCAAATTTGCTGGGCTTGCCGACAGACGAAGATTTAACGTTCGTTTCTCGATTAGTTTTATTCACAATCGGTTTAGTCTTTTCAGTATTTTTGGGAGTTTCGCTAATGTAGTCCTTCTTCAACTGGTCCAATGATGTTATCGTGCACTGTTCTACAGGTTCCACCACAACTTTTTGATTGATCTCGCTCGGCAGAAAACTAGCGTAGGTAGAACCAATAGGAATTAAACTGTTGGATCCGTCTCCACTTGTTTCATTTACCGAATCTTCTAATGTTTGCTTTGACGGATGCATCGACGAAACGTTTGATTCCATAATACTAATATTATCGATGTCAGGAATAGTCGAAAAGGTGTTATTCTGCGACGTAACTTCTCTTCCTCCCAGGAAAATTAAGTTGTTAACAGCGTAATCTATGCCCAAACTAACATTGCAGTCACTGTTACTGCCATGATCGATTGTATTGTCCACCGAGATAGCTTTGGGTTGACCACCTTGCGAAATATCTACCAGCATATTTAAACGTTTGATGCTATTTTGTATGTCTTCTGGTTTTGGAATGGCGTCGTCAATTATATTGTCAAAATCTGGCTTTTCTTTCTTACAGGGCAACAACAACCCCAAATCTTCCAAAGTGGCATTCTCTTCTATAAAATTATTCTCGTTGAATGAAAGATCTTCCAGATGTGTCTCGTTCAACTGGAACTCTTCTGGTGAATTACTGAGGGAAAGTCCAGTCGTTAGTATATTTTTATCTTCATTATTTCCCCCCAATAACGGATCGCCCAAAGTGTAATTGTGATCTGCCGTCGACTCTTTTTCAACGAAGCAGATTTCTGTGACTCGTGTTACAAAATTTGAACCAAACGAGTTCTGCTTGCTCGTTTGTTGTATATCAATTTCGGAACTATCTGGAACGTCGTTAATAAAATTGATGGTTGACGTTCCCAACGATTGAACCAAATTCATGGAATTGCCAATTTCGGCAATAGACGTAGATGGTGAGATAAAATCCAAAGACTGATTACTACCGAGAGGTAGTTTAGTAGGCGAGATGTCTTCTAAGCCCAGAGAAGTGTGGAACAAGTCGGAGGTGTTTAAATTTTCTCGATTGACAGTTTCTGCATCTTCATTGAAAGTGAACAGACAAGATTTTTCTTGAACGGTAGCCGTGGAACAGGATGGAGTACTTTGCATGGTCATTGGTCTTCTAACTTGACACGACATGGTGATTGGTTTAGTTACGGAACTTTCGACAACTCTCGATGTGGAAGCCCTCGAAATCAGTGGCATATCAGCGTCTTGCACGTGAAAATGTTTCACGGTGGAATTGATGGCGCCCGATAAAACTTGAACGCCAAGATTTCCCGAAGCGCTGCTAAATACGTTATCGACATACGCTGACTGTGAAGAAGGCACCTCCGGAACATTGGGATGTTGCAACAACATCTTCATGGGAGCGGCACTTTGTGTGCTCGTTTTGACTGCTACTTCTGCCGCACAAATTTCTTTCAAATCGTCATTATAAATTGGCAAATTGGTGGACTGAACTACATTGGGTGTACCGTCGTGTGTTGTTGATGGTTTGCTGACCTCGACGGGTATGTCAGTTGTCGATAACGCATTTTCATTAACGCTAATGGTTTCCACTGGTGCCGGTGTCGTCTTTGTTGTGTTCACCTTGTCTTCAGTTGGGAAAGTTGGCGGCGTTGTCTCAACGTCATCCACAATTTGAACCTCCGGTTGTATTGAATTTACCACGATTGCTGAATTATTTTTAATACCTCTGGCAAAACTTTCGTAAGATAACTCTGCCGTCAGAGAAACATCGTTTTGTTTATTTTTTGTAATTAATGCGTCTTTTTTGGTTTCAACTGTTTTTGGCAATGGAATTTCTGCCACAGGGGTTTCTGGAACATTTTGATTTAGTTCGGAGCTCAAATCATTTATTGTATGAGTCGTTAACGTCTTTTGTTGTAATTCAGTGTTGTGCAACGTGGGTTCTTGAGGAACTTGTATATTGTTTTCATTTGAAGTCACAACAGCCTCGGTATCTATCTTTGGAATTTTTGGTTTCAGTGAATCATCATGACCTGCATTTTTATCAGAATGTTTACTATCTTCTTCGAGCAAGTCATATTTTCGCTTCTTAGGGATGTCTCTGGGGAGTTCTTGCTTAGCGTTACTGTGGCCTAAATGTTGTTCATTATGTGTTATCGCCGCTGGTTCTGGCACAACATTCGAGTCAAATTTAACACTAATTTCTTGATTTGAAAAATTATTTTCATTGACTTTTACATCTGCATTACTTGTTTCTTTTTCTTCACAGCGGCGATTTAATTTCTTCTCCTTTTGGCTATTCTTAACACTATTTTCTTTATGTTCTTCACTTGAGGTTTTTACACTTTCCACAATTTTTTCTTTAGACCTGTCTTTCGGCTCTTTACTTGACGTTCTTGCACTTTCTACAATTTTTTCTTTTAAATCATCTTTGTGTTCTTTACTTGATGTTTTTGCACCTTTCACAATTTTTTCTTTGGACCCATCTTTCGGTTCTTTACTTGACGTTTTTGCACCTCCCACAATTTTTTCTTTGAAACCATCTTTGGGTTCTTCCCTTGATGTTTTTGCATCTTCCACAATTTTTTCTTTAGACCCATCTTTCGGTTCTTTACTTGATGTTTTTTCAGCTTCCACAATTTTTTCCTTGGAACTATCTCTCTGTTCTTCACTGGACGTTTTTACACCTCCCACAATGTTTTCTTTAAAACCATCTTTGTGTTCTTCATTTGACGTTTTTGCACCTTTTACAATTTTTTCTTTTAAATCATCTTTGTGTTCTTTACTTGATGTTTTTGCACCTTTCACAATTTTTTCTTTGGACCCATCTTTCGGTTCTTTACTTGACGTTTTTGCACCTCCCACAATTTTTTCTTTGAAACCATCTTTGGGTTCTTCCCTTGATGTTTTTGCATCTTCCACAATTTTTTCTTTAGACCCATCTTTCGGTTCTTTACTTGATGTTTTTTCAGCTTCCACAATTTTTTCCTTGGAACTATCTCTCTGTTCTTCACTGGACGTTTTTACACCTCCCACAATGTTTTCTTTAAAACCATCTTTGTGTTCTTCATTTGACGTTTTTGCACCTTTTACAATTTTTTCTTTGAACCCATCTTTGTGTTCTTCACTGGAAGTTGTTGCACCTTCCACAATTTTTTCTTTAGACCCATCTTTCGGTTCTTTACTTGATGTTTTTTCATCTTCCATAATTTTTTCTTTGGTATGATCTCTCTGTTCTTCACTGGAGTTTTTTACACCTTCCACAATATTTTCTTTGAAACCATCTTTGTGTTCTTCATTTGACGTTTTTGCATCTTTCACAATTTTTTCTTTCGGCCCATCTTTTGATTCTTTACTTGACGTTCTTGCACTTTCCAATCTTTTTTGTTTGAAACCATCGTTGTGTTCTTCACTTGACATTTTTGCGCCTTTCACAATTTTTTCTTTGAAACCATCTTTCTGTTCTTCATTGGACATCTTTGCACTTTCTACAATTTTTTCTTTGGAACGATCTTTCTGTTCTTCACTGAACGTGTTTGCAATTGCTACAATGTTTTCTTTGGGCCCATCTTTCGGTTCTTTACTTGACGTTTTTGCACCTTCCACAATTTTCTCCTTGGAACCATCTTTGTGTTCTTGACTTGACTTTTTTGCACTTTCTACAATTTTCTCCTTGGAACTATCTTTGTGTTCTTGACTTGACGTTTTTGCACCTTCTACAATGTTCTCCTTGGACCCATCTTTGTATTCTTGAATTGACGTTTTTACACCTTCCACAATTTTTTCTTTGGAACCACCTTTGTGTTCTTCACTTGACGTTTTTACACTTTCCACAATTTTTTCTTTGGAATTATCTTTGCGTTCTTCACTCGACCTTTTTACACTTTTCACAATTTTTTCTTTGGGACCGTCTTTGTGTCCTTCACTTGAAGTTCTTGTATTTTGCAGATTTTTTTCTTTAGAACCATCTTTCTGTTCTTCACTCGAAGTTTTTGCACTTTCCACAATGTTTCCTTTGGAACCAACAACATCTTTGTGTTCCTCAACATGCGCGTTCAGTTTTTTGGGCTCTTCCTTTACTTTCTCCTTACTGTTGGACCTGGTCTTCTCTCGTTTGTCTGTTCGTGAACTGCTTTCCAGTTTAATTTTTTCTTTGGAATGACTTCTGTATGATTTATCGCCAATTTTAGATTCACCTCTTCTATGTGATTCGTTTTGTTTCTCACTTTCGTATATTTTCTCCTTGGAATGACTGCGACGCGATTTCTCACCAGTTCTATTACGTTCGTCTTTGTGGGTTCTGCTCGATTTCTCATGAGTTAATTTAGGCTGCATTTCTTGCATGAGTGGGGAATCTCTTGATTTAGTTTTATGAATGTCACGATGTTTGTCTTTTTCGTCGATTTTTCCATGACTTTTTTCATTTTGTTCACTGGATTTAACTGAAGCATTTGACTCAATTTTATTACCAGACTCTCGTTTGTCACTTGCTTTTTCATCCTGTTCATTGAGTTTTTTTGATGTATTTTCTCGTGATTTACTTGACCGACTTGATTTTTTCTTATATGATTTATTGGAGGTTTTTAACACTTCTCCGTCAACAGCTTTTTTCTGTTTTTCGGAACCTTCAATAGTGGACACCACTTTTTCAAGTTGTGGGCACAAATTCTCGTCAGTTTTCGTTTTATTTTTTATTTCTGCTTTGATCGAATTTGATTGATTTTTAACCTCTTCATTTTTATCTTTCAACCTGGTTTTGTCAACACTTTTTTCTTTACCACAATTATCCTGTTTCCCTTTCGCATCATGTGATTTAGTTTTTGGCGGCGATTTACTACTACTTCTCTTTTTACGATTGTCTTCAATACCTTCACTGCTGCCCAGTTTATCTTTTGGGTCCGACGATTTATGTTTAGATGACGATCGATCAGAAGAATTGTATTTCGATTTGCGTTCCAGACTATTCGATTTTGACGATGACCTACTGCGACTTTTTCTGTGACCTTTTGGATCCTCCTGGGAGTTGTTGGTCTTTTCTTTATCGACCGATCTAGATTTACTGCGATGCTTTCTGTTATTTTCTGCATCATTATGGTGCTTAACGGGCTTTTCCGAAGATCTAGACTTGGATAACGATCTACTACGACTGTGCTTACGTTCTAATTTCTCTTTATCAACACCTTGTTCACCCTTCTTATCCGATGTTCGAGATTTCGACGAAGATCTACTGCGCTCTCTTTTTCGATGGGTGTCATCTTTCTTACTGCCTTCGACCGATTTTGATTTCCCATCTTCCGAATGGGGTCTTTTATGTTGTTTCTTTTCCAATGAATTATTATCTTTTAACACTTGTACGTCGTCTGTCGGTGGAACTTTTTTTTCTGGAGACTCCTGCAGTGAAGTTTTACCATTATCAAACTCTGTTGATGACAAATTTGAAAGCCGTTCTTTTTTAGCCTTTTCCGATTCAACAATCTTTTCTTTCATTTTCTTAATAGTATTTTCTAACATTCTTGCTTTTACTTCGTCAGATGGTTTAATAGATTTTGTACCTTTATCTGTAATTTTTTTCTTAGATACGTTCTTTATCCCCTCAGTTACAGGTTCTTCTTCCTGCCTGCTGTTTTCAGTAGCAACTTCTTGATCTCCAACGGATTGTTCAGCGTCCACATTTTCAACGACCACTTCTTTTACGTCATGAGATAATGAAACAGTTTTGGCATCTTCAGAACTAGGCACCATAGCTACTTCCACTTCTTCAACATTTGCAGACTTACTTATTGCATTTACGTCGCTATATTCAATATCCATATCCACACACTCTTGATTACTGATGTCTTCGCTTTTTTCCACCTCTGGACTGTTGTCATTTAACTTTTCTCTTTCCAATTCTCTTGTGGCGATCTCACTCTTCTCTGACGAAACTTCACCGGCTGTACCATCAACACTAGTGACAACTTCTGGTTCATACAGAGAATTTTCCATTTCACCTGGAATTTGTCCTATGCTTTGTGACGCATTTTCTTCACGCTCCACACTTTTTGGAAAACTTTCTACATTTGTACGCAAATCGTCTTGTTCTTTGGCAACAGCTGAATCTGTTTCGACAATTACATCGAGTTTCTCACCCACTTCATTCGATTTGTCATTTTCTACAGATATCTCAGAATCTTTACAAAGCAAGTCTGAAGGAACTGACAATGTATTAACGTCGACACTTGATGATCTATTCCTAACAATATTCTGCTGAATCTGTTCGGAACTTTTTGAACGTAATCTAGTTCGCATTCCTATTGCTTTATCGTCATTTTGCAAAAATGAAATTGGTTGTAACTTGTCTTCGTATGACTTCATCGCAGCTTTTGTTTTAAAAGTTTTTTCGCAAATTTCGTCATTTTTTGTGGGAACACTTTTATCCGCGGCACGGTCTTCTGCATTATGAATGTTATGTTCTAATCCATTGCAAGTAACCTCCGGTGGACGTACTTCTTTCTCAATTTTGTTTTCAAAAGAAAGGTTGTCATTTACTTCTGTATTTAACATTTCAGATGTGTTACTAATATCAACTTTACTATTATCTGGAGCAGGATCGACAAGAGTTTCAAGTTGCTTTGAATTTAAATCTTGATGAACAACTATATTCGGAGCTTCTATTTTCAAACTCTGCAACAAAGAGGGCGCATCTTTTTCATCGCCGGATAGTTTCGGTGTGTCGTTCTTTTCAAATTCAATTTGATTGGAAAACGTGGCAATTTTTACTTCTGTACTTGGAGGTGTTTTGTTTAATATGTTTTCAATGCTGTGATCAGTTGTTTTGACAACTTTTAGTTCTCCTTGTCCATCAACGTCAGGTTTGGGGACAGAATTGTCGGATGATAGACTTTCAAGTGAATACTCTGAAATGAGTTCCATTTTTTCGTTACTTCCTTGTTCCTTTTCTAAACTTCTCTCGGACATAAATTCTTGGCTGTTACTGTCGACAAAGTCTTCCATCTGTTTCAAAATGTGGAAACTGTCGGCGACACAATTTTCTTCGTTTTCTGGTATGCTAATGCAAACAGCAGTTTTGTTTTCCGTCGTAACGAATTCCAACATATCACAAATTGTTTCTTCTTCGTATATCGACTTTGCGATTTTCTCGGAATTTTTTAAGCTTTCACCCAAATCAATGAACAGAGTACTTTCGCAACTGTCGTTACTGTCCTCGCTCGTAGTATTGGTATCCAAGAAACGTTTTTGGGCGTACACGTTATTTGTGCGCGGAGGCAGTGTAGAATTTTCCGTCGCGATAAAATCGTGTGGTTTGTATTTTGAGTCGTCACTCCGACTACCTCGAGACGGTTTCAGTGGTTCCTTCAAAAAAGCTATCTCAGTTTTTTGTTTTATGCTCCTATTTCTAGTAACCCTTGTAGTTTCCACTTGTTCAACATTCACTTCTTGTTTAAACGGGTATCTTCTTTGAAACTGCTTCACCGCTCTGGGCAAGGTTTCTCGAGCTTTTTTCTTGCATTCAAACTTTACTTTGGACTTTCGACGTCTCGGAGTTGTTTGGAGTAAATCGTCAATCTTCGACTTCGTCTCCACGTCACTTGCATCCACCATCTCCTTTTCGCTGTCGGTCTTGACAGCCAAAGTTTCTTGATCGGCAGCTATATTCGCCAACAGTTCTAAATCTCCACCTACTTTCTTCTGACCATTAAATTCACCATATTCCACTTCATTTAACGTTGACGATAATGCGTAAAGTGACAAAGGCTCACGTACAGGTGTACTTGCAACTTCTTGAGACTTTTGCACCACCTCCTTTTCTACCTCACTTGTGACATCGCTGGAGGGCAAATTTTCTGAATTCAATTGTTGCTCTTCTACACTATACATCGGTAAATTGTGCTGATAAGCTTGACAAAATTTATTTTCTTCTTGAAGTGGTTCGGTGTACTGAAACTGTGGTACCGGAGGTTCGTCTACCACACATTGTGAAGTTACAGAGTAATCTACGACTTCCAAGGTGTTGTCTTTTACGGGTTCCACATTTACGTTACTTAAAACTTCTTGCCCCAAGTAATTCTGTTGTTCACCTTGAACAGCAATTAACTTTGCATTTTCGTACGTGGATGATAATTCAGGTTCAATAACTACCGTTTCTTCATTTTGATCTTCACTTAGAGACGTGGCAGGGATTTCTGTATTTACTGGTCCTTTAGTTTCCGTTTCGTTCACAAAGTTAGATGATTCAAACTGTTCATTAACAACAGCTTTGTCACTTTGTTTTTCACACTCTGCAGGTGCATCATTCTGTCGATCAATCTCAAAATCAGATGATGGTTTAACACAACTTTCAACCTCTTCAGCGGGTATTTCTACATTTTCCGTAACAACGCATTCATTACTTGACTGTTCATCACAGGTTCTAAGCTTAGATGGCACAACTAAACCTGCATCTTCATATGAAGTTGATACTTCTGTTTCTTCGACAACTGTTAGTTCTTCAGTTATTTCTTCTACTACTTGCTGAGGCAAAATCACGTGAGATGGGACAGTTGACCTTTCAACTTCATTAATTTTATTCACGTCTTCAATTACAGCCTCATCAGATTGCTCAACCAACTCGTCATGTACAAATCTTTCTGTTTGAATCGGATCATCAGTTTTCACATTCTTCAATAAATCGTCAGCGTGTTCGACTGTTACTTCACGTTCTGAACATTCAACTTGTGCATCCGCTGCTTCACATTGTTCCAAATCTTCCGTTGTTACTGCGGTAACATCAGTTGTTTTTTGTGATAAATCGACAGACGTAATCTGCTGATCTTCGAAAAGGACTGTTGATTCTACTTCATATTGATGTGTTTCCACAAGAACGTTGTTAACGTCAGAAATATTATCTGCTTCAACTGATCCAATCACTTCGTGCAAATCAGAATTTTCATTGACATTAATCATGTTAATTGAATCAATGTTTTGCGATTCTATAACATCTTCTGCATTAATATCCTGTAACGTTTCGCATCTAGACTCTTCAATATTTTCATTGCTTTCGTTGATACTTGTTTCACTGCTATCTGCATCAGGTGGACAAACAAAATAAGTCGCGTTTTCTATGTCTTCTTCGTGACTGTCGATGGCGTTACCTACAGTAACGTTCATTTCTGTTACGTGCTGTTGTTCCGCTTTGCCCTCGATTGAAATTTCTTGATTCTTCAGACTAGTGAGACTTGATTTGTCTTGAAGAGATGCAGAATCATTTAAAAGTTCTTCCTGATTATCGTTTAGCAACAGTTGTTCACTTTCTTCACAGTTGTTAAAATCTTGTGCGGGTACATCAGAAATGTTCAGTATTTCACCACTGTCTGCTGGTGGAGCATCCAAAATTTCATCTTCGGAATCGGAAATTACAATTGCCGACAATTCTACATCTTTCGCAGAATCGTTACTCGAGTTGTTCATAAGTTTATTCAATCCGTTGGACTCGGTATTTCTTGAGCTTTTATTGGAGCTTAAAAAATTTTGACTGTTGTCTGAATTTGGAATATAAAAATTTGGCGAATGGTTTTCTTCATTTTCTTCCCGCTTAATTTCATTCGATTGGAGCAGATGTAAAGGCGAATTACTAAAATTTAGTTGGGATTGTTTTTCGTTTCCAATATGATTAGTGTCGCCGCAGTCGCTGTCATCGTCATCAAGAATTTCAATTGTAATTATGCCATCACTGGCGTTCTCTCTGACATGTGGTGTTTTATTATTAATACTTAAGTCAATGTTATGCGACCTGTCTACAGCTATAGAAACACTTGTAAACAAGGTTTCATGTCCAACTGTGTCTAACGAATTTAAATCTTCAAATGTGGAGGGAAGCTTTGCAATTTCATCTGTAATACTTGCTTCCACAGCCGTTGCAGGAACACTTTCAAATGGCTTCCCCACTTCAGATTGTTGTTTTATTGAATTTGACAAGTTCTGGTCGCTTGTAGTTGCGGTATCTTTTGCATTTACTGTATTAACTTCTTTTGGAACTGAAACCGTATGATGCATATTACTTACTGCAACATCTTCATCCCCCTCATTACGGTTTTCCGAGTTCACTTGGGAATTCACTACATCCAAATCAATTTGACTAGCAACATCAGCGGGTTTTGAGATGGGTTCAGCGGTACTCAAGGCTTCATTTGAAGACGAGTGAAAATTGACTGTTTCTCTTCCATACGTTTCTTGTATCAGAATTTTTTCGTCCACCTGACTTGCAGAATGAACCTTCTGGAATGAATTTTTCTCTCTTGAAGCCTCACTTTTAGAAAAAAATAACGCCTGTGAGTTACTGGTGGCTACAGGTTCTGGCACAGACTCGGAACTAACTGATTTTCTTTTGTGCATGTTATTCAAAATGTCTCCGTTTTCGGTAAACATTGGTGGGTCATGAGAATTTATTCTAAAATTTTCCCTCCTTTCAAAATTATTGCTTCGTCTTTCGGCTTGGTGTTCAAAAGTACTAAGTGTCTTCTCTGCAGAACTGTAGTAGTTTTGAAATTTTTTCCCTGAAGATTCTTCAACAATGGAACATGAACCTCTTAAATTTCTTGCAGATGTAGAACTTTTCAAATATGTACCATTCTGAACAGCAGATTCACTATTTTGTAAAGAGATCATTTCCACGTGGCGAAAATCGTTTGATGGCGTTTGTTGAATTTCATTTGTTGAACAGGAACCAGAAAAATTTTCCTTTTTTGTAACATGTTGGAAAGACTTTGGTTGAGAAATTTCAAAGTTTTTTGAAGCTGGTGAAAACTTCATTGGTTCTCTGTTAATTTCATAACTGAAGAATGATTGATGGGTGTAGGTTTTTTCTATTGAAGAACTGAAGATGTCGTCAACAACCACTGGCACCTAGAAAATATAAATTAATTATAAAACTCGCGTCGACAAAGAACGGGAACTTACTGTATTCAGATCGTCATCGTCTGAATCGAAGTCCATATCTGATTCATAATCACTAGTTGTCAAATTTTGCCGAATCGTGGAAACGAGCGGATCCCTCAAAAATGTATCTTGATGAAAAGGAATGTTTTTCCCTTTCAATTTATTTACTTCCTCGAGAAGACTCAACCTGTCCAGTAGTTTTCTAACAAAATGAATAATGATTTGTGAAAATACAAACGTTTTCCTACTCACATGATTATATTAGACACCAGCTTATTTTCAGATACACAATCGGCCCTAACATTGGCAACAAGTTTAAGCAGAGCTTTATCACATGCTTGAATGGTCGTTTTGACGGGAACTTCATTGTTGTGAAGTGCATCGTGCACTATAACTTTTAACAACCGCAACACTCTTTGCGTTACATTATTTTCATATTCTTTATCTACTTCTTTGTATGAATCATATAAAAGTCCACATTCTAATTCTATGTATTGTACTAACACTGCATCAAATTGCTCGGATCTAGGATACTTAAATTTCACCTGTAAAACAGCTAGATTAATGCACACCACGCTGAGTCAATTGAGTAATCACCTTTGCAATTTGTAAATTATATTCATGTAAACAAAGTATTTTTCTTCGAATTTCGCCCACGAACTCTGCAGTTTTCCTCTCATATTTGGGTCTAGTGCTGATGTACCTATTCCCACAGAAAATATTTATTAAAAAATTGTCAAATCAATATTAAAGTCATTAAATTGCAGTTTTATTTCACAAAAAATAATTACCTTACGAATTTGTAACTTCAAAAGTTCTGCCAACATTGTTGAAAAACGTTGTGATTTTGATTGTATTATTTATGAAAGGTAAAGCTAATTCATATGAAATATGTCTAATAAAAACGGATAAAAAAAACTTCTTATAGCAATTGTGAAAAGTTACTACGTTACGTAATAAATCTGCATGCATTAAACGAAATTGAATTTAATATAATTAAAAATATCTTGCTGATAATAGTTTATCTTCCCACAAAATTTGGTCTTCGTCAGTCTTCATGTTTCTTCGTTGTAGCGTTGAATATGTTTCCTTTGTTCTTCCTGTTTTCTCATTTTCTCCCACAATGTTTTCAAGTAAAATTTCAACAATAATTAATTAAAGCTTACATTGAGAAATTGACAAAACTCAAAAATGTTTATCTGAATGCGTTACTAATAAAAATTCCCATGTATCACTATTGAAAATTACTTTTTATAGTTAATAAATCAAAAATTAAAACTAAGATAAACTTTTTGTCTTCTTGCTTCTCCACTTCTTCTTGGCAGTTTCTTCTTTTGATTAGTTGTTACAATTGTTTTTCCCACATATTTTTAAACTACTGAATCAAATACTAATTACCATACCTTTTAAGAGCTGTCGCCAATTGACGTGACATACGAGGATTATATCCATCATAATGAGCTTTGAATAATTGTCTTGAAATTGAACACAAGCTAGATACACGACCTGCAATTACAAAAAAAAAAAAACAACATTAACTCGACTAAAATCAGATAAATTTATTTATTTTTTTAAATATAAAACTTGGGATTATAAACTGTGTAGAATAGAACAGACAACTAAACATGAATTCTGCACATTTAAAGTAGACACTACTAAGATATTAATGTGTGCGCCGTATGGCACACTTTCAAACAAGTCAAATGGAGTTTTCTTGTTGTATTTTATGAAGTATTTAAATCATGACTTTTTTTAGTTGACCTTGACTTAGTTATAATTTGTTATTAAGTTGCTATCCCAATTTTATTTCAACTTAAAATAATTGACCTTGTTATGTTTAATAAAGAATAACTAAAATTAGGCCCGGTTTATTCATCTTCAAGTAACTTTATTCGAACGGTAATTACCATGGATCTACCAATAGCAGATTCTAAATCATAGCAACTACTGGCCAGATAAATTTACTTGAAGGTGAATAAACCAGGCCTAAATGTAATTAAAATTTGTTAGAACCACTTGATTATGAAAATTTAAATTTAATCAACTGGACCTTTCAATCTTTTATTTCATCTCAATTTTAATTTGTGTTAATCTGTAACTGCGTATTATTATTTTCTCAGTGAAAGGTTTAACATTTTTGATTCGCTTATTGTTATCAGATAAAGATACTGATTTATACTATAACAAATGATGTCTATCTTAATTACACAATGTGACACTTAAATGCCTAAAAAATGTCATTTTAACCATCAAATTGGCCACAAAGTTTTACTGTTCAAGCTATCTGATTGTATCATTATTTTAAATTGTTTATTTCATACTGTCCAGTAGATGTTCAATGTAATTATTACATTATCAATTTGAGTCTGGTAGGTGAGTTATAACATCAGAGTCAGTAAGTGTGGCTAAGCAATACTTACTGGACTATTTTTTTTTTTTATAAATTAAAATCTGACACTAAAAAGTGAAAAAATATTCAATTAAAAAAATGTGATGTGATTTTCACAACATAATGGAATTTTTAAAATGAAATGATACAGAACAGACTTCCAGTATGAAATAAAATACATTATGATATATGTCTGGTAATACTTGTAACAGTTACTCATTTAGACATTCTTGATTCACCTCCTAACGTCGCCTTGTCCATAATGTCTAACTCGTACTGTTACCAGTAACCTACCGGACTTATAACGTAAATTACTATTACTCATATGTAAACAGTTTTTCACCAAAGTGATGTAATGTTACTATAACTAATGTTAAAACTGACAGTTATAGCTCTACTTATAATTACAGAATTCTTAACTTAAACTATGAAATAACCTATAACTGTTACTTTCCATAATTGTCTCAGTTAATTAATACTGACATTTATATTTATTGTACTTATGTAATAATAAAACTTAAAAATATATAAACAATACCTTTTCCTTTTTGCTGTAGTGTGGAATCCTTGAACCCCAATTGTTTAAGAGTGTTTGAATATAGAGACATTGTCCACTAAAAAATGAGAACAATATTTATAAATACATTAATAAATGACTTATTCACAGTTTCACAAAATCAATTTGAAAAAACCCAGGCAATTCCTAGGTCAGCTAACCAAACAGCAGCGTGAACTCCTTTTATCAATCGCAAACAACCTTCTATAATGTTTTTCCACTCCCTTTACTATAAAAAATAAACTTACCAAAAATTATCTTTTAAATAACAAATGAAATAAAACACTAACTAATTATCACTACAATAAAAAAGACATAATTCCAACTCTTCCAGGGCAATGTTTTTGTTGTAATTGTCGAACGAGGGGTGACGGGGACTTATCTGATGTTACCAACATAAAAGTATAAATCTTTAAATTAAATTGATCGCAATTTAATTTACGTCTGAAATCAGTCCAACACAAAACATTCGTAATTTCTACCATTCCAAATTTTATAAAACGAATTTGCTAAATATTATTACCATCCGACCTGATTCCAAAAAATTGTTTTATCAAAACATTAGTGATTTTGTGAATACATGATTGGTGAACATGTCGACTATTCTTGTCTCTTCTTCTTTCCTTGTTGCACTCCTTTGTTGTGACAACACTGACAACAGTCACGTATAGGGATGGCAAAAATAATTTACACATCGATGTATTGCATCATTTGATGCATCGTAAGCAGATATCGATGTATTCGATGTATCGTAATAAAAAAATCGATGTATGAAAAACATCGATATACTTTCAAGGTTACAGTTACAACATGACAGTATAAAAATTTTAACCCCTTACATTTAAAAAAAACTTGAGAAAAAAAATGTTGAAGATTAAAAAAATATTTTAACTAGTTAGTATCGAAAGGCATTGCTATTAGGTAAGGTTTTCAACAATAATAATCAAACACGAACAAAAAATAAGGTACTTTAGAAAAATCCTGTTTGTCTTATTTCATTCCCTGTTGTTTAATAATTTCTTCAAGTCCAAATGAAAAAATATTGATTGATCTTCACACTGGATGGCGGCCGCAATTAAACTCATTTTTAAATACATATATCGAAACAAATACATCGATGTTTTCAACGATATATCGAAATGCTAACATCGATGTAAAAATATCGATATTTTTTTGAAATATATCGATGTATCCTAAACATCGATGTATATTTGCCATCCCTAGTCACGTAGGATGCGTAGGATATCATCCGTGGCGTAGGAGTCACGGGAGTCACGCACGTAAGCATAGTAAAGTTCAAACGTTAAGAGGGCATGCAAATTATTAACTCTATTTGCGCCTTTCTACAAACCGGGGAAGCCCCATTTTATACCTATAGCAAACTTTTAATGGTAGTCCACGATTTGGCGGGTGGCTGGTGGCATCACTTTTTCAAATTGACCTTCCTTCCTCATTTTAACTTAACTTCCTTGGTCCATAGTCTGCGTATTGCGGTGCTTTGTATATATATAGTAGTCTACAAGAAATTACTCCCTAGGGTTTAGGGATATTCGTTACCAGGTTGCCATAAATTTGGTTAGGTTGGAGGCTATGTGGTTTCTGGTGACAAATAAAAGATATCATAACCATGTCAAAAATGTGAGGCAGCGAACTCCTTGTAACAGTTGCATATACGGGGTGATCAAGAAGGACTGTTTAAGTTGGTAACACTGGATCGTTATTTAAGTCGTATAACAGGAGTAACTTCCGGTTGTTGGTGGCTTGTCGTTGTTAATGCTATTCCTATATCAGATATTTGTCAAATAAACCAACAAAACATATCCAGTTGCAGTGTTATAAATAACCGAATTAAAAATTTTTCTTAATTATACTGCCAACTTAAACAGTCCTTCTTGATCACCCGGTAGCTGTGTTTCCCGCTAAGTGATAGATGTTTTTTCGTTTCACAATTAATTTTGGTTTCTGGCGGCATATTTAATTGGACTTATGACCGTTTGCACCGACGATCCTTATTTTTAAACCAAGCTTAAGCTCTTCTTAATTTTAAACTACGACGGTCTCTCAATTCATAGTAACCAACCTTACGCATTCAAAATTACTTTTGAAAATTCTAGTTAATACAACATGAAAAACATAACTTCCCTAAAAGTTCGAATTCTAGGGAGTAATTTCTTGTTGACAATACTATGAATACTATATTATAGCGATCTCTGTAGCGGCTTTGTTACTCTATTTGCGCCTACAAACCGGCGAAGCCCAAATGATTTTGTACAATTTCTCAAAACATCATTTATACAGAAACAATTATGAAAACACTTTTATTTTTCGTATTTAAAGTTATACGATTTACAAAAATAATAATAATAAAGCTGCACCAAGAATTGCATAAAAATAAATAAGTAGGTAAATTATAAAATAAATATTACAAAAATATCGTTTCCTTCTTGTACTTGACAAAATCAAAAATGTGTCGCTTAAAAAGGGAAAACCACTATTTTCTTCTGTGTAAAATATGTTTTAAAACTGTCCCATTACTACCACTTAAGAACTATAAAAATATAAATATTGTAAAAATGTATATCACATTCCAGATATCATGTTTTTACAGTGAAAACGTGTTATTAATGGTTTTCTGATTAAGCGACAATTTACACTACACTATAGATGTTTATCCTTGACATTATAATATCATTCACAATAAAAATTATTTTGAGATATGTATGTTTACAATAAATTAAAAATAATTCTGCATGGAAGTTTGGTATGTATATCTGCATTATTATAAATCAAACATTCATGTTTTCTTTACTGTGTAAATAAATTTGTCACCTTTTATTCACTTTTTTAGACTGTTTAAAAATTGCTCTAAAATTCTTTCCCCTTCTACACGCGATAGATTTTGCATTCTTTTTTGAACTCGAATTAGTTGATTTGGCACTTGAACCTTCTTTGACTTTACAATTTTGATTTGTAGAATCCTTCAACGGGTCACAATTTACATTGTCACTTGGTTTCTTATTTTTTTCAGCACATTTGTCTACTTTGTTATTATTAGCAAATGAATTGTAGCCAATTTCGGATTCTGCCAAAGTGAATAAATGTGAATCATCCAAAAGCGACTCTAAACTTTTCATATCTGCATCAAAAGTTTCTGGTTGTAATACAGTTTCATTTTCATCAAACTGAAAATTTGAAAAATAAAATCCTGGCTTTTCTATGTTGTCATTGAAAAGGAAATATTCTAGCTCTTCAAATTCCTTACGACCTTCCAATAAGTAACTATCATCTAGTAAAAGTTCATCTAATAAACTTTCATTAATACGGCACTCTTGCAAATTGTCCAAGTCTTCAAAACTGTTGACTTTTTCACTTAAAACTGGACCACCTAAAATTTTGTTTTAAATAAATAATTTTACACCAACAAGTAAATACTATAAGTTTTCAATATGAAATATTTTACTCACCTAAGACATTTGTTTTATCAACAATAACTTCTTCATAATTTGTTGCTACTGCCTCATTTACATTTCCATTCTGGACATTACCTAATTTAGTTAAAGCTAATTCTTCAGTCTTAGATAACTGTGTTGGCTCAAATATGATGGCAGGATTAATCAAAAAGTTTGTTTTTGCATCTTCACTAATTGCTGCTGCACTTTCAAATACAAGAAAATCTGAATTTTCTTGAGGCAATGAAGAAGTCACTTGATTCTTACATTGCTTGTAAATATCTATATTCACACTGCTTGGTTGATTGTCAATTTGCTGATTTAAGGTTTTTTCTACTATTAAGAATTTCTTAGATTCTACTTCTACTTTATCACTTGTTTCTTTGGAAGTTCCTGAACATGATTCTTTAATTTCAACAGGCTCATTGCAAACAATTGCAGTGCAATTTTGAGTGTTGTTTTGAGAAGGCAATGTATCCACAAAGCTTAATATATCATCTAATGTTTCTTCACTACATGTAACACCATTATTTTTACAAATAGTTTCACTTTTATTCTTAGTGTGAGGCACAATGTCAATACTTGAAATAATTTTTGGTAAAAACGAATGTTCAATTTTTTTTACACAAGCAGTATTGCCTGTTTCTGCAGTTGCTTTTATTAATTGACCAGTATCTTTATTACACTTCTGTTTCAACAGTTTCTCAACAACTAGATCATCCTCAGAATCAGAACAAATTATTATAGCTTTGCAATCAGATTCTCCCTGTTTCTTAATTTTCTTATTTGTTTCTACTTCTTTTTGTAAAGAAATCATATAATTCAAGTCACCATTCTCATTATCATCATCATCATCATCTAAGATTTCAAAAGTGATCACTCCAATATTTTTATTTACTCTAGATTCTTTATTACATTCACCATTCTTTTTATGAAGATTTTGTTTCTTGGAAGTTTTATCTTGGTTTAAGGTCTCTGTAGAATTTTCATCTTCAGAATCTGAGCAAATGATCACACAACTTTCATTGTTTTCAGTTTTTGGAATTGCACTTGGTTCACATCGATGATTAATGCACTTTTTTTTAGAATCTAAGTTACCATCTAAAGATAAATTAGTCTTATTGCTTACATTATTGCTCACAGGGTCAAGCAAATTTCTTTTTGTAACTACCCTACAGTCATCTTTAATTTTTCTTTTTGTGGTAACATGTCGCTGCAGATAAACAAAGTAGTTGTCATCATCATCATCTGCAAATTCAATTGTAGGTATGGGGCTGACACCATTTGATATTAAGGGTACTTCTACACAATCTGAAGTGGTTGTATTTGTGTTTTCTGCAAGACTTGACTTGTTCTGAAAAACGTTTTTACAAAAAATCTGAAATAAACTGCATTTGATTTGTTTTTCAAATAGAAATTCCTTACATCATGTTCAAAATCTGAATCACTGTCATCAGTTCCATAATCACTAGTTGCAAGATTTCTATGGATTTCCCAAAATGATGAATTCCTCGAATTAAAACTGTTCCTTCTTACATTAATCTTCTTAAGTAATTTGCTGTAGTTACAAAGACTGAATGTTATGTACTATTAATAAATAAAAAGTTACTTACCTAATATTACAAACTAATTTATCTTCAACTAAGTATTGTGACTTGACTTGACCTAAAAGCCCCAAAATGGCTCTTTTCAAAAGTGTATCTGTATTTTCATTGCCCAAAGTTTCATTATTCAGGACGGCTTGATATAACATCACATGCAAAAAGCGTAAAACTCTTAATTCAATTGTTTCTTGAAGTTGCTTTGAAGGATGTGGATTTTTAAAATATAGTGCTTCAAATTCCAACTCGATATATTTGACCAGAAGCAAATCAAACTTTCTTGACCTGGGATACTTTTTGGTAACCTGAAATTGCTAAACTGACATGTTCTATTCTCGTCATCAAATATACTTACTTTAGCCACTTGACAATTATATTCATGAAGAAAATATAATCTTCGACGCACTTCAGAAACAAATTCCGACGTTTTCTGTTCATAATCCAGTTTTGAATTTATGTAACTACAAAAATGGTGTTTCAACTTTAAATGAGTTTAACAAATGCCTGAACATTAGACTTTAAAAACTGATTTAAAAAAAAGTATTGCAATATGTTGACTATAATACTGCTAATTTTTTATGCAAGTAAAGATTCAAAATATAAGGACACTTCAAGTTGCTCTTTGATGTTATGTTGAATGTTACTTTCTTCTTTAAAGAATCTTCCATGCAGTCTTCACTTCTGTCTTGTGTATTTCTTCTTTGGTGATATTTATTGTTAGTATAATAAATTAAATGTTACTTCAAAAAATGTCGATAAGTCTTGTAACAAAAATTCAATTGTAAAATAAGATTTTAAAATAATTAAAAAAAATTGTCTTCAGTTATGTGTCGATCTTGATAATCCTGTTGTAAATGGGTATGATGATTGGCTAGTTAACGTATTCTATAATATACTGATATTTACACTGTATATAATTTTTTACTTAATAAAAATTAAAATATGTTTTCAAAAATGACTATTAAAATTAAAAAGGTTCCTGTAGCTGTAGCTATTCTCAAATTACTTCTTGATTAAAAATTAGAATGATAATTAAGTTAAATACCTTCTGACTGAATTAACCAAGGTGTGTGAGAAATCTGGGTGGTGCGAGTCATAATGGACACTTCGAAGATTTGCAAACATAGTTACCAGCAACTGATCTACAAAGAAATGTTCAGTTAAACAAAGTCACGCCAGTAGAAAAATGTGCAAGCGAGAATTTAAAGTAAAAGTGAAACATATACTTTGTGATTCGAACCTTTCATAAATCACGTTGTTTTTAAGTACTGCTATACACAACAAACGCGACGATATAAACAACCACATTACTAAGAATAACTGCTTATTAGATTACTACAGTGACTATATACTATAGTAAATTATTTTAATGTGTTATGAAGAAAGTTTGTGACAGATTTAACAGCAAATTCATATCACTGTTGGAAGGTTGAATTTTGTTTCAAAATAAAAACAGCTTCGGGGCACGATTATTTTTATAATCTCATATATTCACAGTAATTTTTCTGTAAAAAACTCACGAAAGCAGGTGTTTGCGTTAAACAAATTGGAAATATTTTAACACCATTAAAATTTTTTTTCTTGTAAATATCGGTGAGGACCAGTTACTTCATTGTTGCCAATGTTAATATAAAAATTCTCTAAAAACATTTAAAACCAACTTTTTTAAGATGAAACATATCGAGTAAAGTAGATTCACAAATAACTGACATGTGACGCATTTTTTATCGGTTGTTTGTTCTGATAAGATCCACGATTACTTATCGAGACATTTCTCCTAGTTATTGAGGCCTTAGTGGTTTGTTTTTTTTTAATGTTGGTACCTAGAACATTTTCTTACGTCAACCAATGAGACAACGGAAGAAATTAGGAGCATTTACCTTCAGCTGCAAATTGTTCCCTTATGTGACATGGCGTCTGGTAGGAAAGTCAGTTCTTGATCGGTTACAAGCGTTTTTATTGTTTTTATGACATTATCATACAAATCGGCTTGCTGGAAAAGCCACAAACATTTTATAGAGACTTGCATTGATGGTAATGCATGCAAGGAAAACTCAACGGATGAACGATGGGTAGGCATCAGTGTCTTATTGACACAACCTCAGGGGCATTAAAAGAATTTTGTGCAATACAAAATCCTTTTGTGCCTCTCGGGCCACTTTAAATCACTAATCTGCTATGTTTGTATGTCCAGGTACTTCGAGAAGCACCAAGCCCATCCCTATCAGGTAAACAATACTAAAAATGAAAACGGCGGAAATAGTCCTTTTGCTAATTTACCTACATCAATGCATATTTAGTGTCAATGCCGTAAATTGATACTTTGCCTTGGTAAAAGTGCAATGAGGCTGTTCCCAGCAAATGACCATAGTTGGCTGTGTTTAAATAAGTCCATAAATTTTTTTGAAATTGTTTCCTCTCCTTGTAATTTAATGAAAGAATTCAAGAATTAAGATTGAGTTAACCCAACATTAACGTCTAATTCGCAGTTTGGAAAAAGTTTACGACATAAATTAGGCGGAAAAATGTTTGTCAAAACAATAGTAAACATGGCTACCTTTTGCAGAAAACCTAACCTATTTGGTAAAGTTTATTTATATTCGCAACAATTTTAACACTTTCAGTTATGTTTCTGTTAAATTTGACTTGTGAACGTGTAAATTAACATGTTTTGAAAAAATGCAGTCATGAATACTTATCACAAAAGTATTTTCAATGACAGAACTCGAAGTATAGTTCATCGAAGAGTTATGGATCAAGTGGTGAAAGGTATGACAGAATTCGGGATTCCCCAAATGGTAATTATAGGTCAGACAGCCCGGATTCTCAATCTCCCAGAGACCGTGATCGATCTTATCAGTCAAAGAGCTCCTACCTACAGAAAATACGTGAAAAGGAGAGAGAAAACAGAGACTATAAAATGTCAAGAGACAAGTATTCAGGTACTCTCACTGTAACTGTAACGAAAGTGGATGAGAGTTTATAATTGTAAATTTTAGATTGTGCCAGATCGCCAAAGGATAAACGTAACCGAGAATCTGAGCACCGGACCAATAATGACCGAAATGATGAAAAAACCATTTTGCATCCAATAAAGATGTCCCAAAATCTATCATCAAGGGATAGGAAGCCGGTGCATAATAATTCAGTGGATAAGGTAAGATAATATTTAACAATAGAGCGACTCACAACTGCAATTCAAGATCTTCATCGATTTATATTTATACAAATGTTTCCATGCGTAAAAATCACTTTAGCAATTATTCTCATTAAAAAAATAATCAAAAAATTAAAAACTGATACAAAATAAAAGTTTCACTTCATTTGATTTTTTTAACTCATACTTACATTTCTTTTTTATTTAATACTATATCAGAATGACGTTAAAGATGACCAAATAGTCGGCTATAATTGTTTATTCCATTATCATTTATATTGTTACTGTTTTTTGTTCCTTATTTTTAAAAACTTGCAATGGCTTTTTGTAATAACAAAAAAGCGTCACAAATCAGAAGAACTTTTTGAGAACAGTTAAAAGACTGTCAATAGGTGACTAAATGCACAAGTTGAAAGTGATCAGGATTCAACAAGTGAGTTGCTGGTAATTTTACGATACTTGTTGCTGATTCTATTATACTTCTGTTGGGTTAATAGTAAATTAATTGTTGAACATACAAAAATGAAATTGGCATCACTGACGTAGACAATGTTGTCGTTGTATTATTTATTCTTATTAGGTGAAAACCGTAAGGAGATATTTTTGTTTATTATTACGAATAATTAAAAACACAAAAAAGGGTTTTACTGAAATTGTATAATGAAAATAATTCGATAATATGATGTGAAATACATTTACACAAACTCAATTGTTTTGACCTACATGATAAATTTAATCTTGGAAGTTTCACTGCAAGGAATAGAGTAGTTAATTCAGATTGAAAATGCTGTTGGTGGTGGGTTGGTAATTCAGTTTTAAACTTGTGGAATAAATTTTACATTACTAAAACAGAATTGTGAGCGTCATTAAAGTGGAATAGACTAGAATTTAAACCAACATACATGTCTGCTATTTGTTTTAGAGGGATGATCGGGAAAGGGTTGCTAGAGTGGGAGATTGGTCAGAGCACGTCAGTTCATCAGGTAAAAAATATTATTACAACTGTAAAACAGAAGTATCTCAGTGGGAGAAACCGAGGGAATGGATAGAACGAGAAAGGGACCGATTTAGGAGTAGAGAGCGAGATCGGGATAGAGACTCGGATCGTTGTTACAGCCGCTCCGGTACGCGTACGTTGTCTCATGTTCGGCAGCAAAGAAACATGAGTTAATTGTAAATTTGTCAACAGGGCACGACAAACATTCCAACTCGCGAGCGGCAAACACCAGTAGCAGCAAGGACGGTGCGAGAGACAATGCGGCCGGCAGTCGACACTGGAGCAGCAGCAGCAGCAGGGACGACAGCGACGTTCCCGTCAAAGATGCGAGGTCTTCGAGGAAGCATCCGGACGAGAACGCGCAGTCAACGCAAGACATGGATATCTCACCCGGTGACAGCACGCCGACCTCCGAGATATCCTACGGGAATAGTTCGAGCCAACAAACGGCCGAACAAAATACACTGGGACCTGTTCTATTGGCAAACGCATTGCCTCGATTAATTTCGCATCCCATTCACATGCCCTCGACACCGGGACGATCCGAATCGTCACCGCAGAGTACACCGTCGATGATGCCCGTACCCACGACCGTGACAATATCGAACACACCTGGGCCTCCGACGAGTCTTGGAAGTTTACCCCGAATTATGTCACAGACTACGCCTACAGATAATTCTGATAAAAACTCGCATGGTTCTATAGGCTTACAAAGGCAAACTGTTTCTGGGGATAGTGCAGTGCATACTTCTCTAAGTGTAGACACTAATCATACAGGAACTGTAGTTGAAGGTCCACCAACACCTACACATTCTGAGACTCCTG
Source organism: Tenebrio molitor (assembly GCF_963966145.1). Taxonomy (NCBI): domain Eukaryota; kingdom Metazoa; phylum Arthropoda; class Insecta; order Coleoptera; family Tenebrionidae; genus Tenebrio; species Tenebrio molitor. The sequence goes on along the minus strand of NC_091046.1, from coordinate 37,212,823 downwards.
ATTGTTCTAAAGGTAGGCTTATTCTACATTTAAGGCACGTCTAGGCGATAATAAAAAATGAATATCAAACATTTCGGGATTTTCGATCTTGGGTATCGCGGTACATAATGTCTTTTTTTGTTCAACACTGTCAGAATTTGAGAATTTTCTCCTATGTGAACAGATTTTGATAAATGTGACAACTTCTCAAAACGAAACGTCAAGCTAATTTTAAAGGTTTTAAGCGATTTGGAGCCTTTAAGGGGCTCGTCGAACAAAAAAACGTTGTATTCAACTCGTTCGTGTGTAAATTGGGCCTTTTTTGGCACTCGTGGGCCTTTAAAACGCTCGTTTCACTCGCGTTTTAAAATGCCCCACGCGTGCCAAAAAAGACCCAATTTACACACAAACTCGTCAAATAAACTACTACCGGGTGATCAAGAAGGACTGTTTAAGTTGGCAGTACAATTAAGAAAATTTTTTAATTCGGTTATTTATAACACTGCAACCGGATATGTTTTGTTGGTTTATTTGACAAATATCTGATGTAGGTATAGCATTAACAACGACAAGCCATCAACAACCGAAAGTTACTCCTGTTATACGATTTAAAATACAATTCAGTGTTACCAACTTAAACAGTCCTATTTGATCACCCCGTATTTTATTATACCTGAATCATAATCCCTGTTTTTGACACTTAAATGCGTGCGAAAAAGGGCCTTTAAAACACTAAAGCTTTAAGGGTTGCTTAGGTAACAACAAATTCACCTACATTTTGAACAATGATAAATAGACATTGACACACGATTTATGATAGCAACTAAACAACAACAATTGACCATTTATATACCATTCACGATGTTTTGGCATAAGGGGAAGCTATGATTTCATTTTTTAACGTTGGATACATGTTTGATTTCTGTCATCTCTGCTGTCACTAAAGTGCCTGACATGCAGACCTATCAAAATGAACGTAACATGTTGCCGAATTTACCGTAATCATAATTAAGCGACTTTAAAACGTATTGATGGTGTTGGTATTAGATTGCAGAACATATTTTCAGTAAGTTACAATGAAGTCAAGTTTTTTTTTTGTGTATAAATTGAATCGTAGGTGAGTACAAAATAAATAAATAGCACGGATAGTGAAGGAAGAAACAACGACCAAATTGAAATGGCACACGGTTTTGTAAGACCTATTATAACTTCGCGATAGAGTTGTGAATTTATCGCTTGAGTCTATTTTGAAATGTACTCCTGAAATTTGTCAACATTTTTGTAGATATTGTGAAGAACTTATTTCGGAAGATTGGGCAAAATTAATGTGAAATCTTTTATTTGAAAACGTTCTTCCTTTAATAATTTCATTAGGAGAATGTGACTCGGAATTTGATTGGGATTTTGATGCAGGTAATGATGATTCAGAATTTTCTAATGAAATTATGGAAGTTGAATAGTTTTGTTCTTTTTTGTCATAGACGATGGGTGTGTAAATATTTTGCAGAAAGATTCGAATAAAGTAAGGCTTAATAAGTAGGTACAAGATTTTATACAATCTAGTCCTAGGAATGCTTTGGTTAAAATGAAAAATTCATTGAGAAGTTACTAACTGGTTGGTTAAGACACTGTATAGGTGGGTTATCTAAGTGGTGCATAAATTAACAGGATCCACTTCGTCTTCCGGTCCCGGTCCCTACTATTCTGTAGTCTGTTCAAGTCAGTTTCCTGTTTTGTTAAATTGGATTAAAAATGTGTGAGTATTGTTCTATTGCAAACTAGTGAAACTGACAACAATGCACTAGACAATGACGCAGTTTATAACCTCAAACTTAGACAAACATAACCTAATTCAACAGATAGCTTTACTGCCAACTTAAATGCACTTTTTCCATGGCCTCCCCTTATGCCAAAACATCGTGAATGGCATATAAAGGGTGTTTTTTTAAATTTGGCGTCGAAGTAGGCGTTGGAGAGTCGATTGAGATCGCACCACTCGTGTAAAGCGTAGGATTTAAACAGCTGATCCGTGATCCGTAACCTGTGTAGTGCGTTCACAATCGACCGTTCAACGCCTACTTCGACGCCAAATTTAAAAAAACACCCGTCATATATCAACGATTAATGACACAGACTACCTCGGAAAAGGTATTTCAATTTACTTTTTTTGTTATAATTTTCAGATTGTAGTGCAGCTATAATAAAAAATAGCGTATGATACACGTTTATAAGAGCCTTTAAAGCACTTGCGACGTTAAAAGCACTCCGCTACTCGTCGCGCGTGCTTTAAAGGCTTCTTTATAAACTTGTATCATAATATACTATTTTTGCAGATAAATATAATACACATTATATTGTAAATATTATAAATAAGACGTATCGCTTTGTTGGCATTTCCATTTATCGTATCTAGATAACTACGCCACAAAAATTATTTACTTTCAAAATTAGAGAACCAGAAAATTTCCAATTTTTAACGTACAAAATAGAAACATTGTCAGGCAGGACGGGAATGTAAATTTTACTGAGACAATACGTACATAATTTCAACATTATTATATCAGTTATAACCATAAATCAGCCATAACGTGTTGATTGTTTATGTGGAAAACCTTAACAACTCTTTTCTTACATTTACGTGAAATATATACAGTGTGTCGCATTTAAAACAGCCTGATATTTTCGTTATTTGTAGAACTGGACAATTGAATTTTTGCCCAGTTATAGAAACTGCATGGCATGAATCTTGTGAGATGGTGAACTCAGGAGTAGAGCCATTCTCGATATTTTCACGCGAGATCGCAGTTGGCTGGGTTTACAACTTACAGTTAAAGTTAAGTATCAGAAAAGTTGCACCTCATGAAGTTCTACAACTACGCAAAAATTGATGTCTCACCCGTACAAAATAACGAAAATAAAAGGGGTCCTCTTAAGCGCGACACAGTGTAATTTATTACTAATGGATGATGATAAATATGTAATATTTCTGCATTTTCCCTATTTTTTTAAGCTTCGTTTTAGTGAACTGAAAATGTATGTACAGTTGCGGAATTAAAATTTCGGGAAGTATTTTTCAGTCATTTTAACAAAATCTCTGTTAACCACCTTTTATTGTCATCATGATATTCAAAAATTAAACTTTTCTGTGCCAGTCACGCAGTCAGTTTTTGAATGCTTTGATATGTTGCCTACCTATTATGCTACAAACCACAATTTTTTAATGCAAATGTATTAGTCAAAAAGACAAAAACATGACAAGAGTAAAAAATGAGGTTATTAACGTAAAGATTGTTTTAGAGTTTGTTGTTATGACTGACATTGACAATACTGTCCGAAATTTTAATTCCGCAACTGTACCTAAATGATTTGTTTGAAATTTCAAAGAATAAATAAATGCCATAAAGGTGTATATCGTAGTGCAATACTACTGCCATATTGTTAATTCTTGACAATGTCAAAGGAAATTGGAAAAGAAGTATATATAAATGGTGAAGGTATATAATTAAATGTAAGCGATTTATTTTTAATAAATTTGTCGTGGTTGTGAAGTCATACTTATAAATTTTCATAAATTGATTTGATAGATTCGGTCGTAGGAAATATACACAATGACAAAGTTTTCAAAAACAACGCAAAACGCTTTTTCGCATTTCCCAATAATAATAATTTGTCGATACTTATTCACATTCACACTGGGAGTTTATTTCACCCCTTCTGTTGTACATATAGAACACTATTTAGTAAAACTCTTTCAAATCACTGTTTTGTGAAATATAAATTCGTGTTTGTACTTAATTTAGCTATTCAACCATTAGTTGTTAATATGTAGGTTACAAAAAGTACCTAGTATACAGGGTGTTTAAAAATTGCTAGTACAAAAAAAAACTGTGGCATCTAGAAGCCCTAAGAAATCCAAAAAACCAATTTCTAATTTTTTTAAACAAAAGGGATAAAGTAACCCTATCCCAGCATATTTTACGCCTCAGGCGGGGCAGTATTTTTTAAACCTTGGTAACCAAAAGTGATAATGAAGGACTATACAACAATATGAAAAATAAATATTTTTTTGCAAGATTTTGGCAACTAACAATGGTATTAAAAATTTTAACCCAATTTTTACTAATTTTTATCTCGAAAACTAGAGGACTTTTATTAAATTTTTTTTTTGCCGATGACTTTAACTCACCATCACCAATTACCAGTATTTTTTTGTACTAGCAATTTTCAAACACCCTGTATTTGACTGATATGACGCTACACATTTACACTTCTGTTCACTGAAAAAGCATACACTTACATTTTGCTTGTGTAAATCAGATTTACCATTACCTGATGTCACTGTGTCATTGTCAGTGACAGGTAATTGAAATAATTCAATTTCAGTCAGTAAAAGTGTATTTAATACCCCCTCTAATGTTACTGTTATCAACATTATAGGTATTATTCTTTATTTTCAAGGTTTATTGTGGGTTCTTTTAAGTCTGGTATAATCAAAATTCGTTTGTAAATTCTTACCTGATAACTTAATATGGGTAAACATGGAAACAAACATCAAGTAAATTTACACAGCCAAAAAATCGCAAAAATGGATTTTGGTAAATGTTACAACTTCTCAAAACGAAACGTCAAGCTAATTTTAAAGATTTTAAGCGATTTGGAGCCTTTAAGGGGCAATTGGGCCTTTTTTGGCACTCGTGGGCAGCGAGGGAAACGAGCGTTTTAAAGGCCCACGAGTGCCATAAAAGGCAAAAATAGCAGTTTATTTAATGAGTTCGTGCGTAAATTGGGCCTTTTTTGGCACTCGTGGGCAGCGAGTGAAACGAGCGTTTTAAAGGCCCAATTTACGCACGAACTCATTAAATAAACTGCTACTAACAGGCCAGGACACTGGGTGGGTGTGTTGCCATATTTCTTAGTGGGCCATTCCATAGCATTCTGAGTTTCAAAAATATTGGCACTTCCATATAGAAAGGCGGTTAATTCAAAAATCATTTTGACAAGACAATTAATTCTGCAATTAATTTCAGTAATTGAAAAAATAAACATGCCACACAAATTATGCTTCAAGAAAGTTTTCCTACATTAGCGTTTTCAAATTCCCATCGAAGAAGATTAGAATGCATGAATGAATGCAGATTTTGGAACTAGAAAACTGGCGCATTAACAAGACTAGTGTGGTCTGTGAAAATCATTTTAAACTTACGGATATGACCGGTACCGAGAGGAAGCGTCTCATTGCGACTGCAAAACCACTTTCGGCACGTGATGTTATTTTGAAAACAATACACCTTTGGAAATTTTGGATGACGTTGAAATTAATAGTAGCAATGCCAGTGACTTAATTATGATAATTTGATTTGAAAGATTTGAAAGTAAATTTCGAAATAAAAATCGGAAACACTTTGAAGCAGTTGAGTTGTTACTTGTACTCTTACGACTGTAGTGAGGTCTTTGTTGCTCGTTCCATCAGGTCTAAAATCCATTTTAAATTATAAACCTGTATTGGTGGTAGGGTCCATACACCCGAATGGGTAGCTTTTTCAGTATTTATTTTTAACAATTCATACTGCACCTTTATTAGTCTTTAATGGTCTCTGGTACAGTGTACAGGTGGCATATAGTCCTTGTATCTTCGTAAGGAATTTGACTTAAGCCCTAAATAAACCGAACAAAGACCCTACTTTATTGCCTTATTGTCATATTGTACCTGTTGTGACGGTCTCCGACAAATATTTTGAGTATAGTGGAACCAGAAATATAGTGATTTTATGGACTCTGGTCGATAATTTCTTTTACAATTTTGGGGTCACTTATTACCAACTTGAAGAGAGTTATAAATCTTCTATGACAGATGTTTTTGAGCCGTCTAAAAACGGACCATCGGAGACAAAGGTAGGTAGAGCCCAGTCGCCAGAGCCGAGTGCCAGAAGTTTATTGCCCTGCCATAACTGACCCTCTCAAGTTAATGTACTCCATCCCTCATAAAATCACTATATTTCTGGTTCCACTATACTATAGTTTGGGAACGAGAAATTGGAATTTTAGCTTCTTCACTTGCAATGGGTTTAGAGTAGGTTGTAGAGATTATAATAATGAAGATTTACGACTATGAGCACTTCATTCCAGAGGCACAAACAATCTGCGTTTTGCCGATATTCGGCATCCCTTTTTGATAACTAGCAGGTATACTAGACTAACACGTCGGCAGGCAAAAACTGACCACTATCGTAAATCTTCTTCATTATAATCTTTACAACGTACCCTAAAATCCATTGCAAGTCATGAAGCTAAAGTTCCATTTTCTCGTTCCCAAACTATACCCCAGGTAATTTTTTTCTCCGAGACCGCCTAGTGATTGACAGGTACTATGGCGGACAATAAATTTAAGCCGGCAAATTTCTGACATTTCAAAAAAGTCAATGCAAGCGACCATTTATTGTCATTGTCAGTGTCAGTTCGTCAAACTGAAGGTTTTCAAGCTGTTTGGCGTTTCCTTCGCCCTTTTCGTAACTTACAGATCATGACCCACTAGCATAATTGATTTGTAATAGCACTTCTCTGTGGTGCACGCTTGTTTTCCCAATTTTAATTTTGATTATTGCTGTCACGATGACAAGAATGACAAAAATCGAAAATGGGGTTAGTTGAACATAATGCCAGCTTCACATTTTGATGTCAAGCCAATGACAGGCCGGCCTAAATTTATTGTCCGCCATAGTACAATATCACAATAAATTTCTTTACGTAGGGTCTTTGTTCGGTTTATTTATGACTGAAGTCAGAATTCCTTACGAAAATACAAGTACTATACACATAATTACCTTGACTTGGACACCTGCTATATTTTGACTGAAGTAAAATTGCAATACGAAAATTAGAAAAATCTGTCAGTGATGATTGACTGACAGCTGACAATGACAAAATAGTGAGTGATCACAACACTTCAAAACTAGTAACTTTTTTTAAAGGTTGGCGAAGCAACATTGCCAGACGTTAGTGGGTCATTCCACAGACCACTTTCTGAAGTCAGTGTCACGGCCTGTTAAAATAAAGATCGCCTTGCTTGTATGCTTTTTCCGTGAACAGAAGTGTACATTACACCTATTAAAAATTGTAGTTGTATTTGACATTTCATAAATACTGCGTAAAATTGTACTTGACATAAAATGTAATAGAACTTTTCCTTAATTTTAGAGAAATTCTCATGTTTCTTAAGTACACATACAGGGTCTATCAGAACTGGCGGACCAAAATAATACGGTGAATTCATCATCTTCTGATAGACCCTGTATAGTATTTTTACCCCTAATAGAAATATTGGCTAAAATCATAAATCACACCAACAAAGAAACTGTTTACAATCCACTTACAGGTAGGAAACCGGTCATTTTTGCCCGTTGGGTGTCACCGAATATTTGACTGAAGTTATTTAACACCCCACCATAAATTACCGGATGGGGTGCTTTAAGATCTATTTCTTTATGATTTTAGTCAATATTTCTATTCGGGGTAAAAATACTATACCTACTTGCCACGAAATAAATACGTTATCCTATTGTTGAAAAGTTAAATGTTTATACAATAGGTTTGTGGAGACGGTACCTGCTACCATAGATTACGGCGCTATGGAGGGTTCAAGACGACCCTGGTCAAGTCCTCGTCGAAAAATAGTCAATTTTGACTTTAATTGTAAATCATTTTACAATAGGAGAGAAAATCGTCTTATATCTACCATAAATAAGTAGGGGTTGTTAATTTACATTGACATTGCACTGCTGTATTGATAATGCTAAAGTATCACTTCATTGTCATAGCATCTAACGAGCTGACCAGCGTCCGTGAAGTTATTATCTCCGCTGAGGAGCGTCCGTGAAGTTATTATCTCCGCTGAGGGCGTCCGTGAAGTTATTATCTCCGCTGATGAGCGACAGTATACTAGTTTCAATTTGGTTGTAGGTCGTAAAATTTTATTGGATATTATGAGCGATTAACGGGCACAATGGTTGGGTTTGAAAAGGTTGGGGAGCGGCGCGTGCCGTTTGCCGTACAATGCAAATATACCAAATGTAAAGTGGAACCAGAAATATAGTGTTTTTATGAGGGATGGAGTACATTAACTTGAGAGGGTCATAGGCAGGGCAATAATCTTCTGGCACTCGTCGCGCGACTGGGCTCTACCTACCTTTGTCTCCGATGGTCCATTTTCAGACGGCTCAAAAACATCTGTCATAGAAGATTTATAACTCTCTTCAAGTTGGTAATAAAACTGACCCCAAAATTGTAAACGAAATTATCGACCAGAGTCCATAAAAACACTATATTTCTGGTTCCACTATACAATACAACCCTGCTTAAAATATTACCTGCTAGTGGTAAACTAGGATTTATAAGCCCCGCAAGATCTTTATCTTAAAGTACCATAAAATTTTACGACCTACAACCAAATTGAAACTACAGTAAATCATTTGAATTCCTACCTGGTTTCTTAACATGTCTTAAATAATTTGTTATGAAGGTTTGAATAAAAAATACTAGGTATATGTTATTCGAACCAAAAATGGTTTTATGTGCTTTGGCTGGTTTGTCTGCCTCACTGCTTTCGACAGCCAATCTACCAGCCGCAGCACATAAAACTTCATTTTTGCTCCTCATAACATAATATACTATTTTCCATGGCAAGTATACCGGGTGGGGCATCGTATACGCGCAGGCAAGAAATCGCGACTTCTAATTAAAATAAAATTGTCGAAATTTTATATACCTAACTAATTATTGATAAGGTATACTTGCGAATTTAAAAAAAAAAAATTGTTAATAAATAAGGCCGTAACAGTTTTATTAGTTTTCTGAAATTAACTGTTAATTTACCTATAAAGTTTTTACACTAAATGAATCTGTATCTGCTAGCGCATCAAACCCTGGTGGCACAATTACAAATTTTGACTTGGTTAGCTAAATAATTCGCTTTTTTATTTAAACGCAAACCAGACGCGTGATTTATGGCACAATGGTATAATTTCCCAACAAAAGGTACAGCCGACCGTTTTAAACCATTTTGGCATAAAATTGACAGTTTCCATTGTCACCTAAATTTACAACAGCACAAGTAGCAGATCATAAATAAAAATGATTTTGAAAGTTGAAATGTAAAACTGCGTTTAATTCAAAATCTAATTGGTGTTTTTTTCGGCTGATTTCGTAAATAATTATAGGAAGTGAATCTGGGTAGATCAGTATAAAAATCAGAATTTGATTTTTGGTTGAAATTTACATTTTTATTTTTTTTTGGCTTTGTGAGTGAAAAATTATCAAAAAATTATTAAATGTACCTTACCAATAGCCAAGTAACTGTGAAAAATTTCGACAATTTTATTTAATTAAAAATCGCAATTTCTCGCGTGCGCGTATACGATGCCCCACCCGGTAAAATGACAAACATTTGTTAAATTTTTATTTTATTGTCTATGAAGTTGTATTTTCTACCTCTCATTATTTCTTTTATTATGCCATTTATCCCGTTTGCGTCCACGACCTTCACTACAACATTCCGCGTTCAATTACTTTTGAAAATACAATAATAATTACGAAAATAAATCACTTCGAATTATGAACCATACTTTCAACTGCTACAAATTAACTTTTGAAGCTAACCTGACCTGACCAATCGATCTTGCTTACTGCAGTAATTTCTGCTAGGCTTATTTAGAATTATGATTTTTTTTTATGTTTTAACAATGTTTGTTTCTATACTTACGAAGTCTAATTTCAACAAATATACGGAAGATTTTTCAGAAGTTTATGCGTACATTTCATTCAGTATTTGTTGCACAGAGAGTTTTCTGCAGATTTCTCTTTGCCCTTGCCCCGAAACGGAGTACCTGAATACCAAAAGTAATGATTTAAAAACCGTAAAATGCAACATTTTAAGAGTATAGTAAAAAATCAATACAGTTGTCATAACGGTCCATATTCAATCGAAATTCTTGTTCAGAACAATAATACTGGGAACAGGTTGAGGACACAATGTTGTTTTTTCATGGAACGACAATAATGTAATTTAAAATGTAAGGTTAAAATAGAAAAATAACGTAATGTCACTTACAAATAAAAATAATGAGATCCGCTGAAAATAATTGATGGGTTGACTTTGGTCGGAATGAACAGTTCTGATTATGAAAAATAAAATAATATTTTAATTTACAATAATTTCGTTTAACGTGTCTGCGCTGGCGATAGTTGTCTTCACACAACAAGCGGATAACAAATTACATATTATAAGGATCCTTCGTTGTCCAGCCCCGACCCAGGCTGAAACGTCATCAGTTTCCAAAACGTTTGATCAAAAAAATTATGAACAAACGAAAGAATGACGTTAATTGTACTAACACCGCCGATATTTGAAAATAAAAAAAATAACGTAATAGAATTGAAAGGAATTTCAAATAATAGGTTAATTAACAAAGTAAAGACACATTAACTGAAGAATGGCATTTTGTATTTCAAATTTGAATTATCATTTAATACAATTATAAATGTTCACCTACTGCAGATTTTTATTCAGTAAACAAGAAAATTACCTTGTTTTTATCAAAATTTCGATACCTTTTAAATTTAATAATCTCGTACATGTGACTACAATTACTATTTTTTTTTATACTTATTTGTTTCCAATTATGTATCGTACATGTAAAATGTTATAAAATTTAATGTAAATTGCGCATTCAGAAGAAAAATGTAAGGCCCTTGCACGTGCAAATCATTTCACAACAACTTCATTGTCACAATGTTGTTCTATTTGCGAGTATTTTAAAAATATGTGTTGTTTTTTAGCATAACCCAACTTGAGACCGATATTTGCGTTTTTGTTTGCTTTGTTTTAAGGTATCTGCTGTAAGGTGCAATTGTGACGAATCTTTTTGTGTCAATATATTTGAAATTGGTATTAAATATTTGTATAATAATATTTTATTATTTGTTATCAGTTGTCTCAGTACCTGTTAGTAGTCCACCTGGCAATCTCTCAACACTTCAGGGAATGTCAAGCTCGTTACAAGCTTTAAGACCCCAAGGTCCTTCAATAACACCTTCATTGGCCAACCATTATAGAGATGATTTAGTAAATCACGTTAGGGGATGGCCAGCAGAAATTCTAGAAAAACAAGTGAGTAATCAACGTTCGTATTTTAGATATACCGGGAGATCTTTTAACTCTGATGATTATATTTCGGTGGCTTGGAACTACAAGGGCTGTTTTGCTGTTTTGAGTTAATCATTGCATTCTCATGCTCTTCTTCATATTCAAGCAATAGCAGATGCATAAATATAATGGTAGCCAATGTCTCCATGAACTCATCTACATCAGCTAAAGCTAAATGGGCCAATGTCATTTTGGCAAATGTGACAATTTTGACATTGGCCCTTTTAGCTTCAAGCCACAGATTTATGATCAGTTTTAAAAAGCACAGATCAATGCATTGCGAATATTTGCTATGACTAATTTAGTGTCTGAAAAAACGTGACGCACATTTCTTAGGCTCTGATTGACATGGCATTATGTGTAATTTAATGTATTTTATCACAATAATAATAATTCAAACAAATTGTCTTTATCTACTTTGCGTTACAAATGGGCTCACTATTATATCGAAAACAGTTTAATAATGAATCATATTATTAAACTGTTTTTGGTAACTTTTAGCTTTTGTTAAAAGCAAAATCCGCGGTTTGACGTCAGGTGTCAAGGTAACCAGTGAAACTACGAAGTAAATTTAGTAAAATAACCTTACATTTTTGTGAAAAATGTCTGTTACCAACCCACGCGAAAGTCCCTAGTCTAATATGAAAACTTGAACAGCTGAAATTTCAGGAATTATAAAGCAAAGTAGATAAAATAGTATATTACACTCGTTTAATAAGACGTATTCTCACATTCGTTCCATTAAAGCACGACGAGCGTAGCGATAATAAAGCGTCTTATTAAACTCGTATAATAATATACAATTTTTTTATTGTCAAGTACATAGCTATATTGACGTAACGTTGGTTACCTGGTTATATACAGCATTGATCTGAATATAGGGACTAAGTATGGACTACGTTCAGAGTTAAAAAAAATCTCCCGGTATATTGAAATAAATTTAGGGGAGGGTTCTTACGTTGAATGTCTTTATAAGTGGCTGGTGACGCAGTTTTAATTCGATATTTCCAGGCCCAGAAATTAGCGGAAGAAGCTCATATTATGGGTAGTATACAGTGTTCTAAAGTTTCTGCTGAACTCAAGTCTGCTAGGTCAATAGTTCGTCTCACAGAAATTCAAGCTACATTGCAAGAACAGAGGTATGTTTGAAAAAAAGTTCAACACGATTAAAAATATTCAAGTTTAAGATATAATTTCTTGATTTAATAAGATACGTACTTGGTTTCAGAATTTTATTTCTCCGTCAACAAATAAAAGAATTGGAAGAATTAAAATCGCAAAATTCATTCATGTCTGACGATTCTTAGTGGTTTGAAAATATCACAAGATTAGTGTTAATAGCTAAACATTTTCGTTAAGTGGAAAGTATGCATTATAATTTAATTAATTTATAACTTCAGCCGGTGTATATTTATATTTCCCTCATAATTTGCCTTCAAGTTGATGACTTGGTAGGGCCTATTATTTTGGCATTTTATTTAATTTGTTAGATACTAAAGACTATTTCTCTTAGGTAGAATTTAATATGTGACCTGTATTATAATGGTTTTATGTTTTAGATTTAGATAAATTAATATAATATAGAAATAGTTTTTTTTTCACAGGTGTATATTTTCATTTGATTGTCTCCTGTATGAAAAGCTATATTCTGACGACACTCTGTACAAATTTATTTTAATAAGTACGATTTTGTTACGTTTCTATGTTTTTTCTGTATTTATATACTATGCTTGTAAAAATACTTTTAAAATAAAATTCTTAAGTAAATTCTTTAACTGTTAACTGAAAGTTTGTTAGAAATGAATTTTGCTGCTAAAAGTGGTAATATATATATATTTTAAAAAGTTGTACAAATTTTAGTTACGATTTATGTGAATGTTGATTTAACTGTAGTGGAACATTACAATGGTAATCTTAAATCAAATGGAAATATACACAGAACAGTAAAAAGCACATTGCTCCTTCAAATATAAATATTTTAAAGTTTGTATTTTTTCCAAAAAAAAAGAAAAAATAAAAAATCTATTAAATATCTTGTGATATAAACACTGTTCATGTTTCTGTTCTATGTTGCTTTAATGTAAGAAATTTATAAAATACAATTGTTATATTCAATATAAATAAAGTTACGCTAATTTTATACATCTGGAATATTTGAATATGACAACTGTAAAGTCATTTTATACAATTACCTTGTTTACATTTCTTTTGTATTTATATTTTATCAAATTTAAAAAAAAATTATAACTTTTTAAGAAAGTACAACTTTTGATGCAAATATTAGTCTTAATTTCCACAAGATTTAAGGCTCTTCGGACGTTTTAGCACAGTTTCATTTGGCTGAGGAATACTTTGTATAGTTGTCTCCATGTATTTGAGTGTATGTCTGTTATATATAATCTTATAAAATTGAAATGTTCCATACAAGTAACATTAAAACTTTTTAATCTATTTGGATGTTTATGTTGTAGAGTTAAGTTATTGTCCTTCACAGTAATTTTGTAGACAAGAACAATTGCAAGTGAGCGTCCAGTAAACTAATCAGGATCTAAAAAAAAAGAATAGGTCAATACATACACGGTGATTTTTATAACTAATGTACTTTTATTAACTAAAACAAAGTTTAACAAAACTTGGCTTTATTAAGTATAAATTATTGTAAAATTAAATTAAAAAGTACTCGTACTAATATATAGGAATGATTCGGGAGAAAAAAAAATGTTCTAAAACGGCAGAAGTTTCTGCAAGTACATTTTGTTTTCATAATTATGATGATAAGATAGATTATAAACTTCGTAATCAATAAATAAATCACGTGACTGGCATAGAAGAAAAATAATTTAAACGAAACTAGGCCAAGTTCTTGACAAATATAACTAATAAAATTATACATTAAAAAAATAAAGGCACAAATATGCTGAAAATTCCATCTGTTCATATAAACTAATGTAACAATTTGTTCAAATGAAATAGGAATTAACGACTGAAATAAAATGAAATTTTCAGCAAAAAGATTTATTTCCTGTAGAGTTACAATATTTACATGTAAGCAGTCTAACTCCTTTTAATATTTTGAGATAAAAAGAGCGTAATAGCTCGTTACACAAAACAACACAAATATTTCATGTAGAAACAAAACGAAATCATTTTAATACTATAAGTATGTACAAAATAGATGTGTTGTTCAAAATCACGATCGTTATAAACAAATATTTACAGCTTTTTTTTATTCTTTCAAATAGAGGAACCAAGGAGTGAGCCTACTTTGATAATATAACACAGACAAAAACCAAAATTAACAATTAAAAATAAATACTATTGCATTGCAATAATTACCTGATACTCAGCAATCCATAAATACAAATCGGCTGCCAAATTCTACTTTTTAACAAACCACATTTGAACGTAAAAAATATACCTAATCTTCTACATAGGACTTTTTGCAATAAACAATTCTTCGTTTTGTCTGTGTTGAATAGTTTAAATATGTATATGCATATTGTTTATACTTATGTATGGGGCCTGACCCATAAGAATATCACAGAAAAAGTAGCCACTTATTGGCCGTCATATAAATATTATATGGTACGAATCATTCAAAAATTTCACAAATGTTTCATCATCACACGTTATTGATGAAAATCCTCATCAACATCATTATAAAATTCTACATTCTATGGATCAGACCTTTGAAATGCCTACGCTATGGTATACAATGTAGGGAGTAACATGCCGTGTACAACAATGTTATTTGTACACCGACGCATCTGTGAACATTACTCGTAGCTGCAGACATTCAGATATGGTAAATAAATTCTAAATATTTTCAACATTATATTACATGTTCGAAAGTAGAATGCCTGGGCTTGAATCTTCACAGGTGGCCCATATTATTATTAATGCCTAGCTAACATTTATAGGTCTGAAAAACAAATAATATTGTTTTTAATATCAAGATGATTGATCCACACATTTATTCTTTACATAACTTAAAGCAAACTTAACACGTACTCTCACAAAAACTCCATTTTCTTCTTTAACGCCGCAGTCACTCCTCTATATACAAACCGTAGGAAACTATCGATGCGTCCGCCGAAACGCTTTCTTGATTTTTCGTTGAGGCTGCGTCCTGAAACAATAAAAAAAAAAAAACAATTAAACGGTCTCCTCCCTCACGAAAATTAACAGTTATTTGAATCGTACTGGGCAATAATAAAACAATTTGAACGAAATTCCAAGCAATTGAATTTTATTTTGAATCAAATGTCATAATTTATAGTTACAAACATTGCAAGAAAAAGTAACTACCTAGGGTTTTTTACATTTTATCAACCTAAAGCGGCTCTGCCCGTAACTTAGTTAGCACAAAAATGCCGATTTATTAGTTTTTTCCTCATGTAAAGATGCCTTTTTGAAATTTGACGGTCATATTTTTTATGTAGGTTAGGTAAGTTTGAAACATAAAATGTCGCTGATATTTTAGAAGACCATAATATTGTCTGTTTTATCCCCTGCACGGTGGTCTTCGCGATGTTATCATACTGGGCTACCCTCTGGATCGACCACCCTTCTTCTAATTCGGAAAGAATGTGCACTTTCACGTTTTCGGTTAGATTAGCCATTTTGTTTGTCAAAATTGGCATTGATCATTGACAAGAAATGTAAGTGCATTTTACACTGTAGAAAATTGGGTGTACTCTATAATTTTGAAATTAACTGTACGCTCCACACAACTTTTTTGTAGGATTTCTTTAAAAATGGATTCGATACAGCTATCCAATCACGATGCAATAAACGTTTTGGATGGGCGAACTTTTTAGACTTTTCTATCATCATTTTTTATACAAAGTAAATCTGGTTTCCACAAAGATTTTTGTTGCGGATTAATTATTGCCTTTGTTCCTTTTTTAGCGTGCAGAGTGGACCAAGTGGACCAATTACAGTGTGAACATAAAGTTTGGAACAAAATTCGTAATAGCGTTATGTTATGTTGTTAAGCTAATTTGACACGATGCTAAATTTTGTAGAAAATTTGTTAGACCAATGAACGATCAGGATCATAGTCTGTCTTTGTCATTCCTGATCGTTCATTGGTCCTGATCGAGGGTCTCTCTCATTTTCTAACAAATTTTACTACAAAATTTAGCATCGTGTCAAACTAGCTTTAAGAAAATAGTTCGGGACAAGTCGATTTTATTTCGAAAAATGCCATTCTATGACGTGCAATTTGCTTAAATTACATCACCGATTTTTTTTAAATGACAACTTCCACTTTCTCCTTTTCTTTCTGATAGACCTTCGTACTACCTAAAGGATGAATGAAAAAAATTGGTACCTTACATAACATTTTTTTTTTTGAGCAAATGACAAATTTTACTTCAAAAATGTTATTTAATTTTTAATGTAAAAATTTTAATTGACATCAAACAAAATTTTAAATAACCCCATATTTAAAAAAAAATGCATACATATAATCGTGTCAAAATAGTTATTTATGTATCAAGGGCATTATGAAGATGTTTATGTTCGAGGGCAACCAGTTTAAAAGGTCGAGGGCCGCCAGGCCCGAGAGTTTTTAAGGTGCCCGAGAGCATAAACATCGAGTAATGCCCGTGGTGCATACAACGTTTTATATTTCACTGCATTTGAATTTGTGAACGTTTAAAAAATTTATAAATTTTGAATTTGATTTTGCTAAATTTCCTAGTGCGGTGCCTTGTATCTATGACGATTTGTTTGTTTTATTGTTTGTGAAATAAAACAGTGACAGTTGCATTGAGAATGGACGAAATAATTCCGAAAACTATACTAGAACGAGCCGATAAAGCTAATGAGAACTTGTTGCCCAGAAAATCTCGTCTGCAGTATGATAAGGAATATCATAACTTTGAGAAATGCATGCTAAAAAATGACTTAAAAGTTAGTGAAACAGTCCTAATGGGATATTTTCAAGAATTGGTATGTATTTTGTACATTTTTAATAATTTCTGACAGTCTGTATCCTTTATAGTCGGAGTCATTCAGCCCAAATTCACTCTGGTCGAAATATTCAATGCTAAGATCGACATTGTTAGTCTACAAGAAAATAGATATAAAAAATTGTAGTAGATTAGAAACCTTCTTGAAGCAACATTCCAAGGGGTATATACCAAAAAAATCTAAAATTTTGACACGAGAGGATATACTAAAATTTATGAAAGAGGCTCCAGACGACATGTTTCTTCTAGAAAAGGTGTTAAGGTAGTGGATTGTGGCATTAACTAAAACATATTTCTGTTAAACACAGGTTGTTCTGGTGATGGAGATTTTTGGTGGCTTAAGAAGGGACGAACTCGTTAAATTAAATGTAGATGATGTAGATGACAGAGGTGCGGTTGTGGTGGTAAAAATTCGAGATACAAAAACTGGGGGCCCAAAGAGTTTTACGATTATAGAAGAAGAGATCAACGCTTTAAGTTTCTTGCGAAATTATACCTCATTGCGGCCGAAGATAACAAAAGAACGACGCTATTTCTTGGGATATCGTAATGGCAGATGCATTTCCCAAGTGGTTGGCAAAAATACTTTTGGAAGTGTACCGTCAAAAATTGCAAAATATCTAGGTTATGTCAATGCTAAAGCGTTCACAGGCCACTGTCTGCGTAGAACATCGGCAACTCTTCTTGTAGATGCAGGTGGGGATATGTTGACCTTAAAGAGGCATGGACAGTGGAAAAGCGATACGGTGGCATCAGGTTACATTGAAGAAAGTATGGCTTCGAAGAATAAAATAAGCCGTTTAATTGGTACTGGCAACGGTGAAGCTGGAACCTCCCGTGAAACTGGAACGTCCGGCGAAAATAAAATTTTATGCAAAACTGATGCCTCCAACCTGAATGTTTCTTCATTTAAACATAGTGTAGATTTAGGAAATTGTTCAATTAGTGGATCTTCATTTACAAATTGTACTTTTAACTTTAAATAAAATTGTAAACAATAAAATGGTTACATTTTTTGAATTGTATATATAATTGCGAATGAGGGCATAATAAGCGGGCATTAAGATTTATACGCCCTAGGGCATTATAAGCCTACTTAATATATCTCGTTGTCAAGGTATTAAAAACAAATAATGATTCAATGAAATATAAAAAATTACTCCCTTAGATTGAAGGTTATGTAGTTAAGAAATTAAACTTGAAATATGGAACAATTATTTAAAAATTAACTATAGCTGACTCAAGTTGCAAAAAACCACCTGTCATTTGCAACAGCGTTTTTTTCATATTTTTGAACCAAATAAAGGCACAAAGGGACCAGAAAATGATAGTTTGGATTGAATATTTTCCACATAAGTACATACAGTTTTAATTTCAAATGACTAATGCCATAAAAGTGCTGTTGCAAATGCAAAGTGGTTTTTTGCAACTTGAGTCAACTTTATAATGCATTCATTTTTGTAATGACGAACTATACTCGGAATGTTTTGGATATGGATTGTCAAACTCAAGGTGGCTTAAAACTTATGATTGAACTGTACATTAGTGAGATCTGTCATAAATTCCAATAACCTTATTGGCGCGCCTAGTTACTTTTGCTGGTAGTGCCAACTTAACGACAAGTCCCCAATCCACATCCATAACATTCCGACTGTAACTGGAACTTTTTTTTTTGTTAGATTTTTTTACAAAATAAATTAAAAAGAACAGTTGGCAATGATTTAAATTGTCATATTATTGTCACTGCCAAAATGAATGAATTTCCAAAACGGAGTAAAGCATCAATAAGCAAGCAGACGAACCAGCACATTTTAAAGGCTTTCAACAAAATAAAAGAAATTACTCATGGAGATAATGGAAACACAAGTACGAAAAGTACAAAATTGTAGAAGCGAATGTTTTTTCGGTAAATTCTAATCTAAAATAAAACTCTCCCTAAGTGCTGTCCCAGAAGTATGTACAAAATTTTAGATGAAGGACAAGGACAAGGCTTATGGGAAACTTTAGCATCCATGACATATCCCTAATTATTGTTAATTTGATTGAAGATTCCGATTAGGAAAACAGCGACGAGGATGAGTAGCAAAATGCAAAATTATTTCATTGTTACGTACGTTCATGCCTGCCTTTTCATATTTGTTTAGTGCAACTTTGCTCTTTTTTCAAAATAATTAAACAAATTTAATTTCGCTATTCTTTGATTGGGATCAGTTTTGACAGGACAAATGACGTGACCCATAACCTAACTTTTTAAAAGCCCAAATTCGCGGTAAAAAGATGTGTTCACAAGACAAAAGTTACTAAATCTAGTAATTTTAGTTCGTCATTACAAAAATGAATCCACTATAGAGGAAATGCTCGAAGTGCCCACCATTCTGCTAAAACCATAAATTAACTCTTCTTTTTAGACTTTCGAACAGATTCACCAGCAATTTGAAATGTCAAATGTTACTTGTCAATGATGCGGCTGTCAGTGTGAAGCCGTCAACAATCAGAAGTTATTCCAGTTGTACCATTTAAAAATAAAATTCAGTATTACCAACTCAAACAATCCTTCTTGATCATCCCGTAGAATGATAAGCATCTACGGAAATAGTAAAAGACAATACTTACATTGCTGAATTTCCATCCGTGAAATTGAACGAAGGTGGGGCACCAGTGAAGTTGAATCCCGCCGCGGGTGTATTTAAAGGCTGTAAAAGGAGACAATGCTATTTCTTTATCGTACAGGAAAGAATTTAATTTTCTTAAATTTTTTGATAGCATGAGTAATTAAATATAATTCAAAAGAAAACAAAAAAGGCGCAAAAAAGGGGCAGCTTTGGAAAAAAAAATTTCGGAAAACGTGCGGTGTAACTTAATAAATTCTCACTGTCACAAAATTCAGTGATGTATTAGTTGTACCAAAACCAAATAACCACCACCTGTTGAATTAAGTTGGTGAAAATAAAATTACACTTGGGGCTAGTTTACAGAAGCGAAATTACGTTAATCGTAATCAAATGCGAGATTAACTGAACACGTGATCAGATCGAAGTTTCGGATTCATGGATTAATCGCGCATTAAAACTTAATTCAAATTAAATATTTAATTCTCTTTCTATAAAATGACCCCAAGTGTACTAAATGGTAATTCTGATATTACGGTTGGCTTAAAAAAAAAACGGGAACTGTCAGAAAAAGTTCTGTTAGATTTTATTAAATTTTTATAGTTTGAAACGGCTTTTTAGAATTTAGGTTAAAAAACTGCACTTATGTGTCAGAAATACTACTGTCAAACAGACACAAATTGACAAATTAAATTTCCAATTCACATTAGGTCAAAATTCAGTTCCCGTTTTTTTTTTGAAGCCAACTGTACTAGGATCCTAGACCAATCAAATATAACTACACAACGTTGCCGGTTGATTTTCTGGATAAAATGCAGTGTTGGTGGTTATTTGGTTTTGGTACAACTTACCTACAAGTCACTATCAAAATGTCAAATATAAATAAGATCGTGTCGACACGAAACGGGGAGAATTTGTATATAAAACACCTAATTAGAGCACGTAAACGTAAACTCTCAGACATATAAAAATTGATTAAATGTCCATTTGAAAAGAGATCAAAGTAGCCAACCAGATACAGTAGAAGTACTGAAATGTAGTTCAAATTTTGCCAACCTTACTTTTTATGTAGCGAACGGATACTAATGAACTCGACTTTAAGTGAATTTTATGAGTGTGATCGAACTACGCCACAGGTTTTCAATAGTTTTGTTTTCCATGTCGACCCTTTATCTCTTTTTTTTATGTATCATCATATTATACACTTACCGCAGGCCCTCCAAAGTTAAATCCTGGTTGATTCTGTGTCGGAAAACTTGGCTGACTGGGTGGCGGATTGGTCTGATTCGCTCCAAAACTGAAGACCGCCTTTTGATTGTTGTTATTTGGGTTCGTCCCGAAGTTGAAACTTCCATTTTTGGCTCCGGCTCCACCCGCTCCAAAAACATTGCCGGGCGGATTGAACGGTTGATTTTCAACTTTGGCGGTAGCGCCGAAATTAAATCCAGTATTAGGTACGGAGAAGCTGAAGCCCGACGAACCCGACGCGCTTGGGGCGCTACTTCCGAAATTGAAACTTGGATT
This sequence comes from Tenebrio molitor, assembly GCF_963966145.1. Classification (NCBI taxonomy): domain Eukaryota; kingdom Metazoa; phylum Arthropoda; class Insecta; order Coleoptera; family Tenebrionidae; genus Tenebrio; species Tenebrio molitor. Next base: position 37,191,536 of record NC_091046.1, on the reverse strand, counting down.
GGCCACGTTCGGTTTATCCGCTTGGCCGAAGTTGAAACCCGTGGTCTTCGGTGCGGCTTCGGCGCTTCCGAATGCGAATGGTTTGCTTTTGGTCGAACCAAAACCTTGAGGGGCCCCGAATGCGGGAATTTTTGGAACTGAACCAAAACCGTTGTTTACGTTATTTTCAGCACCATCATCGAGCGTTCTCTTGACGGAGCCTGAATTCTGTGATGCGTTTGCTCCAAATTTAAATATGCCAGAACCTGCGGGTTGAGACGTGGTGGCGGGTGGTGGGAAAGCGGGCGCTGGTGCACTCTCTATGGGTTTGGGATTGAAGTTGAACGTCGGAGGGGGCGTGTTCGAGAACACAGTAGTACTCTCCGTCGGTTTGCTTCCGAATAAAGCATCTTTAGGTTTATTGGCGTCGCCACCGAACAACGTATCTTGTGGCTGATTTGTGTCGTTAACGTTACCGAACAGCGCCCCTTGGGGTTGTTTATTGGCGTCAGTCACGGTGCCAAACAACGCCCCTTGAGGTTTACTCGCATCAACGGTCCCGAACATAGGCGCTTGAGGTTTACTCGTGTCTGTGGCGTTGCCAAACAATGTTTCTTTTGGTTTATTTGCGTCACTCACGTTACCAAATGGTGAATCTTTAAGTTTATTGCCACTACCAAATAATGGTGAGTCTTGAGGTTTCTTCATCTCAGTGCCAAACACTGTTTCCTTGGATTTATTCATATCATTGCCAAAAACCGTACTGTTCGATTTATTCGCTTCACTTCCAAACAAAAGTGGTTTATTTATGTCTCCGTTGATCGCCGGAGGTTTAAACTGAAACATGGGTGCCGGCTTAGCTGTGAAACTAGTGGAAAGAGCCGGTGGTACTGGCGCTTCCGTCTTACTAGTACTAGTAACTGCACCTTCACTGCTAACTTGACTTTTACTTAAAGGATTATCAAGGCCAAATTTAAATCCAGCACCCGCAGGCGCCGCCTTTTCGGGCAACTTCTCACTGGGTTTGAGAAGAGGATTACTACTAACAATGGTTGGAGTTACTGACTCAGTCGCAGCAACAGATTTAACTGGCGCATCTTTTTCCTGAGTATTGATTCCGAACGTGAAACTTGAAGTCACCGTGCTGGATTTCGCAGCGTCTCCAAAAACCAACGCAGGTGGAGCGCTAACTGTTGTGGTTTCCTTTACTTCACTCTTCGTCGTCGGTATTCCAAATTGGAATTGCGTGGAGGGAGACTTGTCAATTCCAAAATTAAAACTGATAACGGGTTTCTTTTCTTCCGACTTCGTAATTTCCGATAGCTTTTTGCTCGAACTGCCGGCTTTTGCCACTCCACAACAAACACACGTGTCAGACGTCGACTTATTTTTCACCAGACAGGATGTACACTCCCATTCGCGTCCTTTCATCTTGAAAGCGTCCCCGAAACCTTTTTTGTCCGAATCGGAGCTCTCTTTAGGCATTTCACAGGCTGCGCATTTTGTCAACTCATTTTTATTTTTGATCATGCACGTTTTACATTCCCATTCTGGTTTAATTCCAAAAGTGAAAGTTATATTAGAAGTACTGGTGCAAATTTTCTGATCGGATTTAACACTGTTCCCGAGAAAACTAGTATTGATAGATTTCTGTGCTGGTGCACCCGGTTTCGGCGTCTCACAAGCCTCACACTTATCCAGTTCTTGTTTATTCCTGATCATGCAAGTACTGCACTCCCATGTGTCACTTGGTGGTTTAAATTTATCCCCGAAACCACTAACTACCAGTTTTGTTGTTGACTTCGTCGTACCGCAAGCTGCGCAACAATCTAACTCATTCTTATTCCTGATTAAACAACAATCACACTCCCAAGTGTCGACAGGTGCTTTAAATTTATCTCCAAAACTGGACTGGACTGTCGGTTTATCTTCACCTGGTTTGGAGCTTGCACATGCTATACATTTTTTATCTGAATTATTGTTACGCACCATGCACGAATTGCATTCCCATTTGTCACTTGACATTTTAAATTGATCACCGAATCCTTTATTCTTATTGAACTGTGTCTCAGGCTTGGGTTCATCACAGGCACTACATATAAGTTTCCCAGAGGCGTTTATAACTAAACACGTCGGACATTCCCAGGTTTCTGTCGTTTTAGGTTTGTCTAATCGTGCTGGTGTCTCGTTCTTTCTTCGCAAAACGTCCATCACACTACCGGTTAACAACTGATTCACGGGTTTCGCTATGCCAACCGAATTTGTATTTTCTCCGTTATTCTTCATTTTGAACGAAACAGATTTCACATCTTTATCACCGGATTTGAAAGTGAGACTTCTGTCTTCTGTAGACTGTTTCTTGCACAGTGGTTCACTAAATTTGAAACAATTTATCGCCTTGATAGCCTTTGATTCCTTTAAAATCACCAACGGCTCGGAGAACGTGTAGTTACTAGTTTTTCCATTTTCAACTGTTCTCTTCTCCATAACAGGCGTAGGTTTAACGGTCGTACTAACTGGAGACTTTGTCGTAATTGGGCTTTTACTGCTTTCATTTTGACTTTTTTTAGTGTCGCTTGTATTAGGTGGTGGCATCATAACGAAATCGAATTTTGGTAGTGTTGTTATCGGTAACGAAACTTTCGGTAGTTTTACCTCACTGACCGGCTCGACTGGTTGCGATTTTTGCCTGACTGACGCCACACTGCTTTTCATTTTATTATTGTGTTTCTGTTTATTATCTTCTTCCGTTGGAAGTTTATATTCTTCTTTATCGTTTAATGTCGATTTGGATTTTGTGGCGATTTTCCTCACGTTTTCCGTACTATTCTGCAATCGCTGCTTTTGTTTCATCTGTAGCAGATCAGGAACTGAAGGTACCTGCAATTCTTTATTTGATGGCCTCTTTCGATCTCTTACGAGATACGGAGTTGCTCCCACGTGCTGTGACAACAGTCCCTGCTTCCTCGGCGTAACAGGTATCTTTTTGGCATCACTTATCGGCGTACTGTATTGCTCCAAAGTACTTAAGATTCTACGTGCTGTTTTACTCAACGTTGCATTTTCGTTCGTGGGTTTCTCGTTTACGGGTTTTATTTGCACCGACAATCTTGTGGAGTTTAGATCTTCAGTACTTTTGCCAAATTTACGACCATACGCCGAGGCTCCACCGTAGATAGTGTGACCGCTATAGAAGGGCGAGCTCATTATCCTCTTCGTTGACAATGTCCTGTCCACAAAATTCGGCGATCCAAAGGTTGACGCATTAAATGCAGGACGTCTTGAACTTAATGAAGTGTTCATTTGCTGACTTCTTTGGGGGAATAAAGTACGCTCATTTGAATCATCTGCTGAAAAGAAAAATGTTTCATAAAGATTTTTGCGTCAAATAGAAATTAGAATAGCTCTGGCTTTTTATGCCGTGCAATAATCTGAAGTGCAATGTCAAAAATTCTTTTCTTTTATTGAAAACTTTGGAACGACTATAATGTCAATAAATGCCTGGCGCTGTAATCAACAGTATTTCCAATAATTGCTAAAACAACACATAAAAATAGTAACTGCTGTAATAAATATTTTTTTTACCTGAATAAATGAACGTGAAATTTTATGGTGTCATAGTTCAAATGGACTATGAAACTTTTGTAACATACTTTGATCTTGCAATGTAATTCTGAATTTTATTATGCCATTTTTCTATCAAGTACTGTAGGTAGTTGGAGAGCATTGATCTGGTAATTTGATTTCATACTTACATTTATCTAAATAACTGTATTATCTAACGTAACATATAACTAAAAATTATTTATAACCAAAACTGTTTTTATGAATTACCTAGTTATTAAATATGTTGTCATTAAAATACATTAGTTGCATTTTTATATACTGTTGGTGGACAAAAAAAAACTGGGACACGCAATATTTCTTACATTTGTATCAAGCTTTTAATTGTCAAGATAAAGTCAAAATAAAACTGACTTTTACAATCACTGTTGACAGTTATCTTGTCAGCTGTAATGCCGAATCTGACTGAATTCCAAAAACACGTAATTAGACAAGGCCCGGATGGAGGGTTTACCATACGAGCAATTGCTAACCAAATAAACGTTAGCAAAAATACTGTTTTGGTGGCATTTTTGTCTTATGTCATCATACAATAGTCAACCTATTTGTTAGCAAGCCTGAATTAAACGGCGCAAATTTGCCAAATTTAGATTTGAACAGTTGTCATTGTCAAAAAACCACAACACCGCAATTTACACCCATAATAAAGCTGGCAACACTGTACACTTTTGACGTAGGATGAAAAATCTCATCATATAAAAATGGAGGTTATTAGAGATATTAGTATAGCACAGCATGTTAATAAAGTTCACGTTGAAATTTTAAATCCGAGTTTGTGTAATTTCAAGGACATTAAAAAAAATGACAGGCATTGTCTGGTATAGCCAATAGATATCATTAGATTCCCTAAATTTAGTAAAATTTTATATTTGCAAACCTAAATCAACAGGTCGTGGTTTTTTGATTAAAAAACAGACTATACATGCATCACATATAAATACATATTGCAATTACAATTGCGGCCACGGAATTTTAGCCGTCACTTTCATATCAATTTAAAAAAAATGGATGTAGTCCATGCTTTATTGTCATTATGATTGACTTGTGAAATTGAGATCCAAAAATTTGTCAATGTCATACTTCATTCATAGTTGCAAACATGCTACCAATATTAGGCATTCACGATCTTTTTGGAACCGAATTCGCTATGATTTTTTCTTTTCATGTTGGAGTAACTAATTCAGTGATGCAACGGATGCAACTTTTTTTTTCCTGTCAGTGCCTGGTCGACATTTCCTTGCCACCGCATTGCCAGATTTATTATTTTAATATTCGTAAAAAAGTAAATGATTTATTAAGTTACTAAAAATAATTTAAAATCCGTCATAGGAAAAGTGAAAATTGCCAAAATAATTTCCATTAACGATGCTACTTCCAATTTAAAAAGGACAGACCAGATTTAAGAGATCCGGCAGCAATGTACCTATTTAGAAAATATAACTTCAAACTGCAAACAACCTAACCTAACACAAAAAGTGTCAATTTCCTTTACTACCGGGTGATCAAGAAGGACTGTTTAAGTTGGCAGTACAATTGAGAAAATTTTTTAATTCGGTTATTTATAACACTGCAAGTGGATATGTTTTGTTGGTTTATTTGACAAATATCTGATATAGGTATAGCATTAACAACAACAAGCCACCAACAACCGGAAGTTACTCCTGTTATACGATTTAAAATACGATCCAGTGTTACCAACTTAAACAGTCCTTCTTGATCACCCCGTAGTTACTATCGAGGTACTGCCAACAAAAACACTAGATGGTCATAGCCAACTCGGTCCCAAAAAGATCGTGAATGCCTATACTAAGGACAACGTAACATTTTATCTGCCCCGCCCATTTCATTTTCTTAGTTACCAATCAAATAGGTTGTTAAGACGATCTGATTTACACAGTAAAAATTTCTGACATTCGAATTGTCTTAATGACATTTTATTTTTTAGAACCTAAAACAATAATTGTGGACTTGACAGCAAAATTCTAACCTTAACTTTTTTACGTGGCAAATGTGATGAAAAGTTGTACAGATTGAATCTGGCTTTGATTCTGATTGGTCAATTTTAGTAGGCGGAGCAGATACAAAGTTATAACGGCAATACAATAATGGGTAATATCTGTTCACGTTGGAATGAACATGAGTGGTGCAAATGACCTGACCTGTTACTATGACAACTCATATGAAAGTTAATGACAAATGTGTGCGATTTGCACCACTGAGGTTCAATCCAACGTGAACAGGATATACCCTATTTCAATAAAGTGCGGATAGTATCCCTGTTCCAAAATTGCACGAAATGAGGAAGCGCGTTTTCCTGCAAGTTAGGCAGCATCAAAATGACAAGTCTTGTAATAGTAGAAAGTGAGGTTACGAATATGTAATGGCCGCTTTACATCTCATGTCAATGGAATGACAAATGACGACCAAAATTCCGTGGCCGTAATTGTACAAAAAATTTCATTAACACTGGCAGATGAACTAAATACATCTATTTTATGCTTTGCTGTATTATCAATAACGAATTCAATACTCACTAGCAGACCTTTTTATGGAAATCTACTGGTATGTAACAAAAATTTTAAATCGATTATTATTGATTATACAGGGTTATTCACGAGAGGGGTACTTCTGAATTTTTATTTTGGCGCAACCAACAATACCAATGGCAGTAACTACTAAATCAAATGTGTTATTTCTTTTAAATTAGAAATCAAAGTAAGTTGGATAGATTTGTGAGAAATGTCAGATTGGCAGATAACCTGTATTTAATCAAAATTCAACAAATAAATTAACAAATTAAGTTAATGTAAAAGGTGTTCGAAGTGTCGTACCATCGGCTTCTAAACATCCGTAGCGGCGACAGAATTCTTTCCACACTCCATAAATGAGGAGCATGTCAGTCTTTTCGTCGTTTATGTAAAAACACATTTTTCGAATTGACAAAAATTTTTTGCTTTAACGTCAAAAAGACAGAACTAAGAGCCATCATGGATTCAGTTATAATTATTTTCAAAATTTGAAATCAAGATATTGTTGCAATGTGTATAATGGGTTGCGGTAAAAAGAAATTCAGAAATACCCCTCTCGTGAATAACCCTGTATGGTCTTGGAGTATTTTTCGAATGGATATTGCCAAAATATACGGTAATTGAGTTAGGTATGTATATCTCTATAGTTTCATGATTTTATGTCATTCTGTATGCCTTTTTGTGAAAACACATGTTGTATTCCATTCCTTCTGACTACAACTCCAACATTACAGTAAAGACATGTTAGGTTGATAGAGCTAAAGTCAAAACGAAACATGACAGGGCGGAGCTTAGGATGCGCGCTCGCTGAGAAGAGGCGTATCATACAGTCGTCAGTTTAGGGGCAAAACTTAACCAAAACTCAATTTTCTTCACCTGATGAAAGAAATTCTACACCGAGGTCATCTACTTTTGTTGTTAAACCTCTAATAGAATAATAAAAACTATCTTCATCTCCATAACATTCCTCCAACACCCTCTTATAGCGTAAACAAAAGAAAATTTTTGACTCCGCCACTGTCATATACGTAAGCTGGATTCAACCGCTCTACATTCGTCTTCTGCGCAAACCACGTGATGTCATGTTTCGTTTTGACTTTAGCTCTATAACAGCAACGTACAACATAACCTCAAACATTTGAAACTTGATGACAGACATGGCGCCAAATAGTGTCAAACTTTTCAGGCAAATTACAAATACCTAGTATTGTTTATGAAATTGTTTCAATTACATATATTGATACGTTGAAAAGAAAATAACAAATAAATAAACATGTAAATAGTAAAAAAATAACTTTGAGAAACAATATTTAATAATTAAATTATGCCATTAAAATCAAAATGTTGTCATCTACCCTCAAATCACTACATATAAGCATGAAATATCTGTTACCATTTTTTAATTTTTTTAGTTACTATATTTAAAAAAAATATTATATAACTTACTTGAGGTAAACAAGGATTTTGCTTTTGGTGTAATTTTCTCTGGTTCCCTGTTTGAGGCATCTTCACTTTTCTGCTTACTAACCAGCCTAGCCACAGAAGAATAACCACTAGTTGAATCTTCACTGTCCGAGTCATTATCACCGTTAACTACTTCTTGATTTTCAAAGGAGTTTGCTGAAATCGTATTTGTGCTAGCAGTGTTTTGTTTTTCAAATAGTTTTCGGGACTTGACCCCTGAAGGTCCTGCCACTGGTTCAGGAAATTTCCCGTACACTTTTGCAGGAACATTGTTAGTGTTATTGGAAGCAACATGCACAGTCACTGGTGATTCAAACAAGTGTGCACCACTATAATTGTTGTGTTGCGGATCCGACGGTAGTTTTGCGCGTTTGGTTGGCGGTTGAAACACATATGAAGGATCATACTCTTCATCTTCGTCGTCCTCTCGTCTTCTGACCGTTGACTTCGATGTGGATTCTTTTCCGAACCACTTGGACAACGGCGTACTATTAAAAATACCGGACACGAACTTTCCCACAAATGACTGCAAACAAAAAATTCAAAATAGGACTTATGATCTAGCTTACACATCAAGGTTAAACAAATAGTCTGTCGAATCTAAGGTTAAATACGCGTGTTGATGGCACTGCCAAGTGTAACGGATGTGATGAAACGACTTTTGGTCAATACAAAGGCACAAATTCGTATAAAAGTTTTATAGCTATATTTAGAGGTGAGAACGCGCGAATATGTATAAAGAACGCATTTTAACAAACCTTTTCTAATCCTGAATCTCTCGGGCTGTCTAGACTATTATCTACACCTTCATTATTATTATTTGCCATAATTACAATTGTTCTTAGTCTATTTTACACAAATAACGTAAACTTGTAAAATCACACATTTCTATGACAACTTTCACCACACGAGGATCCAATATGGCGTACGAAGACTATGAACTTAGTCACACTTCGCCCGATCTCCCACTTAGCTGCATGAAGTTTGCTGCCACTGACGCCAACCGATTCAAATTCAAAACGCAAAACATAATTTTTGTTTTTTATTAAATGCGTTTTCAGCTTCAACTGTACACGATCTATCGGGTGTTTTTTTTTTTAATTTCACCTCAAAGTAGGCGTTAAAGAGTCGACTGTGAACGCACCACTCGTGTAAAAACAGCTGATAGCTCATCCTTGATAATCGACTCTTCAACGTCTACTTTGAGCCCTTTAAAAAAACACCGATACATATTCTTATTTTATTTTATATGTTTAAACAAAAAAGTAGTAACATTGTATGGAAGAACTCAAAATAATTATTGAAAGACAAAAATTAATGCAAGAGTTACAAAAATATGGTTATATGTAAGGACAAAACTTAAATAATCGAAATTAAATTAATTATAATCTGTTTCAAAATTAAAAAAAAAACACTGTTATTGAACAAAATGTGCATGTGCAACTGTCCAAATTTTTTGCAATTACTGGTTGCCTATGCACTGTGCTTGTAATGTAACTTTTAATTTGAAATACATATTAATCAAAAATACAAAATATATGCAAACAGATATTTAAATTATTCTATTTTTAGTTGAATACCAAAACACTTACAATAATAAAGTGTAAATCTGTTAATATTTATTTGAAATAGATTCAACTATTGCGTTCATTATTATTTGTACCTACACTATCTTCTAGTATCTAGTAGGTGCCTTCTAGCAATTTTTGCGTATATAATTATAGATAATTAGTTTGACAGCTATAGGCCCGTATTCACCAACGCCAGTTAAAGTTAACTGTAGGTTAAAATATACGAAAACATTGTTATAACAATAGGTAACTAAAGTAACGAAGTATTTTAACCTACAGTTAACGTTAACTGGCGTTGGTGAATACGGCCGTTAATGTTTGTTGGGATATTCAACCAATTTTTATATGTTTGATTGTTAGGTACTGCAATTACATTTAGGGCCGGTTGCACCAACGTGAGTTAAATTTAACTACAGATTACAATATACGAAAACATTGTTATGTTATAACAATAGGTAACTAAAGTAACGAAGTATTTTCACCTACAGTTAACTTTAACTGGCGTTGGTGCAACCGGCCCTTGGAGGTTTTAATAAAGTATTGTTGTGTTTTATATAAAAAAATCTTTTTTTCTCTACCGGTTAGAAATGTAGGCTGTCGATACCTCATTTGAGGTGAGAAAATTCAACTTTCTCGCTAAGGTAAGAAAGTTAATCATGAAATGTTTATGGTAAAACTGTACCAAAATACAAATGTCAAAAGTGTCAAAAGTGAAATAAGTTATTGATAAATGAAAGCCAATTCAATAAAACAAGTTGTTAGATCAATCATATAATCTGGAAAATAAACAGATAAGCTAGGTAGGTAAGTACTTCAACTTCTGGTTATATCAAATTTTCGAACAAACGTCAAATCTTCAAATGCGATGATAAGTTAATTAAACAAATAACCCAGCCTACTATTCAATTCTCAAAATGTTCGTTTTAATCAGGAATATAACCATCTTTTTTTGACTTTTTTCAACGAAGTTGCGCCGGTAAGGAAAAAAATAGTATTCAAACCTTGTTAAGAAAGTGCACTTGCAGACCTTAGGCACTTACAAACCTCGCCTGCGGCTCGGTTTATAATCTTTACGTGCGGTCTGCAAGAAAGCACTTTCTTACCTTGGTTTGAAATATACTATTTTTTGTTTGACACTGTCAGAATTTGAGAATTTTCTCCTGTGTGAACGGATTTTGATAAATGTCACAACTTGTCAAAACGAAACGTCAAGCTAATTTTAAAGATTTTAACCAATTTGGGGCCTTTAAGGGCTTCGTCTAACAAAAAAACGTTGTATTCAACTCCTTCGTGTGTAAATTGGGCCTTTTTTGGCATGAGTGGGCTAGTTTAAAACGCGAGTGAAACGAGCGTTTTAAAGGCCCACGAGATTAAGATTCAGTTAATAAAATAGTAGTTTATTTAACGAGTTCGTGTGTAAATTGGGCTTTTTTTGGCATGACTGGGTCAGATTAAAACGCTCGCGTTTTAAAGGCTCACGAGTGCCAAAAAAAGACCAATTTACACACGAACGAGTTGAATACAACGTTTTTTATTCGACGAGCCCCTTAAAGGCTCCAAATCGCTTAAAATCTTTAAAATTAGCTTAACGTTTCGTTTCGACGGTTGTGACAATTATCCGTTCACACAGGAGAAAATTCTCAAATTTTGACAGTGTCGAACAAAAAAAAATTAAATTAGTTTTTTTTACTTAAATATGTAAATTTAAAATACATTTTTTGGTAAATAAATAAGACAATAAGAAATTCAAATTTTACATCCTTGAGTTTGAATGAATGCACCAAAAATTAATTTGATGCTCTTTTGCAACACTTAAGTGAAAAAAATGACACAATGACATTAACATTATTGTAACATATTATACAAGCAATGGCTTTAAAATAATATATTTCATCAAATAATATGTACGTCAATTCTTTGTATGTACATACCCATATGGTAACTCAGCTTATTTCCCGGATATTATTAAAAATATATTTATATACCCACCTGTATGAAGCAAGTTCCTTTAAATTTACAATTTTATAATATGAATATTCACGAAGTATGTAACAAATGTTACTGATGAGTTAAAGTGGATTGGGGATCTTCTTTGACCGAGTTTTTACATGGCCAGTCATATATGACAGGAGACAGAAATTTACTTTAGCATGAAAACATGCCAAAATTATGCTATTTTTGTAACCAATGATACATCTTTTTGTATTGTCTTATCCAGACATCTACGACATACTTATCTTTTAAATTCAGTGAAATAATAAATGCCCTGTTTAAAAAGTGAATTGATATTAATTTCAAAAAAATCATATATTTTACACACATAATGTGATGTAGCATTACAAAAATGAAAGTACTCAAAGTAGAATTGTTTTAATTATCATTAATTTCTTTTTTAAAATTTTTTTTATTGGTAACCAATTTTGCTCATTTAAAACACGCCTGATCGTGTTTAAATCGAACTTTAAAAAACGCTCTTTTCCATGGCAACATCGCGCGTTTTCCATGGAAACATCACCAAACTCGAGAGGACCGGAGAAACGTGAAGTCTAAATATTAACTCATTTAACATTAAAAAAAAAATATCGCAAAGTATTCGTGGATAACTGCTCTTTAAAACACTTGCTCTATTTCGAACACTCCGGCTGCGCCGTCGTGCTCGAAAAATCGCGCGTGTTTTAAAGACCTTTTTTGTTCGACACTGTCAGAATTTGAGAATCTTCTACTATGTGAACGGATTTTGGTAAATGTCACAACTTGTCAAAACGAAACGTCAAGCTAATTTTAAAGCTTAAGCGATTTGGAGCCTTTAAGGGGCTCGTCGAACAAAAAAACGTTGTATTCAACTCGTTCGTGTGTAAATTGGGCCTTTTTTGGCACTCGTGGACTTTTAAAACACTCGTTTCACTCGCGTTTTAAAATGACCCACTCGTGCCAAAAAAGACCCAATTTACACACAAACTCGTCAAATGAACTACTATTTTAGAATTTGCGTTTATAATACGTCCATAAACGTCAGTCAGTAGGAGTCGTTTATGGCTTTATAAAAGTACACTGTACTTTAATGAAATTTTTATCAATATTTCAGTGTATTATACCAAAAAACTTCCAATATTAATGTTCAAACTCTACTTTTTAACATCTGTTGCAGATGTAGTTGCATCCGTTACCTTGAATTACCAATTAATACGAAATTCCGTAGAATTTAAAAATTTATTTTTTTTATTTAAAAATTAAAACAAGGGTGCAAATTCTAAAAAATAACATAAAAAACTGGTTTTATAAAGGTATTGGTGCACTCGTCCCATAGAAAACTCCCCTACGGGTCATTTTCTACACCTGGAACTCGTGCGCCAAATCAACCTTTATAAAACTCGTTCTTTAATATACTATAATATCCACTTATACTTTAATATACTATACTAAGGACAACGTAACATTTTATCTGCCCCGCCCATTTCATTTTCTTAGTTACCAATCAAATAGGTTGTTAAGACGATCTGATTTACACAGTAAAAATTTCTGACATTCGAATTGTCTTAATGACATTTTATTTTTTAAAACCTAAAACAAGAATTGTGGACTTGACAGCAAAATTCTAACCTTAACTTTTTTACGTGGCAAATGTGATGAAAAGTTGTACAGATTGAATCTGGCTTTGATTCTGATTGGTCAATTTTAGTGGGCGGAGCAGATAAAAAGTTATAACGGCAATACTATATTAAAAATTCTGGATTTAGGGAACACATTGATAGTTGAAATTCAAAAAGGTATATAATTATACTCATGTCATATCGTGAGGAAGTTCCTTAACATTGACACAGAACATAATATAAAAACACAACAAAGTCAAAATGTGGAGGCGAGACGCCGGTAATTATGTTGATTAGCACTGCACTATTACTTGATAGTATTAGGGTGTCCAGAAAGTTCTGAGCGTATTTGTGGTATTGTGTTTCTCAATATAAAATAAATACAAAATCAATTGGTAATTTTTGTTAGTTTTTGAAAATATGAAGTACACTTGTCCATAAACAATTTGACGTATCTCCATTAAATAATTTTTAATTGGTTACATTCTGGTAATTAATTGTTTACATGGAAAAAGAACGAAATCGTAATTTAATGTTATATGAATTTAAATGTAGACATTCAGTGGCAGCAGTCACAAGAAATATATGGAGAATTGGAAGTGCGGGAACGGTAAAAGAGTCTACTTGTCGGCAATGGTTTACGAAATTTCAGAATGGAAGAGCCCATCTTCTATTGTTAAGGAATTGAGTTTTTGGGACATAGTTGGTTGGAAGTCGTTGACAATAACAGCGAATATTTACTTTAATTGTTGTTTAATTTTTTAAGAAATAGATGTTTATTTATTTTTATCTAATCCCGTGGGATAAATGACACTTATCCCACTCATTTGAGTGGAATAAGGAACTTCATTACCGGACGCATTTCATTACTCCACTCAGTGGGATAAGTGAGCTTCATTACCCCACTCAGTGGGATAAGTAAGTTATTATTCCACTGAGTGGTGTAATGAAACTGGCGGAAATAAATAAGATTTACCTTTTTTTTTAATTCGGGGCGGTCTTAGATAAAATTTTGTACATAACACGTGGGCTAAAGCATATTACAGGAAACTCGTGTGATTACAGATGAACTCGGGCTAACGCCCTCGTCATCTGCAATCTTGACACTCGAGTCCTGTAATATTGCTTTTATCCCACTAATTGTGTAAATAACTATTATCTATTTTTCTAAAAAACGCTCAGAACTTTCTGGACACCCTAATAATATCCGTAATAGTGTATGTTTTCCGGCAAAATTGCCGTGCCGCCGGGTGGTGGAGGGAAATTACAATAACATCAAAATCATTAGGTACCTATATTATGTAGTTAGTCGGTCAGCGCTGGTAGATTCGCATTATAAATTAAAACTTTTGAAGTTGTTTCTATTTTCTGCACTAACAAAATACAATATAATACAAATTGAATGGAAACTTTTAATTAATATTAGATATTTTATACGAACCTATAAGAAATCGTAATAATGCGGCTAGTGTTTTGGGAACTGTGGAAAAAGCTCAGAACTTGAAGACGTTTTTTATTTGTTTTAAAATTTTGTTTAGTTGTGTAATGTGTAAAATTTTCAAATATTGTTGTAAACAAAATAAAATTTACCTATAAAAAAATATTTGTTGTTCAAATTGTATAATTATTGCATTCATATGTAATTACATGTACCCACCACACTGTACGTATAAACCGTAGGTTGAATATAAATACTTAGGGGGTTATTCACGAAACTTAGATAATTTGCAAAGCGTTAACGAAATGGCAAACACAATGCTTCAACAATATCAGTTGTCATGGTTTGGAATTTGCAATGCCTTATCGAGCCTTATCGTGTTTTGTGAATGACCCCCTTACTATTTAATGCACAAAACTTACATTTATAAAAAATAAGCTACCATGTTAAAATGTATTCTCCCTCGAGCAATGGTTTTAATGTTTTATCATTATCTCCATTTATAACTGTACACGCATTCTTGTCGCAGAATACCTATATGTTAACTTAATACTTAGCAACTTAGCCACTCTTAATCATGAACATACTAGATTTATATGTATCTATAAATAATAAGAAAGTGTTGTTAAATATTTTTTTAAACTTTAACCTATTATAGCTAATTGTGTAACTGACTTAGATTACATGACTAGGTTCATGTACCTTAACAATACTTATAAAAAACAGAAAACGTTTCAGTAAATAATATATTTTACTACAACAATTTTATAAATTGCAATAATTAAACTAAAGTTTAAATAGAAATAGAAATATGTATTTAATGCTCAATTGGGAACAACACAACATTGTAAATTAACACAAACTGGAAGTGTGCACAGTTTTTTGATTTTCATTTTTTATTATCCTTAAATCTTGTCTTTGTTGTCCATTATTACCTAATAATAGGTAATTCTCGTAAGTACGTACCGAAAGAGAAGTTTCGCGCAGAATGCTAAAAAATTCAATCCATTGAACAAAATCGTGAGAAAAGAAACCAGTCACCACCAAGCTCATAATTTACCTCTTCTGAATTATGAAAATTACAATTACTTATCACTTAGCTGCTATAATAAATTATAAAGACTTTTCAAGAGCATGCGGTATTCGATGTGTTAGAATACACACATTAAAACTTATTTAAATTCTTTTGTAAATAGATATTTCGTTTTTTAATGTCTGTGTATATGCAGTGTACTTCTACCCACCACAACTAGTTATGATCTAGTTAGAGACACTAACAAAGAATTATAAATTATTGTTATTGTTATAGCTGCTAATCAAGCACAGTCCTGTTGTGTATAAATATAGTGGCACAAATAGCGGTAGTGTAATTAATTTTCCGAACGCGAATTAGGAAGGATAACAGACTGGAATGCGCTCAAACAATAACGTACAATTTTGTACGACACGAAGAAGGAGCATTACTTTTTCAGAAGTGTCAACGCTAGGAAATATTAATCAGTAATAATAATATTGTTTCGTATAAAAACATCGTCTTCTCTACCGCAGATTTACCATCAGCAACGATTATTTCGTTAGTTAGTGGCTATTTTTTATAGTGAAACTTATTAGAGCGGGTGAAAGTGATGAAAATCCTAATTTTACAGCAATTTATTAGAAGGCGATTAGTTGTAAAAAAAATGTGAATAAATTACTTCATATAATATTTTTTAAATAATTTTCATGGCTCTGTAAGCCGATTAGTTGCAGTTTATATAATGCTCGAGGAAAAAATGAATAAGTTCGTGTTTCCGTAAATTAAGAAGCTAATTGAAGTAAAAGTGAGAAGACACTTAGAAATCGATTGATAAATAATTACCATAAATATTTAATTAAACCTAATTTTATAATTGGGATATCTAATTATGCATTTTTAAAAATTCCAGATTTCTCATCCAAATGATTTCGTTCAATGCGTCACAAATAATTTTTGCTTTCGAGGATGTAATTTGCAACACAGTTCACCCAATAATATTTGTTTGAAACGTATTATCTCATATGTCAGACGTTACGGTAGTAAGTGGGGCAACCTGTATGCGAATGATGCCACCGGGAGAAAAATACGTGCAAAACACTTTTTTTCAGAAAGTTCTTATTATATCAAAAACTGTAAAGCGAATTATTTCGAGCAGAGTTCGAAACTTGAAATTATATTCGTCAAAGTCTATGACGATAGAATTTACGTTAGTCTAATACACACGATAACAGATTTTGGCAGATTAGCACATCTCGCATTACCCTCAATCTACTTTTTTACCTTAACTCGAAAACCACAACTAAACAACGAGATTATCACATTCTTAAGTAATTAAGCGTCTGTTAGTAATTAATAATTAAATAATAATTGTGCGAACCCGCTATACCTGCATTGCATCATTTGATGCTTCCACGATTAATGTGGTAAATGTGATTTTAAAAAAATCACTTTCTACTTTCCACCATCCATCTCATCGGTAGATGAGGTCAGCCCTCGAGACACTAACATGGTGTCATTGTTACAAATTGCTACTGCTACACTTTCCCACGTATCATTTTAATTACTTTCTCGTTTCATCGAGATAAATCCTAATTTCAAGTTTATGTACAAATCCTTGCTATTAATCATTCGTGCATGTCAAAAGAAACTTGTGGGAACTGGTATCAACATGTATAACACTATGATTTTATTGAAGATTTTCCGGAAGTAGAAACGTGTTTTGTTAGTGATATTTTTTATCGCACAGATAACACAACATTTTACTCTAGCTCGAAACGCATTGTGTTGTTTTCGACGGGTTTGGTAATTAATGGGTCTGTAAATGTCCTTCTTACAATACCTATGTGTTGTTCTCAAACACTTCCGGTGTCAAAAACAAAAGATGAGGTTTATCCGTACACAAACACCGAGATTTATGTTGGTTTAGGTGAAACGTTTTCAAAACTGTAAAATATCACTTCCGACCAAGATTTTGTAATGTTCACAGTTTTGAAGTTGCTGCGTTGCATTAATGTTAAAAAATAATTAATCGTCTCTTGGTGTGAATTAATTATTTAATTTTACACTTTACATGTGTTCACTGTACATTTATTTGGAACAAGGACACGATTAGGACGTAATTAATCCATTTTACACAATCTTGGCATAATTTTCAACTTAGATTCGTAATCTATCCATACCGGGTAAGTCAAGAACTCGTCATTTTATAAATTTGGAAAAGTAATGTATTAAAGTACCACTTCTCAAATTAAACGCCACTTTTATCTAAAAATGACTGCACATAAATTGCGTTGAACTAAAATCTGATAAGAATTTTGATACGTCTGTCATTTTAGTAAATTATTGATTTCTTTCGTACGAGTATAGGTATTGAGAAGTTTTTCGAAAGGCAGGAAAGATTAAGATATTAAGCTCATTGTTACCTATATAAGTATAATTTTTTTAATTTTGCGTTTACAATCCAAGCGGGTGTCGAAACATAACCTGAAATTTGGAGACTCAAAAACTTGTAAGAAATTCATATTTAGCAACATCTAATTGAAATTAGTTAAAATTAAAATAAACGACACCTCTAACGCAAAGAACGCTTTTTTTGAACGAGTAAATTGACAGCAAAGCAGCAACAGCCTTAACAAAGTAAGAGTTGTAAAAAGGCGAAGGGAACGCCAAACAGCTTGAAAACCTTCAATTTGACAAACTGACACATCAGTCATAATGACAATAAAGGGGCGCTTGCATTGACTTTTTTGAAATGTCAGAAATTTGCCGGCCTAAATTTATTGTCCGCCATAGTACATATGTACAGTTGCGGAATTAAAATTTCGGGCAGTATTTTTCTGTCACTTCAACAAAATCTCTGTAAAGCACCTTCTACTGTCATCATGACTGACATTCAAAAATTAAACTTTTCTGTGTCAGTCACCCAATCAATTTTGAATTTTGAGATTTCAGTTAGTTGCACTGAGTGTAATTAAGTCATCGCTTTGATATGTTGCCTACACGTTATTATGCCACAAATGACAATTTTTGAATGCCAAAAAAACAAAAACATGACAAGAGTAAAAAATAAGGTTATTAACGTAAAGGTTGTTTTAAAGTTTATATCATGACATTGACAATAGTGCCCGAAATTTTAATTCCGCAACTGTACCTACATTAAAT
Source organism: Tenebrio molitor (assembly GCF_963966145.1). Lineage (NCBI taxonomy): Eukaryota > Metazoa > Arthropoda > Insecta > Coleoptera > Tenebrionidae > Tenebrio > Tenebrio molitor. The sequence continues at coordinate 37,173,165 of NC_091046.1, read as the reverse complement.
AAATTTGACAATTCAGGTCTACAATGGATGAGCTGTATTGTCTTATTGATCTTTATTTTGAAGCTTTCATTTAATTGTATTTAATTTTTGACAATGTAAATGTGAAAAAACTAGATCGATGTCATACTGAGTACTGCACCGCAGAACAATGACTCCGGATGTCTGCAAAAGGATTTTCCAAAACAGACTCCTACGTACGAATTCGATGACTAAGAATGAAACAAATACTTGTCCTCCTTTAAAATGCCGTTGAAGTATCAACACAGAAAAAAATATTATAAATTTTAATTCGCCATTCTGTGACACCGATTGTTGAAAATTCTCGCCAACTAAAATGTATACCGTAAACCTCTGCCAGGCATAAAACACAAAAAAATGTAACATTATATTAATACCAACTTAATTATCGCACATATATTATATTTCTGTCACAGAGTAACTGGATGTTTTGTAATTTTTTTCTGTATTACAAAACTGTTGTATTATAATACATTATTAATTTTTTAGCGTCTGCTGTCTCTTTAATTAATTATCTTGTCAACATGCTAAAAATTATCAAACAATCTAGTTTCCAGACGGATTTCAACATTTTCAACACACAAATGTTCTGTGTATGGTCTATTTCCCTTGATAATGCGTCTGAGCGACGTCGAATATCATCGCCTAAAATTTTTGTGGGGTGAGGTAAATTACCCGTCTTGTGTTTAACAAGCGATAAATCGAGAGATGTTGCAGGTCATGGTCAAAGTTTTATTACACGGTCTCTATTGAAGGTTTCCTACATTCCTAATGCATTTATGCTGCCCACTATGGTTGTAAAACCCACTTTTGTTACCACTGACACCCTATACCATAATTCCAGACTGTACGTGTTGTTGCATATTCAGAATTAACTGTTCTCGGTGAAGTGACGTCGTCATAATTGCAATGAAAAATTACTACAAATAAAACTACAAATTGGCCAAGTAGGGATTTTATCGTACGCTGGGATGGTTTGTGACATGAATTATGCCCGTCTCGACTGCGTAAAATGTTAATTTCAGTTCCAATGTTGTTAATTAAGTGGGATCGTTGTGGATATTATTGTTAAAAATCGATCTTTGGGAGATAACGGCTCATAAATAAACGGTACAATAGTGAAGAGTGAGAAGATATTAAATGTAATTTCAACGAGTGGCTAACAGTTAAATTTTTCACTTATACGGATTGATTATCGTTCCAATTGCTTTTTACAACATATCTCAAGGCGAGAGCAGAGATTTTGTAAAAATAATGCAAGTACGTATTGCAAAATGTTATTTTATAACGTACGATGTATCATAGCAGATTATCAAGCTGCAATAATTATAAAAAATTATCTTTCCATTGTTGGCTTATATCCTGAGTTTCGGAATATAATTACCTTGATGATATTTCTGTTAAATTGCCTTACAGATTTATAGCCGCGAATTTGTTTCTTCCGGTATGAGGAAAAGTAAAATGTATGTAGTAAATGTAAAAAGTAAATTATTTCGGGAAATTCTCGAGAAATTTCACTTCGTACGTGAGTCAAGTTCGGCCATAAAGCATGGAGACGCCACAATCTGCGGAGATTTTAGTGAATCAAATTAAAATTCTTGAAAATTTTTGTAGTAGATGTTCGTCACAATCAACCGCTTTCTCTTCGACGAGAAGCTTGTAGAAATTGACGTACATTCCGGATTTTTGATGGAATAAAATGATTTTTTATACTTTCATTTTTTTTTTAATTTGGAATAAACAACTCTGGGAAAGATTGTGTTTTCCGTATTATGTCTGGAGGATTAGTAGATATTTCAAGAATTTTAAGTAAAAAGATATAATGTGAGACATTCCTAACCTTATCCACGGGCACGTCTGCTTTTAAAAAAACATTAAAAGCTGATGTTACAATTCGACCAGGTAAAAAAGTAACAGCTTCATTGGGTGCCACTTTCTACAGTTTTTATAAATCGAATTACAATTTCTTCAAATTATAACGTGTAATAGCTATAATTTACTGCTAATCTAGTGTAAATTATACCGGTAACAAGAGATAATTGTCGCCTAGTGCTGCCAATATTCAATTTAATTACCCTATGACTCTGAAATAATAATTATCGTAAATCAAGGAATTGTGTCTGCATATTTAGACGTACATTCTCTTTTTTTTTTAAGTCATGAGATTACTTTAGAAAATATCCAGTTACTCTTCCTGCCTTAAATACCTCAACTAGATTTTGCTTAAAGTAAACGTTAAAAATAACATTTAAACCGATTAACAATAATGTATGTAGTGTAACGTGCAATTTACATCTGTTTCGTTTTAAAGTACCATGTGGGACCTATTGTTCTTGATCGAGGGTAGATATACTACATTTGCATTTAAATAGTAATAGTTTTTATAAACTGTACATGTTCAATATAATCTGATAAAAGAGTCTACCGAATTTTGTATTGTTCTAATCAGGACAAAATTTTCTCAAGAGATATTAATTCCACCCGTCGACAGCCTTAAATTCAATAATATTCTATTTTAAATTATTCACAGCAAGTGATCTTATCATATAGACAACAGAAATCTTATATAAAAATGACCTTCTTGTAATTGCGTTTTACGTTGCTACACTTCAGTAGGTAACGAATGTTCAAAAAGATATGCTTAAGCAGGCCGTGGTTTTCTCTCTCTCTCTCTCTCTCTTTTCAAAATAGAGGTCGTCTTGGTAAGTTTTCAGATACATCACTTTGATCATACCTCATTTTGCTCTGGTAAAAAACGACTTCTGGAGCACGTCCTATTTCCACTACATATTTGACAGTTGAAGCTACACAATACGTTAACGGAAACAAAACCAAGCACCAGCTGACTTTAATATTTAATAAATAAATCTCTTCATTGGGCGGTGTTCGTTAGAGACATATACGTATATATATATACGTACTTACGGTAAGTAACCTCAAGCAACTTAATCAAACATTTTAATCATTAAAAGACCAAAATATTTAATATTAAAATTATTAATACATTTGTTTTTTAACAAAATCTTTGTCTGTTTGGAAAAATTTTGGATGATAATTATTTCTTTGAATTGAGTAATGAAGCACCTACCATGTGATAAAAAAATAGCCATGAAAGTTGTCTATGAAAAACAAAAGTCGTATAAAATTCTTTTTCGAAATGTCATCCATTACTGTCATTTTATTAAGCACTAAACAGAAGCATTATGTGTTTTACAATTTTCACAAGGTGGTTTTTACTTTAGACCATAAAAATTTTATGTACGAATCCTCCTTTGTGATGAACAAGCGCCAATGCTCTGAGAACAGGTATCCATTTACATAAATATTGTATGAATTAACCTAAGACGTTGAATTCTATTTTTCATAAGTAATTTAATTTTGATGATATTTTTTTTAAGTTTCAGATATCTATTTCCATCTAGTTCTAATATAGTTATTTGGATTACTAGTCCAGAAAATGATATTTTGCGAGTGTGAGTTGTATTGCTTAGCCGCGGCGGCAACACGAGCACTCGCAAAACATTTTCTGGACGTGTAATCCACAAAATTTTTCATGCCGACAAATTTAAATCATTTTTAAAAAGTAAAAAATTATTATTAATTAATTCAACCAAAGTAACTTCTACGTCAAACTTTCTTGACATTTAACAACCAATGCTGCCAGCCCATTCTCTAGCAAATTTTTAACCAAGGTCACTTTTGTAAGTACTAGGCCGGGAATTTAACGTTCCCGGCGGATTTTGAATCATGCAAAACCGTCGATAACGGCCGGCGGCATGAAAACAAATATTTCTGTCCAGGAAAAATGCATGATCTGAAACCTTTTTAAATTTTAACCAACTATAGAGTTTTGATTTGCAGTTATTCTATTGTTATATCCATTCTAACAAAATTTAACACAAACTTTCTTTTTTTTAATATGCACCAAAACGTTTCTACAGAGATCCTGGAAAATACTCTAACTGCAATACAACATGGTCAACAAAAAATGAGTTTGAAGGCGGCCATGGAAGAAAATTTCTGAAAATGTGCGACGTAACTTAATAAGCTGTCACTTGTCAACTGACATGTATGTCAATTTTATTTACAAAATAAAATAGTTTTGACTCGAGCACTATTTTCCTATTTTTCATAAACAACTTTGTAGAAGTTTCAACAAAACCTCTCTTCGTCATGGAATGGAAGTGTTGTTTTCCATAATCTCCATGTCGCATATCCATAATCACTTCTTTGTTGTATCGGGTGTTCATTTAAATTTCCCGTCAAAGTTGGCGTTGAAGAATCGATTGCGAACGCACGACGCGTCAGTCGCTCATCAATTTGTAGATTAATACAGTATGGAATAAAATGATTTACATCTAGTTACCTTTGGAATTTTTGCACATGTAAATTTTCCTGTATCGCTGTACTTTTTTTTGAAGTGCCGAACTATTAGTTCTGTCAATAAATGTCATCAATCGAATTGACAATTGTTACAATTTACTAAATTGAATTAACAAACGTTGGTGGCCACTTTCAACACTAGTTAATTTCTGCCAATAAGCAACTAAGTAATTCCTTTAAAACAGTGAGATACTTTCAATAAAGCATTTCACTTATGTAATAGTTAAAGTCATTTCCTTGCAGTATTAAACCCATTTTTTTAATTGGTTTGCTTAGTGTCGTACCTAGAGAGGTAAACCGTATTTCCGTAAAGTATCTCCAGGAAAAGCATTCTTCAAATTTCTAAAACTTAGACAATAAGGAATTCCTGGTCAATTTCTCTGTTTATTTTGTTAATTACACTGAATAAAAATCCTCTTACCTTCAAATAAAATAACAAATTTTCATAAATTGACAGACAAAGTTTGAAAGATATTTATGGTACAAATTCAAATAATGTACTGCCTCGTTAAATAAAAAAGTACTGTTCTCAAATAAAGAATTTTCAGTGTGTTAAAAAAAAAAAATACGAGAAAACTCTTCATCTTTTAGTACCATTTGCTACTTGTATTACTGATATCTAAAAATTAGATAAAACATAATTAATTAATAAACCTTGAATAATATGAGAGATAAATCCAACGGGTCCTATCGATTATTTACATAACTTTCATATTAACATCATAAAGCTAAAAGACACAGATGTTAAATCCATTTGAGGTCAATTTGTCTTCTTCTGTTGTTCATTGAAAATGATTAATATAAAAATTATAGCTTCCATTTTCGTTTTAGATTTTTACAACACTAACAAAAATTTCTTATAATTATTTTATAATACATAACCGTCAAACAAAAAATGATTGCCTATAAATCATCAGCGAAACATCTCTTGTTAAAGCGACGCCATATTTGGCGTACAAAATTAATCTCAACAACGAAACTGATTATTGATCTTCTCGACAATTTTGACGCGACTCCTGACCGCGGTGATTGCCGAAATCGAAAAAATCCTAAACGATCAAGTATGAAATCTGCCAAAGAGTCCAAATCTGCAGACCGTCGCCAATCACTTTCCGAACACTTTCAGGGTCTTCTCGTCCGTAAAATTTTTTCCTGTTGTTCGCCTTTAAATTCACATCCTTATTTCGAAACCGAGAAGATTAATCGATTATTTACACTACCGTCGATCCCACCTCGCAAGCCATCTTCGCCTTGGCTCGTCGAAGGCGCTAGTTCTTGGTCGTGGTAAGTAAAGTCGGTCGGCCTGATTCCGTAGCAGCAGTCTTCGGGTGCTTCTGCAGTCAGTGTTGCCGGTGAGCTGACAGGTGCAGCAGCAGCAGTGTTAACAGTTCTTTACCGGTCCGCGTGATGATCGTGTGTCAGTGTAGGGGTTCGATTCGGCCCCGAGCGAGACGAAATCTGTGCGACTTTCCGCTGATAATCACACTAGGAATTGTTCTCTTGACCAACGGTGAGTCCGCTTCGGGTGCGATAAATAACGTTAAATGTGGAGTTTTACCGCATTTTTAGGTTGCGGTTCGATAACGGTCTCACTGTGTAATTGTTATTTCACTTCTCTAGCGAGGAATTATTTTATTCTGTCTCGATTTTCTAATTCTGGATTACTTACTGCCTTCCATAATTAATTTCGTGTTTTGGTTTACCGTTAAAAGTTCGAGCTATTTTGACCCAGATCGAAAATGAATCGAACTAGGTCCAAATTCTTCTCATTACAAGTACCTAACTACTCATAATCAACCTCGATCGTCACTTCAACTAATGTTTAATACAATGCTCTTTCAAATTCTAGACCATTGTAAACTGACACACTCCAACACCTCGCATCACTCAAAAGGAGTTAATTAAATCCTTCCAAGAGAGAATTATAATAGCTTCAATATTCCATAATGATAAGATGAACAACAATGTTTGCACTTGTTGCTCCGTTCTCATTATAAACCTAATTTTGTTTCCAAAACAATGAAAATTTAATTTTAAATGACATTTAAACATTTAAAGATATTGATTAAGCAGAAACATTTTTAGAACGTAAATTGTAGTTCCAAATGCAAAATTGGGACATTAGAGAAGTTAGTGCTCCGGAGTGTTTAAAAGACGAAAATGATAAATTTATCCAAATTAGGTTTTCAAAATTATGTAAATGAAAATTAAATTATAGTGGTAAAACTTATCACGTGACTTTCGGTAGATGTCATATTTGACATCTTAATAAAAATACGAAAACGGGGGTTCTGTTGAATATATCGAAAAAAGTTGTAGGAGAAAGTTGGTTGAATTGAGAATTTAGCGCTTTGTATCAATTTTCAGAACGAAATAAGAAAAAATACCTCCTCAGAAAAAAAAAAGAAAATTGAATGAATACAGTGTGGAACAAAATGATTTTCATCTAGTTACCTTTGCACTATCCGTGTGAAAATACGAAGTGCCGCTCTACGAAAAAAGGAAGGTATATATCAAAATTCCAAATGTGATTTTTTGCGAAGGGATGATACGACTAAAATTGTTATTTTAAGACGCTAGGTATACATTTTAATCGTTTGTTAATTCAATTCAATAAATTGTAATAATTGTCAATTTGATTGATGACATTTATTGACAGAACTACATAGTTACTTCAAAAAGAGTAGAGCGGTGCAGGAACATTTACATGTAAAAAAATTCCAAGGCTAACTAGATGAAAATAATTTTGTTCCACACTGTACCTATCTATGATCCAGCAAGAAATAACTGAGGAAGCCGATCTTAGCTTTAAAGATCTAAAAATCTAAATAATTTGTTTTTAAGAATTTTGTTGAATTATTTTTTAAAGTTTAGTAGAACCAATTATTTCCCTTAATTTTTTTTCGAGATTTTGAATTACGGAAACTACGTGACAATTTTTTTAGTTGTCATGTTTTTAGTTTTCAGACAAATAGAGAGGATTGCCGTAGTAAAGTGTTTTCCAAATCGATGACGAAAAATTGTTTTCATACCTATGGTTCGAACTTATCGAAAAGCATTGTTTATGACGAAACAAATTATAGAAGTTTAACAGATTATAGAAAAATGAAGACGAACCTGTAAATACTAAAAAATGGTATAAATCATGAAGCGGCGTTTTGCTCCATTTTTATTGTTAAACTGGTCGAGAATAAAGTACCCTTTTTTATTTTTTGAAGTTTTAGAGCAGCAAAATTAGGTCAAAAATGCACTTTAAATTAGAAAATTATACGTCAAATAATTTTCTCCAGTAGACCATGTAAATGTGCTTAATTTTCAAAATCTAAATTACATTAGAGTTATTCGAATACTTTTATGATTGTTTTCACTTTTTAGTCACCTTTGTCCGTTAAGGCTTCCGGAAAGACCAAAGTTCCGGTTTAGAGCGCTTTCGTCCCTTTGAATGTGCAAGTCACAATTTACCTGCGCGTAGCGGACCAACAAACCCCACACCACCCTCCATGGCCACACATGATGGCGCGTTAACGATTTCGGTATGCAGCAAGTCCACCATTAATTTATCTACGAGGGTACCGACATCTGGTTCACTTTCATTTTACAATAAAAATGTATACGAGACTGATTTCAAATAACAAGTGAAATGGAAGAATTAAGATTTCTCGCGGTGTTGTGGAGGCATAAAAATCAGCAGAATGTGGATTAGATTCGACTGTGAAGTGTAGCGTTTAGCATGCAGTTCAAGTAACCGTTAATTTGGATAACACGAGAGATTCGATGGAAATCAACATCATCAATAAAATTACACGGCGGAGAAAAAAGAATCGCAGTAAAAAATAATCGGGTTATGTGTCCCATCGATAGCATCGTAGGCAAGCTTCGAGATAGAATCTAGTCTGGGCATTTTGACAGAAAATATTGTTAGTTATTACACCACCGGGTCCGCCCAGTCATTTTTCATTCTCTCGGGGCATTACACTTCAACTATTAAAAGAATTTTTTTCGAAAGATCCCTTCGTAAGCCGTCTACAGCATTTACCTTCAGGAATTACGAACAATTCTACATCTGAATAACGGGACGTGAGCATACAAAATATTAATAAAATCCACAATAAATTACGACATTAAAAGCGTTCATTTATATTAGTTGTTATAAAACGGCATGTAACTGCGGTTTAATTAAGCGCTAACGAACATCCGCAACTCCTACACATCAACTCGTCCTAATCGGACGTTTAACTGTTCAACTATAACAATAAGCCCTTTTTGCAGCACAGTAATCATCTGGCAAGAATGTAATTATCAGGCGAGAAGATTATGCATTCATTCTTTTATCGCTCGGAGTCAATTGCATTCACGCAATATGGAAGTTATCATTAATAGTAATGTTTACCCAACTCGGATTGATACCTACAGCACGTGTCTTTGGGAATCAGTGTTAACCTCGCAGGCGTGCAAATTGGATTTTTTTTATTGGAATTTATGTTATAATATAATCATAAACACAAATGTGCAGCGCATTCTTCCAGTGCACTTGATTGGCACAGATATTTATGTGGATAATAAAAATTCTTCTGTGAAAAGGTTAAAATAACAAATTAAATCAATAGCTTTAATTTGTAATGCATATGATACAATTGGACCTAAACGTAACGTGTTTTAGGTCTGAGTACCCAGGATGGTTTGTACCAAATCAAATTCCAAATACCTTCACCTCTTGGTGAGTGAATTGTTTTGCAAACCAACCCAATATCTTTGCCAAAGGCCAAAGCAATTCAAAAAAATAAACCTGGCATGACATCTTGTAATATTTTTTCACAAATTCCGTTCATCCTTTTGTGCAATTTGTTTAAGGCAATACATTAACAACAATGCAAAAATTAAATTTATCTGTGATATTGCTGAACTGTGCGCAATTTAGCCTCTTCACTGTAACTTTCACAGTTTTTAACTCACAATTTGTGACCATGAAATCTGCTAATCTGTACCTCTGTCACGAGCAAGTTCCGTTTCCGTTTTCTTAATGGTCGCCACTCGTGTCATAGACCCGCGGCTAATTGTGATGCAACTTTTTATTTGTAAACAATAAAGCTCATTAAGGACTCAGTCTTCTAGAAGCGTTCTAACCCTTATTGCACTATGTAAATGATAATAGTAATAAAATCAGGAAGTAACTTTCTCCAGGCGATTATTGCGGTTGCTCTTGCGCAAAAGTTTGCAGTTATAAATTTACAACGTGCACGCACTTAGATATGAATGAAATGAGAATTATAATCAACCCTCTTCCGGCAGCGGTGGCTTTCTTTAATCTGCTAGGACGCATGCCCAGACCAACGGGTTTAAAATCTCTTCTTCGAACCGGTACCACAAGACGCAACTGGCGTACGGCAAATCAACGGTTCCCGATAGTTTTCTCTAGAATCTTGATTCCGAAGCAGATACGAAGATTTACTTTTCAAGCGGTACTGGATGTACTGGCACTATCAATAGCCGCGTACGTTGCGTTCTCCCTAGCATTTTCTGCGTGGTGCCAAGGAAAAAGCGATTTTTCTCACATCCGCAACTAGAGTTGATTGGTTTTTTACCGGACCCATTATAACATTTTTGCGAAGAAAGTGACACAAAAAATTACTTATTCGCCGTGCAATTTGTTGTAGCTGTTTAATGTGCGCCTGCGGTTTACATGCTCCTTGATACCATGCACTTGTAACTTATTGTCTGAATTGTGCCAGTAACCCAGAAATGAAAATTCAGGCGTATATTAGCTCCCATTTATACATGAGAACGAGATCTGCCGCTTATTTCACGCCAGAGTATTGAATTTTTCACAAAGTTTCTATTCCAATTATTATCATTTGATAGTATCGATAACATTGTGGGACTCTCTTTTTTTGAACTGCAGGCACTGTTCTCAGATCATCTAATTGTTCTAGAATTGTTTGCATCTAATAATTAACTTGACTGATTTATCTGATTTGTCGATCTTCTCAAGTAGTACCATTTTTGACAAGACTGTGTCAACATGGTACTGCTAACAAAGCATATTAATATCGAGTGTTCATTTAAATTTATTGTCAAAGTAGGCGTTGAAAAGTCGTTGTGAATGCACTACGGATTATAGATCACCCATCAACTGTTTAAATCTAACCTCACTTTTTGCGTTGTTTGTGTTTTTACCATTTTTTACTCTGCAGACTGACGAGTGGTGCGTTCACAATCGACTTGTCAACAGAAACTTTGAGGATCAATTTAAATGAACACCCGTTACAACTTAAAAAAAAACCTTCGCAAGTCAATTCAAAGTTACTAGAGATAAAGTTGAGAAGATATTCTTCTGCTGTAGGATCTAAAGCGGAATATAACGGGTGACTATTAAAATTTTCACTTAGGGTTGGCTATGGATCATTCTTTGTTTTCCGTTGCACCTTAGACACTGACAAGTTTGACATTTCAATAAATATTTTTTCTCTTAATTTGGTTGTGTTTCAATTGTACTGGCTGACATTTGTCGTTCGTTCTTGCGTGTGTCTAAAGTAGGTAACAGAAAAAATAAAAACTCGTTCAAAGTCAACTCCAAGTGAAATTTTAATAGTCACCAGTTATAAACAAATACAAAAATCTTAAATAAAAAAATATAAAGTGGTGAAATATGGTGAAGAGAAGGAAAACGTTAGTGAAGCAGTGAAGAAGAAATCGAAAGCTAAATGCTGATTTGTATTTCCAGAATTACCTAATGCATATACATTTTTATATTGCGTAAAATATAAATTGTAAGTGCTTGGTCATTTGAAAGTCCAATGGTACTACCATCTGCAGTTTAAGTACTCCTGACATTTTCAGCTATCGAACATTTATTAAACAAATTAATAATGAAAATAGTAATAACGTCATTTATCCAATTAAGAATAATAATAAGTAGCAAAGTTTACATCAAAATATCAATGTTGGTATTTTCAAAAATCATGATTAGTAATGGTACAGTCATTTTCTAAGGGCAAGTAGGGAATAATTTTTCCCGTCAAAATTATTTGTTTATGATCGTAGTTTGGACTGGGAAAAAACAATTCTGCAATGTTATTCGTTTTCAAGATTTACTTATTAATTTGAATTTTAAAATTAAAATATACAAAAAGATTGAAATCAATTGCACTTACTAACGAAGTGATATTTTCTTAAAATGTTCACTTTAATTGATTTAATAACTTTTACATTTATGGACAGATAATTATCTTAATTTCACATACACAATACATATACAATACGTGTTAAGCAAAAGGTCTAGTACTATGTAACATTTAAATTTCATAATTTTCTTGACCAACAAGAGATGCTTCTAATTTCACAGCGATTTCTCCACACTAAAAATACGACTAAATTAGGGACAATTCAGACCAACTTATTAAGCCGCATTTCAATACAATACAATAAACTATCAAATAGCACTTTGGCATTTTAGAACAACACGGATATTGTATAATTCTTTCAGAAGCTCAAACCATCGATAATAATCTGCCTCACCTGATCGTTTTATGCCTTGAGGTGTCTATCGCAGGAGATGCACCGTAATGTATATAAATGAAACATTATTAGAGTAGCAACATTAATTATTGTTGGCACATGATTACAGCATTTCACGTGTCAAGTATGACACTATTGACTTTATTTTGGTTCGGACCATCTGGCCAATCAACTGTACTTTATTTGAAAATAATTTGTTATAAAACCTACGACAGAAAGTTTTAACGGAACAAAACGTATCTACAGTCTACACCTCGCCGCCGCCGGTTCAATTATCCTGGGTTACCCGAGTTTGCCGCCTGATCGGCTGTTGAAGTCTCCAACTCCGACGTCCAGTATACGCTAAAATAATTGAACGCGCCCAAAATGAAACCTTTTTTCGTTATTATCGACCCAAGCTTGGGCTTCGGTAATCACGGTTCCGCTCTAGATCCTCCCCACTAGCTGCATTTCCGGTAAACCAAGATATGTCGCTGTTGAGTGTTGCTCGTCAGCCTTCGATAACTTGTGATCACTTACGGTACAAGTAATATAATGCGAAATATTACGTTGCACCATCCGTTTCTTCCTTTCCCGCAATTACCCCGAATAATGTTGAAATGTGAAATTTGCAGGAATCAATGGCGAAGAGAAGATTGGGTGCAGATTTCCCGGAGCTCCGGCCCACTCTTCGGTGGTGTTTTCCGACGAAAACCTCGGACCCGGAGCCGTGGCGACTTACTCGTGTGAACGAGGATTCGAGCTGTTGGGGCCTTCGAGGAGAGTGTGCGAGAACGGACAGTGGCTGCCCGAAGGAATTCCGTTTTGTGGTAAGTGATGGGTCTGTTGTGATGTAAGCGACGGTATTGCGAAGAGCAATATTGTTATTTTACAAATCTCGGTGTCGTTTAATAAAGAATTAAAGTAGGTAAGCAGCCTCGAATCGCGACTAAACAAAGACGTAAAATATAATTTCACTTGGAGCCGCGACTCTCTGATGACGATGAGTAAACTGCGAAATATAACGGACCGGCTCTCCAAGTAGGCCAAGTATAAGTCATGGGCAGAAAATATACGGCACAGACAGGAAGCCGTCCCAAATTCCAAAGACGTTCCGGTCCTTACGTAATTACTATTCGAGGGGGGTTTCCGTTTTCATTCTATCCGTCTCCCTTCTTCTTCTTCTCCTTCTTATTGTTAGTACGTACATTTAAACAAGCCGCAATAAATTGAATATGCTCGTATCGAGGTTATTAAAAAATTGTAACGAAGCATAAACAGCGTCAGTATTAAAAAGAATCTCAACAGTGTTTGCACTCTTTTAATAAGAATGATATTTATTACGTTATCCACCATGTAATCACCGCTAATTGTTGGGAATACAAGAAAATTCTAATATTACCAGAAAAAAATTCTAGTCAATATCATTTAATTTTTTCTTTGGGTTTATCTTAACTGATGATTAAAAATGCCACTAATTTCTTTTTTGCTTTGCTTTATATTAGTATCGGGCGTTCAAATAAAATCCTGGACCGGGAAGGCGTTGGAACCGTCAGTTGTTTTGGTTTTTTAAAGTGTAAATTGACAGTTGTAATTAGAGCATGTTGACAGCTAACCTAAAATTTATAAACAAAAAATCTTTCTGTTTTTTTTCTTTGCAATGTTTGACATTAAAAATATAATAACTGACAATTGCTATTCTCGAAGCAAATATCTAAGGGCACCCTTTGCTGAAAACAAACATGTTCAATCATGTGCCGATTAAACATGAACAAATGTCATTCGAATCAAACGGCGGGACATTAAGACTTTACACTGTTCCAAATAGTTTACCTTTTTCAACGCCTACTCAGCCCAGGATTTCATTTGAACGCACGATATGTATACTCAATTTCATATAAATGTGCATCTAAGCAAGCCATGAAAATCTGATTTTCTGTTGGTATTAAAGCTAAAGCTAGTGACTTTGACTTTCAAAGTTGCTTGCTCTGTGCGAACCCGATTTGACTAATTTCTCCGTTTTTGTCCATTTTAACATTGCTGATTTCAAAAGCATTGTTACGTCTTTTTAATGATTAAATTAAAGTAATTCTTATTTGTTTTTGTCTTTGTATTTTAACCAAGTAAAGATTTATTGGACATGACCTTCATAAATGTGACTTTTGTAATGTAACTAAATTAAAGGTGCTTTTACAAATGCACAGCTCACTTGATGAACATTTATATGAAATCAATTATATAGATACTCGTATTAGTCGAGGACTCTGAAGTGAATACTTGGTCAGTTTTTATCGAAGGTAAAATAACAAGACCTAATTTTTTTATCGGGTCTAACCAGAATAAAAATGCCCAAATTCAACCCGTAAAATTGTCAAAGCAAAAAGTTTTCGTAAAATTGGGAAATTTATCAGATTTAAAAAATTAGGTCGCGTTATTTTTGGCAAGATTAATTCCAGAATACAAACTTTAACGTTAATTATTTATTTATAATACTTACAGTTATTAAAAACACAATTATTAAAAACAATTTGAGAATCTGACAGGAGTAACATGAAATTTTATCCGCTTTTGACAGAAGATTTAGTATGTCAATTTAGTAAGGTAAGTAATACCATTAGATAAAAAGAAATATCCAAAATCCATCGAAACCGTGATATTTATAGATACATATCAATTTTCCTATTTTCGGAGGTTACTCCATCTGTAACACTAAACACTACGTAAAAAATATCTGACTTTTTTGTATATCTTTATCATTTATAGACAGAAGAAAAACAAACGTTGTGAAAATCTTTCTGATAGTGATAACAGAGTACAGAAAATTTCATTTGTATTTACAAAAACGCAAAAACATGCCCTTCTCTGAAGAGGCCACTGATTTCGCGGGGGTTCCTGGGACGGAGAAGCAAGTTATCACATTACCTGGTATAATATTCCTGATTCCGTCAGTGGATCAGCGTAACATTTTGCCTCGGTAAACAATGCCTGTAACAGCAGATACTACCTACTATTAAAATACAACTTGAGGGCGCCTTATACGGTTTCATTAAGTTCGTCATAACACAAAGTCAGATTCTTAAATACATTAGGGAATCTGAGGGACTACATCCTAGTAAAATTAATAATAATGTTCAAGAGATTTACTTATTTCTCTCTCTTCCAAGTCGCCACATCAAAACAAATGTGTATATGTACAGTCGTTGACCAAAATAAAATAGGACAAAGTGTTACCTTAGACAGTTTCACAATTCAAAGATTTGTGTAGTGTAACTGGGGCATATGTGTCTCAGATTACAACTTGATTTGACTTGACAATTGATTTACAAAAAGTTAGGTTGTGTTTTTTCACTTGTCATATCGTCACTGTCACTATGTTCAATTGAATGATTGTGAGTTTTTGAAATATTGTCGAATGATGACACTTATCAGAATTGTTTTTTTATTTTTGACACTTTTGTTTCCTAAGAGATGGATTTCGCAAACATATCGAATTACACAATCGAAATTTACTTTGTCCTATTTTATTTTGGTCAACGACTGTACATGCAAATGGAGATATCAATAATACACTTGATCGGTAGTAGTAGTTTATTTAACGAATTCGTATGTAAATTGGGCTTTGTCAAAAAAGCCCAATTTACGCACGAAGAGTTGAATACAATGTTTTTTGTTCGACGAGCCTCTTAAAGGCCCCAAATCGCTTAAAATCTTTAAAATTAGCTTGACGTTTCGTTTTGACAAGTTGTGACATTTATCAAAATCCGTTCACACAAGAGAAAATTCTCAAATTCTGACAGTGTCGAACAAAAAACAGTTTTTTCTACGACTGTTAAAAAACTCTACAATATTTCATTATTTTATTTGCGTAAAACATCTACTTACGGTAATGGTGTAACATAGTAACATGTATTCATGAAGTTCTCGTTAAACTTCCCATTTGTGAAAAAAAGTACTATTTCCTGCTGATGTGGTGGCAGGAAATTTTCGACGAGGTGTCGATCCCTCGTGCCTTGACATAACTCTCTGTCGTTTTAACTTTGAATCAGATTGATCCACTCTAACAAATCTTTCGAAAAAATCGGTAAGATTCTAGTTAATGATATGCTGCTATCATTTTCAAAACCATCTCTCAATGGCATACCAGTCTTTTGTTATAAGAATTATGAGATGTGTGCACGTCATTTTATACAAAACTTAAAGTAAGATACATACTCAATTTTTGTCGTTCTTCAAATAATTTTTTTAACGAAAAAACCAAGCAAAATGTTAAGAATATACATTTTTCTACAACCGTCAAAAAAACTCGACATTTATGCATCATTATCAAGTCGCGTATGTCATTTTTTGATAGATCAAAAATAATTGTCAAAAAGTTCCCTTGGTTTAATTTTTTTTTCACCGTAAAAACAATGAAAATAGTATACATATTATAATTTATAATATGTACAAGTTTATAAGGAAGCCTTTAAAGTACGCGTGACGAGTTTTAACGTCGCAAGTGCTTTAAAGGCCCTTATAAACGTGTAGCATACGCTATTTTTTTATTATACCTGCACTACAATCTGAAAATTATAAGTAATAACAAAAAGTAAATTGAAATACCTTTTCCGAAGTAATCTGTGTAATTAATCGTTGATATAGAAATGGTCAATTGTTGTTGTTTCGTTGCTATTATAAATCGTGTATAAATGTCTATTTAATTCAAAATATAGGTGAATTTGTTGTTACCTAAGCGACCTTAAAGCTTTAGTGTTTTAAGGACCCTTTTTCGCACGCATTTTAGTGTCAAAAACAGGGATTTTGATTCAGGTATAATAAAATAGTAGTTTATTTGACGAGTTTGTGTGGCCCACGAGTGCCAAAAAAGGCCCAATTTACACACGAACGAGTTGAATACAACGTTTTTTTGTTCAACGAGCCCCTTAAAGGCTCGCTTAAAACCTTTAAAATTAACTTGACGTTTCGTTTTGACAAGTTGTGACATTTATCAAAATCCGTTCACACAGAAGAAAATTCTCAAATTCTGACAGTGTCGAACAAAAAAAAATTAAAACATTAACAAATTAATACTCGAACAAACATTTTTCGATCATCTTAATCCTACTTTTTTAATGGCCCTTCTTTGCTGATTGGGATAAATTATTATCAAATTCTCATTTATGTTTGTGTAGCACATATGACTTTTGGACCGACGGTTCCTAGGATATCGATTTTTTACGGTGGAAACACTGAAACACTCCCATAAATTTCGATGTCTCAATATCAACAAACTAAAACGACAAATTAAGAAAAGGTTCAAAATGCACATTTTGTTCATAGTAGCGTCAAAACAACTATACTCTCGACAAACTTTCGAAATTCATAAATTTAACATGACTGAACATGTAAATATTTTGTGTCCAAATGCTGAAACTGGAATTATATTGCACTTGCAGATGACTCCTTTTAAAACATTTCTACATGCTCACTTTTTACTGACGCTTTCTATTTTATAAGTTTTCACTGTAAAATCATATAAATTTTATTCAAGTATTCAATATTAGATACAACGAGTCACAATAATTCTCTAACAAATTCTAGCCAATATAATTTCACCCTTTATTACTATTACAAATTAACAAATATTTTAATTCCTTTATAAAAGCATCTAAACTTCTAAATACCTAACACACTGCTCTCTTGAAGTCGTTAGAAGTTAACAGTATTTTTAATTGGCTCAAGGACAGCGGAAATACCAACACGAGTTTGTTTAATAATTTTATAACTTTTCTGAGTGTGAATTCAGCAATAAATAACTTTTAGGCTTTAACTAACGATCTTGTTTGTTGCAATAAATTAAGCTGAAATTACAGTTGGCGACAACAACTAAATGAGGATCACAGACCAAAATGGTAACTTTATAAAAACTATCTTCTGGCAACAGATTAGTTTATTTTTTGACACATTATGAAAATAGTGGTTTGGGCTTATTGCCATTAGGAAATTTTAATTTTAAACGTGACACTGAAAATTTTGTGGGAACATCTGAAAGATTCGGCGTTATGCACCAGGTAGTACTGATGCGATCTAACGAGAACAGCGTGGAAAATTATCGTGTAATGATATGTTTTACCATGTTAAATTTGTGACCTCCTTTAAAAAAATGAAGTTTCAAAATTAACAGTGAAATGACAACTGAATCAAACTAAAATTTTAATAAGCATCCACTGCTAATTAACGTTAATTAATTACTGTTAACTCATCTAGACCATCAGCTCATAACCTAAACTAAAATTAACAATGCCTAATTATTGACAAAAATTAAAAGTTATCCAGAGTGTGGATAACTGAAATTTGATAAATTTGGGCTCCAGTTGAAAAAATGCTCTAATTTCTTCTGCTCTTGGCAATTACGCTTGGTTATGTTTCTTTCACGAAGCAGCCGGCAATGCTTAATAATTATTATTGACAAGCAGATTTGAGATTAGATCTAGAAAAACACAACAACAAAATATAGCTAGCATGTTAAGTGGTGTGTGAAATTGCTACGGGAAAAATCTGTATTCATCATCAACCATTAATTCTCTACTGCAACTAAGTAATTAAGGTGGCGGTAAGCAGGCGCAATAAATCCATTACGAGTATTATCGCACTAGTAGCGTATTGTTATTAATAATCACAATTTTTACAATTCCACTCGATTTATTTCACCAACGAGTCCATTTGTGTCTGTCACATCGGTAGTCTTAAGTACAAGAGATTGATTCATTTATTAATGTTACTGAACAGAGAGCTTAGTCAGCAGTGTCCTACAAACTGATCCGCGAATCGCAATTCTAAATATAAAAAGCTCCGTATGATTTGCACATTCCATTGTGACAGTAATAAGTTTTCATTTTAATGCTATAACTGTTCTTGTTCATTTATAGTGACACCCACAACAGAGAGACAATTGTTTTATTTAACACAGTTCAATCAGCCGCAAATGCAAATGTCCAAGACCTTCACAGAATATGCAAAACATTAGGAGGGTCAAGGCCCATACGGTTCACCAATTTAACTGTTTCTTGCAAATATTTGACAATAAGAGGGTCAACTTTGTTGATTCACTAAAAAAATTCTCAGAGACGAAGTAAATTCACTTGATCTCTGGTTCCTTCATAAAACAGAAGTGACCGATGTGTGTGTTCTCATCTACCGTTGAAATCTCTACAGAATTATCTCTCCAGTTGCTCTAAATTTGGAAATCGACTCAAACCAGATTAAGGTTTTTTACAAATAAATATGTATAATAATAATATTCAAATGCCGTTAGATTTATGCATGACACAACATTAAAGCTTATATAAATAGCGACTTTGCTGATCTTGTGTGTAATTTATCTGATAACTCTGTTGAATATTTATATTAAACCTACTTCACAGATTTTCAAATTCACATACGGTCATACGAATTCTTTTCCAAGAAAACTATTTTTTTTAGGTAACTTTGTTTTCTGTACTAAAAGAAGAGGAAGATCTTGTTAATTACAACAAGAATTTTAATTTAGTTTTTACTTTAATGTTTCATATTTTATTATCACATTCTCAGTCATATTAAATTTATTTTAGAGGCGGTAAATATAGGTGGAAAGGTTTGCACATACATATATCAGTAACATACCTACAACTATTACCGTTTTATTTAAATTTGTGTCTATAACGGAGTTTTTTCTTATTATTTTGAGTAAAATACATGTAACGGAAAATTTTGAGAAAAATATTTTGCAATATTGAGTGAAGATACATTTAAAAAATTAAATGTATTATTCTGTGATATTTATTTCTAGAAAATATTTTTGATACACAATCCTTTCTAAAACTAACCGAAAACACCGGTTCACAGATGATACATAAAGATTGATACCTATAAAGTGAATGAACTGTGCAAGAAAGTGATTTCCTTTCCATTAGGTATTTGATTTGCAGCATTCGTCAGATAAACCGTAAGAAAAAAGTGACCTTATTTCACAAATTATGGATCACAAAAGTGAAAGACCTCTTTGGGACAGTTTAAATCAATAACTTTCGATTCACCAATCACAATAAATTAATTATTGATGGGCTAGGTTTGTTTATTCGTGCGTTTCACCTAGATAAAAAATATCATCCAAAAAGATTAACCAAAACCTTTCCAGTCAATTAGTGATGAGTAGCCTGCTACGTAAAAAAGATTAGGAATGTGAGATTCGTGTGAATATCTGGTGAAACATTTTTCGAATTCTCTAGGTTGTCGTTAAGTTTATGAGTGCTACGCTTTTCGTAAAGTGCTCGCTTAAGATTGAAAACATCACATGTTATTATTATTTAAGATTTTAATAAGCGAGTGAAGAAGCGATGAGACACGCCTCCAAAATTAAGATTATGGTAATTAACCGTCATAATTCTATGAATGTTGTCTGAGCAGGTGGGCTATCCCATGCTAACGGTACCGGCACGTTTGACTTTTCGTAATCTTTGACTAGCGCATGTTAATGTTATGTAAATTGTAAGAGGAACTGTCCACATTTTTGGGTCAATATCAAAGAAGGTTTACCATGAGAGCGCGACGTTCATCTTGAGACACCTCCAAGTCCGCCGTCAGAAAAATGATTATTGCTAGTAAATTATAACAGCTTCACTGGAGAATCTAAACACCACAGGAAAATTAGCATTTGACAATTTGATTATTGATCACGCTCCAAATTATTACTTGCAGCAACACCGACCAGATAACCAGAACGCTATAAATACTCATTAGTCATCGCAGAACTGTTTCGACGTTTTCTGTTGAAATTTTCCGCGTTCTTCGGATAACTCGACTTTCAGTGCAGAAAGGAAATAGATGTTGGGTTGGGCGTGCTCTTGCTGTGAAGATAATTGATGCTATGGTGTGCGGCAGCTCGTGTATTGACGTTCCTTTTGAAGCTTATTCTGGTTCGTTCAAGATTTTCCGCCATTCAAAGTCAGGTGAATTATCGTCGTCCTTAGGCGCCGGGAGCTACACAATGTACACTGTTTCAAAAAATAAAGCGCACAAAAGTGAAAGCCACACAGCTTATAATAGGAAGGATAAGGTTAACAAAGTCATAGGGCATTGTTGGCACGAGGTATTACAGAAATATGCAAAATAAGCAAGGTTTTGGATAAAACTACGTAATTTTATCGACGAGTTTGAAAAATAACATTGAATACTCAAAGAAACAGAAGCAAACAGAAAATAATACTCCACTTATAGCTCTCTTCAAACAAACAATTAAATATGTGACAGAAGACAGAAAAATGTTAGTTGAAAATTGAGTTTGAAAGAAGAGAGACTTAAATTGATATAAGAACATCGTACAGTCGTGGAATCAAAATTTCGGGCAGCATTTTTCTGTTACTTCAAAAAAATCTCTGTAAACCACCTTTTACTGTCATCATGACTGACATTCAAAAATTAAACTTTTCTGTGTCGGTCGCACAGTCAGTTTTTGAATTTTGAATTTTAAGTTAATCGCACTGAGTGTAATTAAATCATCGCTTTCACCTGCTGCCTACCCGTTATTATGCTACAAATCACTATTTTTTAATGAAAATAAATAAAAATGACAAGAGTAAAAAATGAGGTTATATTAACGTAAAGGTTGTTTTAGAGTTTACAGTATGAAAATGACAATACTGCCCGAAATTTTAATTCCGCAACTGTACACGATCTTAGAAGCATTTTTTTAATACCTTAAAAAAGCAGTCAAGCATTGCAAATTGATTTAAAATTTGGAATAAGTTAGCCATCAAAATGTACACCCGCTTATGGGCGAACATTTTCTATTGTGATAGAAACGGAGCGTTTTCAAAAAAGTTACATTGTTATAGATAAATTAAATAATTGACATTAAGATTCTCATGCTTACAAATAAATAGAGACTAGTTAATCACAAGAACGACTCGTTTGGTAAAAATTGGGGAGCAAAAAATCTTGGAACAATTTTGCGAATTTTGCAAAACGTTATAGAGGAAAGTTTCATAAATTGGCGAGTTCTTCCACTGGCTAAAATTAACACACGTATTTCAGATACACCCTGTATATATTTTTTCCACTTTGCGTCTGTATGAAAGCTATTACAAAACCCGTTTTGGGTGCTGTAATAGAAATTCGCGTTTTAAAACAAACTAGTGCAATTTATTTTTGTAGCACTTACTCCCTCATAGCACTCCTCGCAAGCTTGTCGTGCCCTAAGCCCGTGCGTACTTCTTAGAAGACTCGTATCATAGTGCATTATACTATTTTATCATTAAGATATTATTTTTACACACCAGAATTTGATTTAAAATGAAATTTATGACAAAATGTATGTGCTTTTGTAAAATGCTAGTCAACCGTATTGAAATCATTCTTTGAATAGTTATTGGAAATATTTACCAGGTATTATTATTTGTAATCTTCAAAAAACATAAAACCTCTCACGCGTATCAAAATAACAGTAGGTGGGTATTTCTAGTATTGTAATGTGGAACACCTCCTCAATGGGTAAAATTTAAAATAAAAATTAAAAACCCAGACCCGTTATTTTCAGCGAAGCAATATTCTGCACTTTTTAAACATTAACGAAGTGAACGTAGACAACGTAAATAAACAATTCTAATCTCACAGCAAAAATTATAAACCAACTGTAGATTAACTAAAAACCTTTACACCATCAGCACCTCGAGATATCAAGAAATAAACTCTGTGACACAATTTGTGTGTTATTCCTTCTCGAAGATGTTCCAAGTTTTCCGGAAGCAAAATCTTTTCACATTTTCCAACATCTGCAAACATTTTTCTTCAGCGATAACGTACCTGTACATTTTGCGAACAATTGTCAATAACAGAACAGATGTCGTCATTTAAATAACGCTATTTGAAGTACTTCTCATGTGTAACTGTAGTACTGACATGTGCATGTAAGTTGAAAAAAAAATAAATACTAGTACCGCCCCCTGTTGTTAGGCTTTTGTATGAATTGCACTCTGCACAATTACTTCTCTTGTTTTACCATATGGGACGAATGGGTACGGTACGGTCATATGAAAAATGTAAAAATGATAGCGTTTGTCGGTTTCAAGAGCGCAATACTAAAGCCAATAATAAGGAAGGATCAAAAGACAATCAAGCACTGTCAGAGATAGATATTACCTTGTCATTTATTAACATGTGTTTGATCCCAGTACTGCGCCACACTTAATTAAATAATTTTCCCTTTTTAGTAACAGGTCCGTTCAAAATGTGCCACTTAGAAGTCCTGTTTAATTTTTATCTTGTTGAACCCGGACCAAATGACATGTTGGTACTTTTTTGGTACTACTTTGATAGTTTTGTTCTTTTCTCACACCGACAATTTGTTGAGACAGGAGCAGCAACTCCGGGAAACGCTCGAAACTTGCGTGTGGCGTTACCCAGGAAGAACAGAGGAAGGATGTGCATCACCTGCAGCTATCCTTTCTGTTTCAATAAAATATGAAAATAATGCAGCGCGCGTTGCGTTAATTAGATGTTAACTACTAGGAAACAATAAAATGCAGTAAATCTTGAAATGGATTTGAAATAATTTACGTGTGCCACGGTTGAACTTCCTTTTCTTTTCATTCCTAAGCCAATTAGAAATCCAGTTGTTTTATTTAAGATTCTTCGCATTCATTGCACATGTGGTATTACTGTTATAAGCGATTCAACTTCAGTGATAGTGGAAATAATATTGAGCATGTTCAGTCTTTTAAATCGGCACTAACGTTCTTAGCTGGATCGGGATTACGGTTTTTAGAAAAACGGCAACAAATCATTTACTTGCTGTTGATTAGTGGACGGGTCAGAAATGAAGCGATGAAGAGAGACCGTGAATTAAAGAAGAGAAATTGTTGAATTATGTACGATTGTCCATGAAAGGTTTGCAGATTTGTTTTGTAAGTCCTGTAAAGTCGTTCGGTCATCGACCATAGCCTGGAATGTGAGAGAATCATTGCTACTATCCTGTCGTGAAACAATTGCAAAAAACAATCGGAAATAACTTATCAAAATAGTGACGGCGGTATGTTGGTAAAATTGCGACGAGACGTCTAGAGCTTTCTAAAATTAATTACTTGCACGAAAGCTTGACGTAACAGATTTATCCGACTATTGCTCGGGTTAATGAATATATCATTTCAATTACGTTTGCAGCACTGATCATTAAACTTAATTAGCCACCATTTACACCGTCAGATAGATTAAAAAATCATGAGAGTGCGGTTTCATAAATATCGCTAAAAATTAATTGCGCCAATTCGTCATCGTCGTCATTTTTTGATTGTCTTGAAATAATGTGGAGATAATACTCTAACCTATATCTGTAGAACGTCAATCACTTTTCAAATTATTTTTGTCTGGACGAGTTTTTACGAGCTGAATCTCATTTAGATTTTAATTTAAATCATGGTACACAACCGCATTCGTTAGATGAAAAGGGAAAATTGAGACCCACATAAAGAGAAACCTCGAAAAAAATTGGTAAAAGTTAATATAAAAATGCCTACCAGATGATAAAAGTTTACTCTTCATGTGATGCGTAATAAAAAAATTAATAATTAATACATATTTGAATAAAAAACACACCACGAAAAAATCTACGTTAATAACATGTGATTTTCATTAATTTTTTATCAAAGATCAAACAACTCGTTTTCTAAATAAAGTCTCTTAAACTTTTTCACTTAAATTTAAACACGACACTGTAATAAATCTTGTAATACCATAAACAAAAATATTATAATCCAGTCCTGAAAGCTATATGATTTTGACAATTATTTAATTAAAAAAAATAATTTTGTCTAAGGAATATAAAAACAGCAATTTAAAACACGTTTCCCAGAACGTGTTTTAAAAAATTTAAAACACGTTTTGGTATCTCGAAGTGTTATACAATTAGAACTTCTCCAGTATCTTGAATATCATCAAGATGAATAGATCACAAAACTCCTTGCGCCAACATGCTCCTGCAATGTCGAAAATCAAAGCAACCTATAAATTAAGGGAAAATTAGTTTATCTATTTGAGGAAGCAATTACACTACTTACCAAACTTCTCAATGCGCAGGTTTTCTTTCACTTTTAAATAGGACTTCAGCATCGAATAACGCGGCCAAAATGCTGCAGGTGACAACGTTTCTTGCTACAAATCAAATTAATTAATTATAAACTATGTAAATGAAAATGGATAATCGCAGACTTACCTTCTCGTCTAAATAAACGAGAATTACCTTTTCTGTTACCGCAGATACTTTGTTATTTTCTCGCCAATGGCAGAGGGTTGCTGTGAAAAAAAATGTGGACGTATGATTCAACTTGAATAATCCAGCCGTAAAATAATGTTATTATTGCGATAGTTGTCATGAAGAAAGATCAAAAATTGCTTTGATTTGAGAATGGTTCCAAATTGAATAAATCACCGTTACCAACATTTAATCGAGCTGCCATCCCATAGATATGGTTCAATAGCACTAATAGCAGGGTATTTCAAAATCTAAAGTTAGGTTATGCGAATCTTTGTAACGAATCAAAGTATAAAGCTGCGCCACACGTTTTCGCTGCTTTTGTTTTTCACAGCCGTTCTTGATCACACATTTTTGAAACATACGGTACAAAAGTATTCTAAAATTTTGTTGTCCGCTTGAATCATTACAAAAAAGTGAGTTCTAATTTGTGATAGGTAACGGTTTTTAGAAAAAAATATCCAAGATATTCCTTCCAAGAAACTATATCCTATAATTATAATCGTCAAATTCACGCACGCAAATGAAGTATCAAGTTTACCATCAGCGACAGGCTTAATATATTTCTTTTATTTATTACCGTTTATTATAACTAATTTGAATATGTTTAAAAATGTATTCAATAATCTATTTAAAAAAAACATGCAAGCGAACTCGAAGCTAAAACATTCTTCATCGACATCAGTTTCCAAATAACCATCTGTTTCTACAAAAAAAAAAGTATGTATCTAGTTACTTTCTTTATTATCTGCATATACTCGTAAGCGGCAAATTTATATTCGAAGTGAAGGTGAACCCACGGAGTCAAATAATATTTCAAAAATTTAAAAAAATTAAGTTAAAAAAAGCCATCAACATATGTGTTGGGAGGTTGATTTATTGACATATTATTCGTGGAATGGGGTTAATATATACAGGGTTATTCACGTAAGATGACGAGCCTGACAGGTAAAAGTACAACTCAAAATACAATTTATAAAACTATCTCGATCCCTATTACATTATAATAATGCATATAATAGAACATAGGTAGCTTTTAACATCAGCCTAATGAATGCCAATTTCTGACAGAAAAATACCTCTCTCGACAAAGTAATGGGTAAGTAGGATCATGTCGGTTATGTCCTTGTTCGAAAGCTTTTTATTATTATTATTCACCACTGGTTAATAATGAAAAATTATTTACCTGTCACTAGGCCAACGTAGAAAAACGAAACTTCTCAGTGTTCTATGACAACCGATAAGGCTAGACTTTATTACTAGTAGTGAAAAATAGTAGTTTATTTAACGAGTTCATTTGTAAATTGGGTTTTTTTGGCACGAGTGAAACGAGTGTTTTAAAAGCCCACGAGTGCCAAAAAAGGCCCAATTTACACACGAACGAGTTGAATACAACGTTTTTTTGTTCGACGAGCCCCTTAAAGGCTCCAAATCGCTCAAAATCTTTAAAATTAGCTCCGTTCACACAGAAGAAAATTCTCAAATTTGTAGTCTTAATTAATGAGAATATTAAATACCGGATTCAGTTTACAAGAGGGAAAAAATGTTTATTTTTGATTTTACGTAAAAACTTCAGAGGAATAACATTTTTTACTTCATCTGAAACCCCCATTTCTGTTATTAAAAAGTCTTTTTCAACACAGAGG